>NC_141537.1:175291641-175601641 GCF_021556685.1 Rattus norvegicus
ATAGCTTTCCTTTTAGTGCAGGCTTCAACCTCTGGGGGTGGGGTAGGGAGAGAATAAGTTAAAAAAGTTAATCAGAGAGAGACAGAGACAGAGACAGAGACAAACAGAGACAGAGAGACAGAAACAGAGAAAGAGAGACAGAGACAAAGAGAGACAGAGAAAGAGAGACAGAGAGGCAGAAAGATTCAGAGAGACATGGGGGAAGGAAAGGATGGATGAGGGAGGGAGGGAGGGAGGCTGAGAGGGAGGGAGGCTGGGAGGGGAGAGGCTGGGAGGGAGGGAGGCAGGATGCCAGGCTGAGTATAATGGTCCATGCCTGTAATCCCAGCATTTGGGAGGCTCAGGCAGGAGGATGTCCTTGAGTTCAAGGCCATCTAGGGTACATATAAAGACATTGTGTCAAATAAATAAAGTAGGAGGAAATAAGAGGGAAGGAGAATCTACCAAAAGGCATTTTGTTAAAACATGTCATAATAAGATTTAATCCCGTGAACACTAATTCAAAAACTTTAAAATGATTCAGTGGTTAAGAGCACTGACTGCTCTTCCTGAGTTTAATTCCCAGCAACCACATGGTGGCTCGCAACCATCTGTAATGAGATCTGATGCCCTCTTCAGGTGTGTCTGAAGACAGCTACAGTCTACCCATATACATAAAATAAATCTAAAAGAACAAAAACTTTAAAAGAAAGATTACTAAGTCATTAAATTTAATTTTTTTAAAAATGAAAATATCTACCAAAGAGCTCATGGAAAGACTACTCACATCGAGGGCAAGTAGAGAAATGAAAATGTCTCTGATCCAAAGATGAGCCCTCTTGCCTCCTCCATCCCTCTGTCTCTTGCCTGCTCTCCTAACATAAAACAGTTTCCACCCTGGGATAGATGATCCAGCAAAAAGATCCTTCACACGCCCAATCTCCCTTGATCCTGAGCTTCCAGTCTGGACCTACCACAGAACTCTGTTCTTTATAAATTAGACAGACTCAGGTATTCTGTCATAGCAAAAAGAAAAGTACTCTAAGATAGTAATTTTCTTTTTCCTTTTTTTCTTTTTGAACCTTAGTCACTCTCAGTAGCTCCACAGAAGATTCCATAGGTTTTACTCTCACTGAACCTTTATCTAAAAAGTATGACTAATACCATGTACTTACCTGTTCTGAGATGAGAACTGTTTTAAATAATTCATGTGGACCACTTAGCACAATGATTGGCTCATAGTAAGAATAATAACATAAACTCAATGGCTGCTGGGAAGGTGTCTTAGCTAGGGTTTTACTGCTGTGAACAAGACACCATGACCAAAGCAAGTCTTATAAATTACAGCATTTAACTGGGGCTGGCTTACAAGGTCAGAGGTTCAGTCCATTATCATCAAGGTAGAAGCATGGCAGCATTCAGGCAGGCATGGTGCATGGAGCTGAGAATTCTACATCTTTGTGAGTTGATGTCATTATGCAACTGAAGGCAGGCAAGTTAGGTCAAGGTCATGGTTGGATAGTAAAAAATATGTCAGGGACATAGCTTTTATAAGGAAGGCGAGAAGGAGAAGAAAGGAGAATCAAGATGGAGACAAGGGAGGATGACCCAGATCCAGGTGGTCTTGAATTGCTGAAATGGATTTCTGTAGGCAAATTTATCCTATGTAGGTGGGCGGTTTATATCAATTGGTTGTAAGTTTATTATGTGTATGTATTGTGGATTGAGAATTTAACGTATAAATCTGATCGCTAGGTTTTAGTTTATCGTCTTGATTTTACCTGGTAGCTGGGAGTTGATACTTTAACTACCAGAGGGCGGTTGCTGGGAGTGTGGGCAGAGTCCCTGGCCGGGAGCCATAATAGGCCAGCCCCTGCTAGACTTCCAGAGCCCAGATTTTACCCGGTAGCTGGAACCAGAAAGTTCGTGACTAGCAGAGAGCCGTCAGGAGAGATACTTAAATCTAAGACAAATTAGCACTAGTTCCAGTGGCCTGTTGGAGCCAGAACTAGTGACCACCAGAGTACTCATGGGAACCGGTTCTTCTGCCTTTTTATTTTTACCACAACACATCTTCATCCAAAAGGAAGCCAGAAACAGACTGGGCATCCACAGGCAGCTAGGAGGAAGATTTCCAAGGCCACTCTCACTGTGACACACTTCCTCCAACAAGGCCACACCTTAGAAGGTGCCACTCCCTGAAACGAGCATACGCAAACCATCCCAGAAGGTTAAAGGTAACATGGGCACTGCAGTCCCTTAAGTTTCCCTGAGTGGGGGAAAAAAAAGAACTCTGAGATAGCAATTAGGAAAGACATGAATTATTCGGGAGAGCGATCCAGGTAAGAAATGGCAGAGAAAACGCTGAGGTAAAATGACTCAGATAAACGTGGTTTGGGGCCACCATCAGATCTATATTCTACCAGTTCTATCTAGTTAACAGTAATGGAAATCAACATGGAGGCAGGAGAAAGCAGGAGGTAAGGAGCTTAGGAGTGTCTAGCTTGAGAAAGAGCAGAACATGTCTGATAGACAGAGATAAGCGTCCTGAAAAGGCCGTTCTGAAAACAATGCACAAAGATGAACACAAAGAGGCCATGCCCTGAGACAGAGAAGTGAAGTGCAATCTGTCACTGCCAGGATGTAGGGGACAATGCTTAGACTCAAAAAGAGAAAACAGAAACAGAAACGCCAGAGCTCTTGTAGGGGAGCATTTTCAAAACACGGGGCAGGGGCATGTCCATTTGTGGCCCAATGGCTGTCCCAGGGTAGCTCTAAATGTGGCCTACCACAGTTGGAAATGGCGAGGCTTTATTCTAATGGCACCCTGATAAAAGCAAAAATAAGAGGGGAAGGGAGGGAGGGAGGGGGAGGGAGGGAAGATGAGAAGGAGAAAGATAATAAGGGAGGGAGGGAAGGAGGAGGGAAGATGGGAGGGAAGGAAGGGCAGGAATCATAAACAGCGTCCAACTTGACCTGGAAAATCAGGTTGCCCCTCACAGGAAATGCCCAGGTTTACAATATGTACAGGATAAGAGCAGGGAGGAAAAAGCTACAGAGACAATTGTTTTAAAAGGAAGACAGGGTCTGGGGAGATGGCTCTGTCAGTGAAACACTTACCACCCAAGCATGAGGATGTGAGTTTGATGCTCTCCTTCCAGCACTGATCTGACACAGGAGCATCCTGGAGACTTGCTAAAGGTTTAAAGGACAGTACACCGTTCCCACCTTCTCTTCCTGCTACTGAGGCCACTGGGAAGGTGTCGGGCAGCATAAATGTGTCGTCCCGGTGTCCCTGGGAGAACACAAGGAGTAAGCCTTCTTTCTAATTTGGGTGGGGGAACACCACACCGAGAAGCAAGGTCTTTGTGCTTTGAGATCATTAAACTTGGGGTATGCTTGTTACTGTAGGGAGCTGTCAAAGCATGGTGGCGCGGGGTATGATCCCAGAACTTCGGAAGTGAGGCAAAAAGATGGAGGAATTCAGAATCATCCCTGAACATATAAAGCCAAGGGCAACTTGGACAATAAGATACTTGTCTCCCATAAGTAAATAAGCAATGCGAAGACGACCGTGTCTCTTCTCAAGTCCTGATTAGGAACACGGCATCTATGGGTACTAGCCATCTTTTCATACTTTAAGGAATAAAAACTATCAAACTCTGCTGTTGTGGCTGTGCGCTCCCTAGTACCCCAATTCTCTTTCTCTTTCTTTTCATCTTTCCCTTCTCCCACAGAGATCCCACCCCCATCTGGCTACCCTGCTCCAGCCTCTCTTTTCCCGCCAGGACAAGTCTGCAGGCCATGCTCAGTACACTACTTTCCCTCTCTGCTCTTCTAGATGCCTCTGGATTTTCTCTCCCATGTCTGCCTTTAAGAAAGACAGGAAGGAAGGAAGGAAGGAAGGAAGGAAGGAAGGAAGGAAGGAAGGAAGGAAGAAAAGACAGAGAGACAGGGACACACACACACACACACACACACACACACACACACACACACACACTGGAGATTAGGGATATAGTAAGGTTCATAGGATGCTTGCCTAACATGCACAAAGCTCTGGCTTCAGTTCTCAGCAACACATAAAGCCAGATGTGACACATGCATGTAAGTAACCCCAGCACTCAGGAAGTACAGCGAGGAGGGTCAAGAGTTCAAAGCCATCCTCAACTATAATGTCAATGCCAGTCTAGCCCACATGACATCCTATTTGAAATAAAAACTCAAAGGGGATAAAGGCTTCTGTTATGGTCTGTTTTGAAGAGAATGTGGTGGCAGTTTGTACCTTTGGGCGCCTCCAGTGAACTATCTCCCTGAGAAGGCCCTCTTGACCCCGGCTGTGAAATTGGCTACTTGACTGATATTTCTGCTAGAATAGTATAGAGTGGGAACCTAGTGACCGTGCTGTAAGAGGCCAAGGCATAACAACGTAAGGATGCCACGCCACATGGAGGACTATAGACACCTTGGCTGACAGCCCCAACCGAGTCCAACAAGCACTAACTTGCCAACTGTGGGAGTGAGCTTCCTTGGAACTGATTCTTCTGCTATAATCAGCCTTCCAGAACTAATGGGGAGCAGAAATGAACTGTCCAACCGAGCTATGTTCAAACTGTAGACAGAAACAAATAAATTTCAGTTGTCACTTGAAGGCAGTAGGTGTTTTTTGCTTTGAGACAGAGCAGTTGATCTATAGCCAAGGATAGACCCTTTACCTCTGCTCGCAGAGGTGCTGGCATTACAATGCCCAGTTTACAAAGTGCTCGGAATCAGATACAGGGCTTCACGTGTGCGACACCAGCATCCTAACTGCTGCATCATCGCACGCAACGCTGATTGTAGTAGAGGTTGTTGCTCTTGTTTGATGCAACAGTGACTCATCAAAACAGTACGTGGTTTTTACGGCAATTCATCTGTAGTGATTTGGATAAGAAATGTTTCCCACAGCTCCCGTATGTGAATACATATGCCCCACCTAATGGAGGTTTGGGGAGAAGTGGGGCGTGGCGGGAGGTGTGGCCTTCTGGAGGAAGTGCGTCATTGGGGGCTGAGATTTGAGAGGGTAAAGCCACTGCTAGTTTGCTCTCCCTGCTTCTGGCCTCTATTTGAGCATCTGAGCTCTCAGGTCCCTTTCTCCTGACCCTGTGCTGGCTACTTTCTGCCATGCCTCCCCCACCGTGGCTGACTCTCATCTCCGGGAACCATATGCCAAAATAAACTCTTTCTTCCATTAGCTACTTTTGGTCGTACAGTTTCATGACAGCAACAGAAAAATCACACACGCTCTCAGTTCAAGATGTGAGCCTTCAGCTTCCTGCTCCGGCCACCACGGACTCTAAGGCCCTGGAACTGTAAGCCTAAATGAAATGAAGCCTTTCTTCTATAAGTTGATTAAGTTTATTACAGCAGCAGAAAAGAAACTAATACACACTTCATTCATTGTTTAGGTGGTTTTTGTTTCTTTATTGGCTGAGGGATGTTCTGTTTGCTTAGTTGGTTGATTACTCGGGAAAAGGTTTGACTCTGGTTTTACTGTGTGAGCGACATTGGCCTTGAACTCATGGTGCTCCTGTCTCTGCTTCCCAGGTTTGTGGATTGCGGGCACACACCATCACTCTAGTAGTCTTCTCATTTTTATTCATACCTAACCCAGAACTCATGTTTTAGGAGGCTAGGTGCTCTGTGGTGTGGCCTTTGTTACTATCTACCAGTTAATGTGCAATTGTCATGGTAGCTCACAGCTTTAATCCCAGCACTCTGAAGGCAGAGATGGGTAAATCTCTGAGTTCAAGGCCAGCCTTGTCTACAGAGCTAGTTCCATGAGGCTTCGAAGAGAAATCCTGTCTCAAGAAAAAAAAAAAAGAAGAAGAAGAAAAGAAATAAAAAGAAAAAAGAAAATAAAAGTTACTGATCCATGAAACAATAAATTTCTAAAGGCTAACACATAGGCTCACGTCATGCTATAAATAACAAATTTTAGTGCTTAAAGGTAAAATGAGAAAAATAAGAATAACATGGGTAGCTATTAATACTCATAAATGTAATTTTGAATTTTATGACTGTGTCTTATATCAAACAATAATATTTTATGAAACATTAGTGATGATGGTTGATTTTATTTTCTTTGTCTTCACCTAGGCAAAACAGAAGGCGAACCATTCTATTGAATCCCCAAAGTAGCTATTTTATTTAACTGTGGGGTGTCTCTTTATAGTCTGTAAAGTCCATGGGTTTCAGCCCATGGGTAACAGTGCTATAAACATTCCTGTGTCCTCCAGCTACACTGCTGAACCTATCTGTGAAATGTTTGCTTATTTAAAAAAACAAATCAGGGATTATGATTCAGATTCACAAACGGAATATTCTCCATGTAGACAATGCATTGAGGAAAGAGCACTGCTATTTCCCTGAGAAATATAAATGCCAAACTCATGCATAATTTATGCAACATAAAAAGCAGCAGAGCGTGCCGTTTTGGTGTTTGACCGTGGTCCCTTGCTTCCACTGATGAGCATCATTATTCAGTCCAATCAGCATCCAAAATGTCCCATCTCCATCTACAAATAAACACCTAAATGCAGGTGCTAAACCTAATTGAAATATGCTTTCCCACAAAGAGTTCCTTGCCTGGCCCTAGCCCGAGACCTAGCCCATAGCTACAATAGACAGAATTCAGAAGCAAATAAACAATCATAATTTTCTACAACTGTTAAAAGACATGTAGAAAGGTATGCTTTAATTATTAATTTATGATTCTTCTCCATACCCCCCATCTTATTTCTTTTCAGATGGGTCTCATTACGTAGCTGTATCTGACCTGACCTGGATCTCCCTCCATAGCCTCAAACTTAGAGTGACTTTCATGCCCCTGCCTCCCTGGTGCTGGAATTGTGGGAACAAGCCACCACACCCAGCCTGTGGTTCATGCCTAAAGAAAATCTCTGAAGTTGTTTCTTTTAAAAATGTGTGTGGGAGGGGGAGGATAGGGAGGGGAACACTCATAGAGAAAGGGAGGGGGAGGGGTTAGGGGGATGTTGGCCCGATCCGGGGAAGGGAATAACAATCGAAATGTAAATAAGGAATACCCAACTTAATAAAGATGAAAAAAATGTGTGGGGGTGGGGTAGGGTGTGTGTGTGGTGTTTGAGGGGAAAAGCATCTGAATGAGGTAGAAGCCAGAGGACAACTTAGGGAGTCATTTCTCTCCTACCACGTGAATCCCAGGCAAGGAACTCAGGTTCTCTGTTACTCAGTCTCCAGTCCTGAAATTGCTTCCTTAAACCTGACAATTTGCTTTAATTTAGAAGGAGACTTCATGCTTTAATATGATTGCATGCAGGGTATTTCATTTCTATGGATAGCTAAAGGCCAGAGCACCTGCTAAGTGGTTCCCTCCGTGCCTTCAAAGAAAAGTACATTAGATAAGACAGGCTGTCAGCACCAAGACCTACATCCTGTTTTCTCTTCACAAATCTTTCTCTGCATCTGTGCTGCTGAATCACATCAACAGAGCTGTGGGACACTTTCAAATAGCTCCGGTGACTATTTTTTTTTCCTACAGAGGCCATCGACTTTTACGAGGCAAATATTACCATTTGTTCCCTTAAAGGTAGAATTGAATCCTTGATTGCAGATGCTCCCTGTCCCTTGTTAAGGTGTGTCACTGTCCTTGGTAGCAGAACAAGCCCAGTCACAGGCTCCCCCAAACCAACCCATCACTTCCTTCAAGGCAGAGCCTCCTTCCATCAATCACTCAGCACTCTCCATTGTGTCCTTATTGTGAAAGCCCTCAGTGAGGCACACTGCACTCGGCTACTTGATTCCAGGTGACTTCGCAAGTGTCGTCTGGTAATCTCATTCATAAATGTGTTTCAAATGAGAATTAGTTTAAAAATTTTCAACAAAATCATGCTGCTCTTTTTTCGCCAGAGAAGGGTGTGCTGGCACCCTCCTTGCTGTAACCAACCCCTCCCCCTCCCCCCTCCCCCCTCCCCCCCACACATCCGGGGGATTTATGGGAGGAGGGGCTTGTTTCAACTTCCGGTTTGAGGGGATACAGTCCACTGTAGTGAGAATGCAACCGGAAGTGAGGCTAAGTTATCAAACCTCAAGGCCGACCCCTAGTGACTCATTTCCTCCAATGAGGCTCCACCTCTTAAAGGTTCTACAACCTTCGAAATAGTGCCACTTACTTGGGAGTAAATGTTCAAACACACAAGCCTACAGAAGATATTTCACATTTCAACCATCACAGAAGAGGAAACTACTTGGGTAGGGGCTGCATGATCAGAAAAGGTCTCTGCAAGAAGAGCGTCTTTAAACTAAAACGAGGACAATGCCCCGGGATGAGGAAGAAGGCAGAAGAAAGTGGTGGCTGGACAGGAACAAACTCACCATACTCACAGCACGGAAGGACTCCATGGTCTAGAGCAGCACTCTGGTAGGTCAGAGTGCTGCTTAAATGGTAAAGCTTCAGAAGCCAGGAAAATTCAGCCTTTGAGGACAGAGGGAGAAAGGCTCATCTTCCTCCAAGTAGAAAGGAAACAATGATTTTACATTGGACTTCAGGAAATGTCCCTGGCTATGAAGTGATAATTTAGATGAAAGACAGAAGTGAGTGGGAAAGACTGAGGCTGTTACAGTAAGCCAAGCAGGCAACGGTGGACACTTGGAGTTGGTGGCAGGCGTCCAAGAGAGACAAAATCTAAACTATATCGGAGACATAGAGAAAGCAAACCTCATCAGGTGAAGAGAGCAGTGATAGACATGAGTTTTTCCCTGGGCATGGTCACACCTGGAATTCTTGCTAGGAAGCCTTTAGGTTTCCCAAAGGGGGCTGGCTGTAAAAAGCAATTTTAAAAGGATCCCACTGTCCTGGCTAGCCTGGAACTCCGAATATGCAACAAGCTTGCTGTGGATTAACACAGTGTATCTACCTCTCCCTCCTGGCTGCTGGTTATTAAAAGTGTACACCACCATGCCTGGCTGTTTGGGAATATTGATATTAAATACTTGGTTACTTGTCTCATCCGTGTGGTCAAAGGAGGAAGGGTTTGTGTTGGTTCATGGAGGAAGGGTATAGTTCATCATGGTGGAAGACATAGGTGCCTTAGTTAGGGTTTTACTGGTGTGAACAGACACCATGACCAAGGCAACTCTTATAAGGACAACATTTAATTGGGACTGGCTTACAGGTTCAGAGGTTCAGTCCATTATCAACAAGGCAGGAAGATGGCAGCATTCAGGCAGGCATGGTGCAGGAGGAGCTGAGAGTTCTACATCTTCATCAGAACTGCTGGCAGGATACTCCCTTCCAGGAAGCTAGGTCTAGGCTATTAAAGCCCACACCCACAGTGACACACCTACTCTTAACAAGGCAGTACCTCCTAATAGTGCCACTCCCCAGCCCAAGCATATACAAACCATCACATTAGGAAAGGCACAGACATTTTGTAAGGCTCCTCTGTTTTGGTTAAATGGTGATGATTGCCAGAGCTACGTAATTTGTATTCACAGAACTAAAATAATGTGTTTTCCTTGATTCCTCCCGTTGATCTCTAGTAACTACCATTACAGGATACTTCTTCATTTACATTGGCCCCAGTGCACCCTAGAAATGGCCCATCTCCAGCCAAGAGAGGAAGTGTTTCAGTTCTCTTCCCTGCCCACTTCCCCATGCCCCATAACTATTTCTAGTCTGTAAATGTCAGCAAACTACAGGCTGGCCCTTTCACAGGTCGTTCTCTCTCCGCCCACTAAATCTGTTCCGTTGTCAAGTTGTTCCTCCTGTCTGTCTTTCCTTCTCACTTTAAATCTATAATTCTCAAGAACCACCTAACCCCCTTACTGACTTTCCTTTGGCCAGTCCCCACTGCCTCTCTGAAGTGGCCACCACCTCCCCCAAACGGCATCACTAAATGAGGATCAAGTGTTCAAGCCTCTCCCACAGTGGGAGAGGGAGGTGTCTCACCTCCAGACTATAGCTGCCATAGAACTGAGATCCACTGACATCCAAAGACCCACCTATGTTCATAGCTGATCATCCCACAAAAAAACCCACATTCAGCTCACCTCAGAGCTTCAGGCATCTTCAAACAATGCCCCACAGCCTTGCTGAAGTTAATTTTTTATTGCAGATGCATATGTGATTGCGAGAAGTCCCCTGTAAATAATTCCAGCAGATGGCACCGAGGATTTTGTTGCATAGCGATTAGGGCTGAATGTGGCAAGAATGCAGAGAGTGAGGGTTATTCTTAGAAAACCAAGGGATCTGATGACAGGACTTTACAACGGAGCACCTAAAGATGTCCGCGTTATGACATGCAGATCTAAAATTGCTGTGTGTGCCTGGAGCCAGAGACAAGCTCCCTGTTCTTCCAGAGGACTTGAGTTCAGTTTTCAGCACCGTTCACAAGGCTCATGAACACTTGTGACACCAACTACAGGGACTCCAGTGCCCTCTTCTGCCTCCTCAGGTACCTGCACATAGCTGGACATAGGCACCCAGGTGCACACACATATGCACATAAATTAAACATAAATCTTCGAATGAACACGTGTCTGAGATAAGAATACATGCACTCAGTACCATGAAAGAATATGAGTGGCCCCATGTTACCCTGCAATTAGTCTCAGTTGTTATGCATGCATAGGAGCATGTCAGCATTTTTTTTCCTGTGGAGTCCCTTTTATCAAGTGGGACAATGCAATTCTAAAGATTCTACTTATGTGCAGAAAATAGCTAACAGAGAGAATTCTTGATAAGTGCTAAATGGTAATTTCAATGTGCAGAAGCCTGGTGTGTGTGTGTGTGTGTGTGTGTGTGTGTGTGTGTGTGTGTGCGCGCGCACATGTGTGTAGGTGTGTGAATGTGTGTGGGTATATGTGTGCGTGGGTGTGTGCACGCACATGAAGGTCAGAGAACAACATGTGTGTTAGCTCTCTCCTTTCACTGTGTAAATTCTGGAGAGTGAACTTTTATCATCACTTGAAGGCCGGGTACCTGTCCAAGTCAGGGTTGCTGTGGTAAAACAGCGGGACCAAATCAACTTAAGGAAGAAAGAGTTTATTCCGTTTCCGTGCAACAGTTCATCATCGAAACAGTTCAGGCAGGAACTCATGCAGGACAGGACCCTGGAGGCAGGAACCAATGCAGAGGCCATGGATGGGTGCTGCTCACTGGCTTGGTCCTCCTGGCTTGTTCAGTGGGCTTTCTTATGGTACCAGGACCACTTGCCCGGGGGTAACACCACCTACAATGGGCTGGCCCCTCTCCCATCAATCGCTGCTTAAGAGAATGTCCTTCAGGCTGGCCTACAGCCTGGTCTCGTGGAGGCCTTTCCTCAGTGGAGGTTCCTTCCACAATTACTCTAGCTGGAATGAAGTTGAAGAAGAGCTAGTCAGCACAGCACCCGCTGAGGCATCTCACTGTTCCCCTCTCTTTAATTCTCAGCACCCAGAATGTAGGTCAGTGTTTTATAAATAAGATATTATATGCCGTGCCTAAGTCTCCTCAGCCTCTAATTGGCAGAGCCAGAGTTTAAAAGTGTAGCTCTTTGTCTCTGAAGACCAGGACTGCCCCGAAGAACTGTTTAACCTATAAAATTATGTTCATGCTCTTCACCAAAATCCCCCTCTGTTCCCACAAAAAAAATATACATTTTTTCCCAAAATTTAATTAGGTTTTACATTATGAAGTTTAGAAATCCCAAGTCCTAAGATGACGTCCTAACGTCCTAAACTGATTCTGAGAAGCATTTTACTTGAAAGAAAGAATTCACTGGCATCTTGTGTTTGGGGCCGAGGAGTAATTTGTTACATTTTCTTTTTTTTTTTTAATTTCTTTTATTTTTAATTTTTTCCCCCAGTCTCATTCTAACATATTTTCATAAACAAGGCAGAGGAGTCAGTTTTAAGCCAACTCGCACGGTAAAAGCCACGCGACGACAGAGATAGCTGGATTATGGTTAAAGCCATCAGACTATCTGACAGAGGCTGTGAAACATGACAGAGTCATCTGCAGCAGGAAAGAAAGGCAGAGAAATTATGGGGGACTTGGAGAGGGACCCTGGTGAACGTTTCTCACTGACCAAGAAGCAAGAATCCCAAGACACTTGCTGTGAACACTATCGTGGAGGTTAAATTGCTTTGGCCATTGGATATCCTACGTGATAAACCACCTCAACCCTGGCTTAGGCCTTGAACGCTATAAACTTGAGTAGATCTTCATTCTGTTCCACATACATTCCTAAGAATCTCAAGTAAGATTGTCAGCTTGGTTTACAGTAAAGACAGCTTAGCTTCCTGAGTCCCTGTGCTCCAGACTCCTACCTAATCACCTGTAACCCGGTCAGGTGCCTCTGAGGATCTGCCCTGTGATCTCCTCTAGGTTTCTTAGCAACGCTTTGAAGATAATAGCTTCAAAACCACCAAAATTGCACCTATGGCTGTTGTAAAGACAGTGAGCACTGCTCTTAGAAACCACACCCCGCCGGGTGTGTCTTTCTGAGCGCCATTCTCTTGCTTGCCCCTCATGTTCAGATCTGTGAAGTGTCTCTTCTAAACCTCCACTCTGCTTCGTTCTGGAGAGTCCTAAATTCTGTTCCGGGTCAGAGCTACAGATCCCATTTTATTCCAAGTCGAGGTCCCTAAACAGAGGCCCTCTTCAGGCTGCTGTGAGTGACAAGGTGGAGCCTCTGTCCCCCCTACATGCTGATATCCCCTTTATGAAGAATACGCCTTTACTGGCAACTGTTTTGTGTAAATGCTAGGAATCTCCTTCTTTTTGTAATAGAGTCCCTCCCTGGATTGTGGATAGATTCAGCTGCTCAGTTAAGCAGGCTGCTTGACAGCTCCATTCCACTCTGCAAAACTTCTGGTTTGAACTTGTGTTACATTGCTTTTCCAGATATCATTTTTTAAAATGCCTATTCATCCCAGATATGGCATCAAGATATCAAAGAAATAATTTCATCCAAATCCAGCTTGGTGAGGTAATGGGTTTATGGCAGTTACTCACCGGAACATGGGCAAGTGGTCACACACAGGAGCATGGGTGGGCCAGAGCAGCTGCAGCAAAGTGACCCCACAGTCAGGGACAACCTCAGGAAGGCTGCATCACTACCAATGGAGTCTGCCCTCCATTGATTTTTCTTTTAAGTGCTCCAGCATCCCTTCAAAGCTATGTGCAACTGAAGGGCAGATGAACTCTCAGGGGAAGCAATATGGCCTCCCTTTTCCCAAAGAGGGACGTTAACAACCCCATTACTATCACCGCTATGATTGCTATTGGCATTACCATGGCCCTGGCATCTCTACAGTGTTTTACTTAGTGTATTGTCAGGGCTGCATGGCCAAAGTATTCTGTGGGTCATGATGGCCATGTCAGCCCCAAAGAAAGAGTTTCAATTACAACAAGTGGGCATAGTAAATAAACAAACAAAAACCATCTGGGCTTTGCCAAAGAGGACAAAAAGTACTACTACGAAGCCTGGGAAGTATTGGCTGCATCAATGAGCTTTAAGTTCTTAAGAAAACAGAGTTTGTGTGTTGGGTTTTTTTTTCTTTTGGTTGTTTGGTTGGTTGTTCAGTTTGGTTGGTTGTTGGTTGGGTTGGTTTAGTTGTTTGGTTGGGTTGGTTTGTTTGTTTGGTTGGTTTGTTTGGTTGGTTGGTTGTTTGGTTGGTTAGTTTGGTTGGTTTGGTTGGTTGGTTGGTTAGTTTGGTTGGTTTGGTTGGTTGGTTGGTTGGTTGGTTTGGTTAGTTGGTTGGTTGTTGGTTTGGTTGGTTGGTTGGTTGGTTTGGTTGGTTGGTTGGTTTGGTTGGTTGGTTGGTTTGGTTGGTTGGTTGGTTTGATTGGTTGGTTGGTTTGGTTGGTTGGTTGGTTTGGTTGGTTTGGTTAGTTGGTTGGTTGGTTTGGTTGGTTTGGTTGGTTTGGTTGGTTGGTTGGTTGGTTGGTTTGATTGGTTGGTTGGTTTGGTTGGTTGGTTGGTTTGGTTGGTTGGTTGGTTTGGTTGGTTTGGTTGGTTTGGTTGGTTGGTTTGGTTTGGTTGGTTGGTTTGGTTGGTTTGGTTGGTTTGGTTGGTTGGTTTGGTTTGGTTGGTTGGTTTGGTTGGTTTGGTTTGGTTTGGTTTGGTTGGTTGTTTGGTTTGGTTTGGTTGGTTGGTTTGGTTGGTTTGGTTAGTTGGTTGGTTTGGTTGGTTGGTTGGTTTGGTTGGTTGGTTGGTTTGATTGGTTGGTTGGTTTGGTTGGTTGGTTTGGTTGGTTGGTTGGTTTGGTTGGTTTGGTTGGTTGGTTGGTTTGGTTGGTTGGTTTGGTTGGTTTGGTTGGTTGGTTTGGTTGGTTTGGTTAGTTGGTTGGTTGGTTTGGTTGGTTTGGTTGGTTGGTTGGTTTGGTTGGTTGGTTGGTTTGGTTGGTTTGGTTGGTTGGTTTGGTTTGTCGGTTGGTTGGTTGGTTTGGTTGGTTTGGTTGGTTTGGTTGGTTTGGTTAGTTGGTTGGTTGGTTTGGTTGGTTTGGTTGGTTGGTTGGTTTGGTTGGTTGGTTAGTTTGGTTGGTTTGGTTGGTTGGTTGGTTTGGTTGGTTTGGTTTGGTTGGTTGGTTGGTTTGGTTGGTTTGGTTGGTTGGTTTGGTTTGTCGGTTGGTTGGTTGGTTGGTTTGGTTGGTTTGGTTGGTTTGGTTGGTTTGGTTAGTTGGTTGGTTGGTTTGGTTGGTTTGGTTAGTTGGTTGGTTGGTTTGGTTGGTTTGGTTGGTTTGGTTGGTTGGTTTGATTGGTTGGTTGGTTTGGTTGGTTGGTTGGTTTGGTTGGTTGGTTGGTTTGGTTGGTTTGGTTGGTTTGGTTGGTTTGGTTGGTTGGTTGGTTTGGTTGGTTTGGTTTGGTTGGTTTGGTTTGGTTGGTTGGTTGGTTTGGTTTGGTTGGTTGGTTTGGTTGGTTTGGTTAGTTGGTTGGTTGGTTTGGTTGGTTGGTTGGTTTGGTTGGTTGGTTGGTTTGGTTGGTTTGGTTTGGTTGGTTGGTTTGGTTGGTTTGGTTAGTTGGTTGGTTAGTTTGGTTGGTTTGGTTGGTTGGTTTGGTTGGTTAGTTTGGTTGGTTTGGTTGGTTGGTTGGTTGTTGGTTTGGCTGGTTGGTTGGTTGGTTGTTGGTTTGGTTGGTTGGTTGGTTTGGTTGGGTTGGTTGATTGGTTTGGTTGGTTGGTTTGGTTGTTTGGTTTTCTACAGAGAAGTAAGCAGAACTAGAAAGAACCAGATTTGTGCAATTGGCATGAGGATGGCATGCGTGCAAGGGGTTGGAGATAGCAGAATCAAACTTGACATATGAAAGAAGCCAGTTGGCAGAAGACTAGGATCCCTTCCCCTCCTGGGCTACACACAGTAGAGAATGCTGTTTACATACAAATAATTTATGTACAAATGCCAGAGCAAAGCCCTCAATATGCAAACGCTGGAGGCAACAGGTGCTGTGAAAACAAAGGGTCCTCCTAGCCTTGGCCCTTGACCCAGTGCTCAAGAGTGTTCCCTTTTCCCAAGAGTGTCTTTCTCTTGGAGCTGGACAGATGGCTTAGCAGTTCTGACTGTTCAGTTCTCAGCACCCTCCTGGAGGCTACAACCACCTGTAACTCTAGCTCAAGGGATCTGATGCCCTCTTTTGGCCTGTGAGGACACTGCATACATGTGGTACACAGACATACATGCAAGATAAATACCCATACACATAAAAAACAAATGGAATAAAATTATTTTAAATAATTAATGTTAAAATAGATGATGTCTGTCTGGTGCGATTCTTTGTCATGGAACACAAGAACCTAGAACTCTTTGCAGGCTGTAACACTTCATAGAATGTTTCTTGTGTGTGTGTGTGTGTGTGTGTGTGTGTGTGTGTGTGTGTGTGTGTGTAAGTTCAAGGTTTGTTTGCTGGGTCACATAGAGTCGGACAAAGGCAGGGCTGAGATATAGAAGGAAAACTTAGCCAAAGTTTGTTAGTGTGCATTTTCTTCCCACTGATGTAGGCAGAACTTAACATACTAGGGGAGGGGCTGTGATGGGCCAGGGGCTTCAGCTTACCACCGATAAGGCAGCGTTTGGAAGGCTACATAAGTAGGCAACATCTCCACTGATTGATGTTTCCAAGGATTCAAACAATTGATAAGCTCCTATAATGTTTTAATAGTAGAAAGAAATTGTTTGGCTTACTTCTCTTTTCTTTTCTTGTGTGCCCATCTTGAGGCATCCTAAGGGATGGTGTTTCCAGGTACTTGTGTGCCTGGATCCCCACCCCAACTCTCAACCCACCGTGACCTGTAGATCAGAGCTGTCTACTTTCCCATCAACCTCTGAACTATTAGAGGAAGAGACAAATTCCTACTGGTGTGCCTACTTAACAATCACTCTGCCAAAGACTCCCTATCAATAAAGTAAGTTGCTCTTATTTGGGGTGTCATGGTCAAGCCATCAATGATCATCTTCAAATAAGAAAGGAAATATTAAATACAGAAGCTATGGGGAAAGAATTCTCACTCCTATTAATCTATGATTGCCTGCAGCACAGAAAGTTCAATTTTTCTCTTCCTTATATCATTCAGAAAAATAACTGTTTTAGTTTCTGAGATGAGTTAAAATGTTTCCACTTACATAGCCCAGGAGAGTAAATAAAGGGAAATAGTATACATATATGTACTTGTCTCTGATTAAGTAATACATATTGATGTAGTTTTTTTAATATGTAGAATCACTGGGGCCCTTTAAAAGGTTGCTAAAGGGGTAGACATTTCGACAACTTGCTTAAAACACCATTCAAGTCAAAAACGGTTTCTTACAGTTGGGTAGATGGTAGCTTGGTGGCAGAGTTTGTCTAATACATACCGGGCCCTGGATTTAATCCCTAGACCACACACACACGCGCACACACACACACACACACACACACACACACACACACATACACACACACCTGCACACACACACATACACACACACCTGCACACACACACACACCTGCACACACACACCTACACACCTGCACACACACACCTACACACACACCTGCACACACACACAGAGAGACACCTGCACACACACACACACACCTGCACACACACACATACACACACACCTGCACACACACACCTGCACACACACACATACACACACACCTGCACACACACACATACACACACACCTGCACACACACACACACACACACACACGCACACAAAGAGGAATGAATGAGTGAGACATTAATAACATTAATAGATGGGTGGGTGGAGGATGGATGGCTGATGGCTGGATGAGCAAGGGACTAACAGCTTCCTTTCTCAGTGACAGAGCTTAAGACATGATGCCACAAAGTGCAACGTTTTGTCATTTGGGGACAGAGTCGTGAAGGCACACCTTCTCCTATGGCATACATGAAAGAAAGGGATTTTCTGAGTTTTCGCTAAAGCAGGTTTTTACCTAATGAAATCTATCGCTTAGTGTGCTGTTCAAATATCATAAATAACTTTGTAGATATTCCTGTCAGATGTCTCGCCTATAACCAGCGCCAAGAAACAGTCGCCGTCAAAGATAAGAGCCTCCTCCAGGGAGCTAAAACTTAGATGGTTCTTCCACTACCCCAAGTTTATGACCATGAGGTCACACTTTAGTCCTCCAAGCTCTCAGGTACATCACAGTCTCCATCTGTACCATTTCCCCTGTTCTTTGAGCCTTCTCCTGTGACAGGATCCATAGCATTTCAACCTGCATGTTCTTCTTTGCTGAATTTAACTCCTTATAGGTATGTTGGGCATGAACTTAACAATGAGTAAGGAGACAAAACTTTCCTTGACCAAAAGAGATGACTCAGTGGTTGAGAGCACTTGCTCCCCCTTCAGAAGACTGGAGTTCAGTTCCCAGCACCCACATCATTGGACAGTTCAAAACTAACTACCCATAACTCCAGCTCTTAGGGGTCTGACACTTGTTACTGACCTCTACACCTGTACTCGTGTGTGTGTGTGTGTGTGTGTGTGTGTGTGTGTGTGTGTGTGTGTGTCTGAGAGAGAGAGAGAGAGAGAGAGAGAGAGAGAGAGAGAGAGAGAGAGAAGAAAACTTTTTCCCATTGCCTGTATAGATGTGAGAAGATATGGAAATTCAGCCAGGAGTAATAAAGGAACAGACTTCGCCAGCAAGTGATTGATGGACTTTTGTCAGACACTGTAATGTAACCATCAAATTTCCTTCCCTGAGTAGCATCCATGAGGCTCACTTGGCCAAATGTATAGCTACACAGATGTCTATTGTGTCAAACCCTTTTAGATTCCAAAGATCTTGCTTTCAATTATTTACATTTCTCAACAGTCTTAATAAGTTAAATAAGAGGAATCGATTGGTGTGCATTCCTCCAGTGGAAAAGGTTCGATATCAAGAGCGCCTCAGAAGGCCGTTTGTTCAATTTAATCTAAACAAAAAATTGGTTAAAAATAATCACTGCAGCCTCTTTTATTCATCAGATGATTAAATTTGATGTCTTGGTTTAGTTCTTAATGATTTTCAGATATATTTCGGAGAAATTACACATCCTAAGGGGGGAAAAATTACCTTCTATCAGCTATGCTCTTTACAGCCTGTCATAGATTTTCTGTGACTTTAATAGGTCATGAAGTTATTCTAAATATTTATTGCATATTTTTCTTTTTGTTTTGTTATTTCTATTTATTTATTTTCCTTTCTAAAAATATTTATTCAGGGTGAGAGAGATGGCTCTGGCAGTTAAGAGCACATCCCACTCTTGCAGAGAATCTGAGTTCCATTCCCAAAACTCCACATGGTGGCTCCCAACCATCTGCAACTTCAGTTCCAGGGACTCCAATTTCTCTAAGGGCACCAGGAATGCGTACAAGAAAACAGAAAAAAATTAAATAACATTTATTTGTGTGTGTGTGTGTGTCTGTCTGTCTGTCTGTCTGTCTGTGGTCACACAACTTGTGGAAGTCAGTTGTCTTCTTCTCATATAGATTATGGAGATCAGGCTTTCTCAGCAAGAGCCTTTGTCTACCGAAAGTCATTCCTACAGCCTGTCTATCTGTGTCTATCTGTCTGTCTGTCTATCTATCTCTGTCTATCTACCTACCTACCTACATACACACCTATCTGTATCTATCCATCCATCCACCCATCTCTATCCATCTCTGTATCTACCTACCCACCTACCATCTATCTATTGAGACAAAGTCATAGAACTTGCTGTAACTCAGGGTAGCTTTGAACTTGTGTTGATCACCCCAGAGTCATGGATGTCTACACCCACACCTGGCTAACATTACCCCCTTTAACAAGCAAGTACAAAAAGAGACATTTAATTTCTGTCCCTTTAAAATGTTATTGCTTTATTGTTTTGTTTTGCGCATTTGTTACTGCTCTGTTTGGTTTTGATTATGAGACAAGATCTACATAGCTCAGTCTGCTTTACACTTGCTATATTTTCTCAGTTGACCTCCAACTTGGAACCTTCCTGCCTCAGACTTCAAGGTGATGATGGATTTACAGGAAGATGCCATCTTTCTTGCCTGTAGCATCATTTTTCAAGAGGTAAGTACTCCAAGTTTTAAAACCACTGGTTTCCCTTCTGAATTCACCCACCACCACTCCGTGACAACGGTTGCTGAAAAAGACAAGTCCTATGGGGTATAGTATCTGTTGGGAACTCCCACCAACTTCAGTCCTCCCAGGCTCTGCAGTAATTCAGACATCTTTACACAGTAAAGCAGAGGTATTTCCTTAAGACTCGGTGCTTCTTGATGATACAAAACACCACTAAGAAAGACCATCTTTGGGGTTGGGGATTTAGCTCAGTGGTAGAGCGCTTGCCTAGCAAGCGCAAGGCCCTGGGTTCGGTCCCCAGCTCCGAAAAAAAGGAAAAAAAAAGAAAGAAAGAAAGGTCATCTTTTTCTCTTTCATGGTCGTGGACAAAGAAAATGAACGTTAGCAAAGATGTGAGACATTCATTAAATCTATTTCCACGCAAACTTAAAATCTTACCTGTAGTCAAAAGTAAGATTACTAAGCAAGATGAAATCTACCTCTTATCAGGCAAATTTACAGATACATATTTAAATGCTCTTCAATAAGTTAGCAAAAGCATTTTTCATTCAGTGTGTAATAGATGTACTGAAAGGGTCCAGACTGTGCCTCAATAGTACAAGGGCTATTTTGAGTCTGAAACATTTGACAGGAGGTTGGGGAGAACTATTGCTTTGGAGAGTCATTTCTGCATTAAAGGAAGGAAGGAAGGAAGGAAGGAAGGAAGGAAGGAAGGAAGGAAGGAAGGAAGGAAAGAAAAAAGAGGCAGTGTCAGGGCTGGACTTGCAGCTTGGGTTGTAAGAATGCTTGCCTAGCATGCACAAAGCCCTGGGCTCCATCTCCAGCACTGTAGAAACCAGGTGTGGTGGCCAGTGCTTCTTCCAGCACTCAAGAGGCAGAATTCGAAGGATCAGAAGTTCAAATGTTTTCCTTCACTACGTTACAAGTTTAGTGACAGCTTGGGTACATGAAATCTTGACTTGGAAACACCAACAGAGAATGGAGAGATAGCCCAGTTGTTAAGAGGACTTGCTGCTATTTCAGAAGGCCTGAGTTTGATTCCCAGCGTTTGCACAACCTGTTGGCCTAGATTTGATCCTCAGAACCCACTGTGGAAAAAAGAGAACCAACTCCCATAAGTTATCTTCTAACCTTCAAATACATGTCATGTCACACTTACAATAATAAAATAGTAATAGTGATGATGATGATGATGATGATAAGAGGAAGAAGGAGGGGGGTTTTTTATTTTAAAAACCAACAACTGAAGGAAGAGGTCTTTACTCACTTGTCCTTACTTTCTGAAATGTACCCCATGTCCTTACTTTCTGAAATGAAACTCAACTGCTTTAATCTCTTCTGCCTACCAGAAGTCTCACAACCTGAAAAAAAATCAACTCTGATTGGCAAAAGAGACTCAAAGATAAGTGAACCAGATACTCTTTTGGGTTTACAAGAATATGAGTGAATGATTACCTACAGGTACAGAAATGTCTCAAAGACAGCTACAACACTATAGGCCACCCCATCACCATTGACAGTTCAAAATGCTTGGATAAGTGGTCAGGTGACTGGTAGCTGCTTCTCTCTGTGTTAACTGGTATGAGTCTCTTCTAGGCAGCTCAGCTTGTGGAAGATGTCTCTCGGTTGTTCTTACTGTTTATATGTAGTCAAGAAGTCTAGAACTTCTGGTCAGTTTCAGGTACTTCCTGAAACTTTTGAGTAGTTTACTTACTGAGCTTAAAGAGCCTTCCCAAAGGATACAATGTTTCACCTCCCCTTAGAACATGCTATTTTTAAAGGAGCCTCTGTCCAAGATGGACAGTTTAATGTCAGAAGAAATTATTCCACAACATATTTCTTTATGAAATATGTTTATTTTCTCTCTTATCTGGTGTGTGTGTGTGTGTGTGTGTGTGTGTGTGTGTGTGTGTGTGTGTGTGTGTGTGTGTTTTGAGACAGAGTCATTGGAATTTCCCAATTTGACTACGCTGGATGGCTAGTGAGTCTCTAGGATGTGACTGCCTCTGTCTCTGAAATTGTGGATGAAAACATTGGTTCTAGAGATCAGTTTAAACTGTTCCCAGCATTCCACTGCCTGAGCTGTCTCCCAGGATCAGCACTTCCATCATCTACAGAAGAAACAATCTTTCTCAAGAACGAGTCTGATTGGTTATCCAATGCCAAATGGTCAGTCCTGTAATCTGTAGCTGTGTATGTACAAGCAAATTAAAAGGACATATGTGTGTGTGCGTTATATATAATGTTTAAAAATATTTTAAGAGATGCTAGAGGTGTGATTCAGAGGGAAAGCTGAGGGTGTGGCTGTGCTGAGGCTGCCTAAGGCCCCCTTGCCAAGTCATCTCACTAATATAAACTTGGGTGTGACCAAAAGGAACTATTTAACAAAAGGCCCTGCTTATCACTTAGGAAATCTCAAGAATAGTAAGTGACAGACACCAGGGACAGAGACCACTCTTGGTTGGCAAGAGTGAGTAAAGGCACTTGTGCCACCAAGCCTGATGGCCTGAGTTCTGCCTAGCACCCATAAAATGATAGGAGAAAAAGGATTCTCGTAGTTGTCCTCTGGCCTCCATAACAGTTCTGTGGCATACTTAGATCCACACACACACATGTAGACACACAAGGGTACTTATACATTTTTTTTGAAACCAGGAAGGACTTGAACTCGCAGAGATCTGCCTGCCTCTGCCTCTGGAGTGCCCCAGTTAATGGTGAGTGCCACTACTGCCCCACACGTGTAGTTAAAACAAACAAGTGAACCGCTGTGAAGGACCGAAGATTTGCTCAGTGGTTAAATATGCATCTCTTGCACAGGACCTGAAAACTGCTCTTGTGTGTGCACATACAAAAAGAATAATGTTTTAGAAAACGAACCAAGGCAAATGGAATCCTAACGAAAAACAAGATTGACTTCTGGCTTCCACGTGCACATACAGAACAGAGATGCTACAGATTGTGGGAACTAAGTCAAGCAGGACACATAGCGATTGTGCCAAGCACATAGTGGGGCTCATTAGACAGCAACAATTCGTTACCTCACCTTACCTGTGAGACAGAAAAGTTCTCTTCTTTGTGACTGATCGTCGGGCCGATCATGATGGAAAGTAGCATCCTTAATAACAGGGGTAAATATATCAGTCAGAGTTCTCTGAAGGAACAGAACTGATAGAATTGTGAGAGTGGCTCACAGGCTGTGGTCCAACTAGTCCCACAATGGCTGTCTATCCATGTAAAGTCCAAGAACCCAGTAGTTTTTTTTTTTTCAATCCACAAAGCTGGATGTCTGTCTTAGTTGGGGTTTCTATTCCTGCACAAACATTATAACCTAGAAGCAGGTTGGGGAGGAAAGGGTTTATTCAGCTTACACTTCCACATTGCTGTTCATCACCAAAGGAAGTCAGGACTGGAACTCACACAGGGCAGAAACTTGGAGGTGGGAGCTGATGCAGAGACCATGGAGGGGTGTTACGTACTGACTTGCCTCCCCTGGTTTGCTCAGCTTGCTCTCTTATAGAACCAGGACCACCAGCCCAGGGATGGCACCACCCACAATGGGCTGGGCCCTCCCCCTTGATCACTAATTGAGAAAATGCCTTACAGCTGAGCTCATGGAGGCATTTCCTCAAGGGAAGCTCCTTTCTCTATGATAACTCCAGCTTGTGTCAAGTTGACACACAAAACCAGACAGTACACTGTCTCATCTGGGTTCAGAATTTGCCAAAATCCCAAAGTAGACTCTGACGCCAGTGAAGGAATGGACTCAGCAGTCAGGGTTAGAGTGAAGAAGTCGAGCAGTCAAGGTCTGGTGCGTCCAGCCAACTGGGTTTTAGTTCAGATGAGTCAAGTTGACAACCAAGACTAGCCACCACAACGAGCCTTCCATCTTGTGCACAGCCCTTCCTTCCCCCTCTCTCTTTTTTAAAAAAAGCCAGACAAAGAGAAATCAAATACCTGACTAGAAAATGGGTGTGTGGTGGTTTGAATGAATGTTCCCTCTTCTCTGGCATTTGGATGCCCAGTCCCCAGTTTGAAGCACTGTTTGGGAAGGTTTAGGAGATATGGTCTTATTAGAGGAAATGTGTCACTGGTGGCAGTCTTTGAAAGCTTAAAGACTGGCATCATTTCTGGTGTGGGGAGCTCTCTCTACTTCCTGGTGGCAGTTGGAGATGTGAACTCTCATCTGGTGCTGCCCGTGTCTGCCGTCACCATGTCTGCCACCACAGTGGTGCCGCGGTTCCCGGCCATGATGGGATTTTATCCCTCTGGAACCATACACTCAAATAAATCCTTTCTTCCTGTGAGTGAGTATCGAAACATGATCAGAAGAATGATACAAGGTAAACGGTGCTTTGGGGAGAACCTGAGAGAGGTTCCAGGAAAAAAGGCAGAGAGCATTTTACCTCAGGTGCATTTCATTTCCTGGATTGTTCTTAGATGGGATTCCATGCTTTCTGCAACAAACATTTGCATTCAGTTTATAAGATACACTTATTGTTTTTTTTTTTTTTTTACTTTTTTTTTATTAACTTGAGTATTTCTTATATACATTTCGAGTGTTATTCCCTTTCCCGGTTTCCGGGCAAACATCCCCCTCCTCCCTCCCCTTCCTTATGGGTGTTCCCCTCCCCACCCACCCCCCATTGCCGCCCTCCCCCCAACAGTCTAGTTCACTGGGGGTTCAGTCTTAGCAGGACCCAGGGCTACCCCTTCCACTGGTGCTCTTACTAGAATATTCATTGCTACCTATGAGGTGAGAGTCCAGGGTCAGTCCATGTATAGTCTTTAGGTAGTGGCTTAGTCCCTGGAAGCTCTGGTTGCTTGGCATTGTTGTACATATAGGGTCTCGAGCCCCTTCAAGCTCTTCCAGTTCTTTCTCTGATTCCTTCAACGGGGGTCCTATTCTCAGTTCAGTGGTTTGCTGCTGGCATTCGCCTCTGTATTTGATGTATTCTGGGTGTGTCTCTCAGGAGCGATCTACATCCGGCTCCTGTCGGTCTGCACTTCTTTGCTTCATGCATCTTGTCTAATTGGGTGGCTGTATATGTATGGGCCACATGTGGGGCAGACTCTGAATGGGTGTTCCTTCAGTCTCTGTTTTAATCTTTGCCTCTCTATTCCCTGCCAAGGGTATTCATGTTCCCCTTTTAAAGAAGGAGTGAAGCATTCACATTTTGATCATCCGTCTTGAGTTTCATTTGTTCTAGGCATCTAGGGTAATTCAAGCATTTGGGCTAATAGCCACTTATCAATGAGTACATACCATGTGTGTCTTTCTGTGATTGGGTTAGCTCACTCAGGATGATATTTTCCAGTTCCAACCATTTGCCTACGAATCTAATAAAGTCATTGTTTTTGATAGCTGAGTAATATTCCATTGTGTAGATGTACCACATTTTCTGTATCCATTCCTCTGTTGAAGGGCATCTGGGTTCTTTCCAGCTTCTGGCTATTATAAATAAGGCTGTGATGAACATAGTGGAGCATGTGTCTTTTTTATATGTTGGAGCATCTTGTGGGTATATGCCCAAGAGAGGTATAGCTGGATCCTCAGGCAGTTCAATGTCCAATTTTCTGAGGAACCTCCAGACTGATTTCCAGAATGGTTGTACCAGTCTGCAACCCCACCAACAATGGAGGAGTGTTCCTCTTTCTCCGCATCCTCGCCAGCATCTGCTGTCACCTGAGTTTTTGATCTTAGCCATTCTCACTGGTGTGAGGTGAAATCTCAGGGTTGTTTTGATTTGCATTTCCCTTATGACTAAAGATGTTGAACATTTCTTTAGGTGTTTCTCAGCTATTCGGCATTCCTCAGCTATGAATTCTTTGTTTAGCTCTGAACCCCATTTTTAATAGGGTTATTTGTCTCCCTGCGGTCTAATTTCTTGAGTTCTTTGTATATTTTGGATATAAGGACTCTATCTGTTGTAGGATTGGTAAAGATCTTTTCCCAATCTGTTGGTTGCCATTTTGTCCTAACCACAGTGTCCTTTGCCTTACAGAAGCTTTGCAGTTTTATGAGATCCCATTTGTTGACTCTTGATCTTAGAGCATAAGCCATTGGTGTTTTGTTCAGGAAATTTTTTCCAGTGCCCATGTGTTCCAGATGCTTCCCTAGTTTTTCTTCTATTAGTTTGAGTGTGTCTGGTTTGATGTGGAGGTCATTGATCCACTTGGACTTAAGCTTTGTACAGGGTGATAAGCATGGATCGATCTACATTCTTCTACATGTTGACCTCCAGTTGAACCAGCACCATTTGCTGAAAATGCTATCTTTTTTCCATTGGATGGTTTTGGCTCCTTTGTCAAAAATCAAGTGACCATAGGTGTGTGGGTTCATTTCTGGGTCTTCAATTCTATTCCATTGGTCTATCTGTCTGTCTCTGTACCAATACCATGCAGTTTTTATCACTATTGCTCTGTAATACTGCTTGAGTTCAGGGATAGTGATTCCCCCTGAAGTCCTTTTATTGTGGAGGATAGTTTTAGCTATCCTGGGTTTTTTGTTATTCCAGATGAATTTGCAAATTGTTCTGTCTAACTCTTTGAAGAATTGGATTGGTATTTTGATGGGGATTGCATTGAATCTGTAGATCGCTTTTGGTAAAATGGCCATTTTTACTATATTAATCCTGCCAATCCATGAGCATGGGAGATCTTTCCATCTTCTGAGGTCTTCTTCAATTTCTTTCTTCAGTGTCTTGAAGTTCTTATTGTACAAATCT
This sequence comes from Rattus norvegicus, assembly GCF_021556685.1. Taxonomy (NCBI): domain Eukaryota; kingdom Metazoa; phylum Chordata; class Mammalia; order Rodentia; family Muridae; genus Rattus; species Rattus norvegicus. Next base: position 175,317,915 of record NC_141537.1, read on the forward strand.
TTTACATGCTTGGTTAAAGTCACACCGAGGTACTTTATATTATTTGGGTCTATTATGAAGGGTGTCGTTTCCCTAATTTCTCTCTCGGCTTGTTTCTCTTTTGTATATAGGAAGGCAACTGATTTATTTGAGTTAATTTTATACCCAGCCACTTTGCTGAAGTTGTTTATCAGCTTTAGTAGTTCTCTGGTGGAACTTTTGGGATCACTTAAATATACTATCATGTCATCTGCAAATAGTGATATTTTGACTTCTTCTTTTCCGATCTGTATCCCCTTGACCTCCTTTTGTTGTTTGATTGCTGTGGCTAGAACTTCAAGATCTATATTGAATAAGTAAGGAGAGAGTGGGCAGCCTTGTCTAGTCCCTGATTTTAGTGGGATTGCTTCAAGTTTCTCTCCATTTAGTTTAATGTTAGCAACTGGTTTGCTGTATATGGCTTTTACTATGTCTAGGTATGGACCTTGAATTCCTATTCTTTCCAGGACTTTTATCATGAAGGGGTGTTGAGTTTTGTCACATGCTTTCTCAGCATCTAATGAAATGATCATGTGGTTTTGTTCTTTCAGTTTGTTTATATAATGGATCATGTTAATGGTTTTCTGTATACTAAACCATCCCTGCATGCCTGGGATGAAGCCTACTTGATCATGGTGGATGATTGTTTTGATGTGCTCTTGGATTCGGTTTGCCAGAATTTTATTGAGTATTTTTGCATCGATATTCATAAGGGAAATTGGTCTGAAGTTCTCTTTCTTTGTTGGGTCTTTGTGTGGTTTAGGTATAAGAGTAATTGTGGCTTCATAGAAGGAATTCGGTAGTGCTCCATCTGTTTCAATTTTGTGGAATAGTTTGGATAATATTGGTATGTGGTCTTCTATGAAGGTCTGATAGAATTCTGCACTAAACCCGTCTGGACCTGGGCTCTTTTTGCTTGGGAGACCTTTAATAACTGCTTCTATTTCCTTAGGAGTTATGGGGTTGTTTAACTGGTTTATCTGTTCCTGATTTAACTTCGGTACCTGGTATCTGTCTAGGAAATTGTCCATTTCCTGCAGATTTTCAAGTTTTGTTGAATATAGGCTTTTATAGTAAGATCTGATGATTTTTTGAATTTCCTCTGAATCTGTAGTTATGTCTCCCTTTTCATTTCTGATTGTGTTAATTTGGACACAATCTCTGTGTCCTCTCGTTAGTCTGGCTAAGAGTTTATCTATCTTGTTGATTTTCTCAAAGAACCAACTTTTGGTTCTGTTGATTCTTTCTATGGTCCTTTTTGTTTCTACTTGGTTGATTTCAGCTCTGAGTTTGATTATTTCCTGCCTTCTACTCCTCCTGGGTGTATTTGCTTCTTTTTGTTCTAGAGCTTTTAGGTGTGCTGTCAAGCTGCTGACATATGCTCTTTCCTGTTTCTTTCTGCAGGCACTCAGCGCTATGAGTTTTCCTCTTAGCACAGCTTTCATTGTGTCCCATAAGTTTGGGTATGTTGTACCTTCATTTTCATTAAATTCTAAAAAGTTTTTAATTTCTTTATTTCTTCCTTGACCAGGTTATCATTGAGTAGAGCATTGTTCAATTTCCAAGTATATGTGGGCATTCTTCCCTTATTGTTATTGAATACCAGTTTTAGGCCGTGGTGGTCTGATAGGACGCATGGGATTATTTCTATCTTTCTGTACCTGTTGAGGCCCGTTTTTTGACCAATTATATGGTCAATTTTGGAGAAAGTACCATGAGGAGCTGAGAAGAAGGTATTCCTTTTGCTTTAGGATAGAATGTTCTATAAATATCTGTTAAGTCCATTTGGCTCATGACTTCTCTTAGTCTGTCTACATCTCTGTTTAATTTCTGTTTCCATGATCTGTCCATTGATGAGAGTGGGGTGTTGAAATCTCCCACTATTATTGTGTGAGGTGCAATGTGTGTTTTGAGCTTTAGTAAGGTTTCTTTTATGTATGTAGGTGCCCTTGTATTTGGGGCATAGATATTTAGGATTGAGAGTTCATCTTGGTGGATTTTTCCTTTGATGAATATGAAGTGTCCTTCCTTATCTTTTTGGATGACTTTTAGTAGAAAATTGATTTTATTTGATATTAGAATGGCTACTCCAGCTTGCTTCTTCCGACCATTTGCTTGGAAAGTTGTTTTCCAGCCTTTCACTCTGAGGTAGTGTCTGTCTTTGTCTCTGAGGTGTGTTTCCTGTAGGCAGCAGAATGCAGGGTCCTTGTTGCATATCCAGTTTGTTAATCTATGTCTTTTTATTGGGGAGTTGAGGCCATTGATGTTGAGAGATATTAAGGAATAGTGATTATTGCTTCCTGTTATATTCATATTTGGATGTAAGGTTATGTTTGTGTGCTTTTCTTCTCTTTGTTTTGTTGCCAAGACGATTAGTTTCTTGCTTCTTCTAGGGTATAGCTTGCCTCCTTATGTTGGGCTTTACCATTTATTATCCTTTGTAGTGCTGGATTTGTAGAAAGATATTGTGTAAATTTGGTTTTGTCATGGAATATCTTGGTTTCTCCATCTATGTTAATTGAGAGTTTTGCAGGATACAGTAACCTGGGCTGGCATTTGTGTTCTCTTAGGGTCTGTATGACATCTGTCCAGGGTCTTCTGGCCTTCATCGTTTCTGGTGAAAAGTCTGGTGTGATTCTGATAGGTCTGCCTTTATATGTTACTTGACCTTTTTCTCTTACTGCTTTTAATATTCTTTCTTTATTTTGTGCGTTTGGTGTTTTGACTATTATGTGACGGGAGGTGTTTCTTTTCTGGTCCAATCTATTTGGAGTTCTGTAGGCTTCTTGTATGCCTATGGGTATCTCTTTTTTTAGGTTAGGGAAGTTTTCTTCTATGATTTTGTTGAAGATATTTACTGGTCCTTTGAGCTGGGAGTCTTCACTCTCTTCTATACCTATTATCCTTAGGTTTGATCTTCTCATTGAGTCCTGGATTTCCTGTATGTTTTGGACCAGTAGCTTTTTCTGCTTTACATTATCTTTGACAGTTGAGTCAATGATTTCTATGGAATCTTCTGCTCCTCAGATTCTCTCTTCCATCTCTTGTATTCTGTTGGTGAAGCTTGTATCTACAGCTCCTTGTCTCTTCTTTTGGTTTTCTATATCCAGGGTTGTTTCCATGTGTTCTTTATTGATTGCTTCTATTTCCATTTTTAATTCCTTCAACTGTTTGATTGTGTTTTCCTGGAATTCTTTCAGGGATTTTTGCCATTCCTCTCTGTAGGCTTCTACTTGTTTATTTATGTTTTCCTGTGTTTCTCTAAGGGAGTTCTTCATGTCTTTCTTGAAGTCCTCCAGCATCATGATCAAATATGATTTTGAAACTAGATCTTGCTTTTCTGGTGTGTTTGGATATTCCATGTTTGTTTTGATGGGAGAATTGGGCTCCGATGATGCCATGTAGTCTTGGTTTCTGTTGCTTGGGTTCCTGTGCTTGCCTCTCGCCATCAGATTATCTCTAGTGTTACTTTGTTCTGCTATTTCTGACAGTGGCTAGACTGTCCTATAAGCCTGTGTGTCAGGAGTGCTGTAGACCTGTTTTCCTGTTTTCTTTCAGCCAGTTATGGGGACAGAGTGTTCTGCTTTCGGGCATGTAGTTTTTCCTCTCTACAGGTCTTCAGCTCTTCCTGTGGGCCTGTGTCTTGAGTTCACCAGGCAGCTTTCTTGCAGCAGAAAAGTTGGTCTTACCTGTGGTCCCGAGGCTCAAGTTCGTTCACGGGATGCTGCCCACGAGTTCTCTGCGGCGGCAGCAACCAGGAAGATCTGCGTCGCCGTTTCCGGGAGCTTCCGTGCACCAGGGTTCCAGATGGCGTTTGGTGTTTTCCTCTGGCGTCCGAGATGTGTGCAGAGTGCAGTCTCTTCTGGTTTCCCAGGCTTGTCTGCCTCTCTGAAGGTTTAGCTCTCCCTCCCATGGGATTTGGGTGCAGAGAACTGTTTATCCGGTCTGTTCCTTCAGGTTCTGGCGGTGTCTCAGACGCAGCAGTCCTGCTGCTCTTGGGCCCTCCCCCACGGGAACCCAGAGGCCTTATACAGTTTCCTCTTGGGCCAGGGATGTGGGCAGGGGTGGGCAGTGTTGGTGGTCTCTTCCACTCTGCAGCCTCAGGAGTGCCCACCTGACCAGGCGGTGAGGTCTCTCTCCCACGGGGTCTGGGAGCAGAGAGCTGCTGCGGGCTGGGATCTGCGGGTTTGGGACTCCCGGTAAACACCCACACTTATTCTTTTTTGTCACTTTTATTTTATTCTTTTATCTTTTTTTTTACAGCCCAGTCTTAATTCCCCTCTTGATCCACCCTCTGACTGTTCCACTTCCCATACCCTCTCCCCATCCCACCTCAACCCTTCCCCATCTCCCCGAGGATGTTCCCATCCCCCCACCCCCACCCCACCAGACCTCCCCACTCCCTGGGTCTCAAATTTCTTGAGGGTTAGGTGCATCTTCTCTCACTGAGTCCAGACCAGGCCGTCCTCTGCTGTATATGCATTGTGGGCCTCTTATCAGCTGGTGTATGCTGCCTGGTTGGTGGCTCAGTGTCTGAGAGATCTCAGGAGTCCAGGTTAGTTGAGACTTCCTAAGGGGTTACCCTCCTTAGCTTCTTCCAGCTTTTCCCTAATTCAACCGCAAGGGTCAGCAGCTTCTGTCCATTGGTTGGGTGCAAATATCTGCATCTGACTCTCAGCTGCTTGTTGGGCCTTTCGGAGGGCAGTCATGCTAGGCTCCTGTCTGTAATCACTCCATAGTATCAGTAATATGTCAGGCCTTGGGGCCTCCTCATTATGTCTACTCTTGTTGGATGTCAGATCATAGCTATAGAACCCAATCTGGTCAATGTACCCCAAATCTGGACATGGCCTTCTTCCTTGCATCCATGCTTTCCCAGATATGACCTATAGCATGTGCCAGGCAACTGTGTTTAAATCGGTCTGTCCTGAGAAAGCTCTGGGACAGGGATGCTCTGTTAATATTTAGTATGTGCTTACTGGCTTTTACTTACATGTTCTTCTGATCATGTTTTTCTAAAGGTTTCCTGAGGTCATAGCTTTCTTGGTCACACTCCTGTACACTGAAACTAAAGATTGTCTGTAGCATTAGAATGTACTCTGCCCCATTCTTTCAGATCCTCAGGTCCCACGTAGAGCAGACAAGATCTACAAGTCAACCACAAAGCCACCAACGGGCACACTGAAGCCACCAGATCGGACAACTCCAAGGGTAGAAAAAATAGTTAATTGAGAAATCAACTATTGAGCAGTAGCCCATCTAGGGAAAACACGTAGTCTTTTTAGGGTCCCTCAAGGCTTAAGGTAAATTGATCCCTTCTTCTAGAGAGACTTTTTTTTCCTGTCTTGGATAAAACAGACCAAAAAGGAGGGGCCTGTGCCTGTGGCCATCAGGCCGGTTTATGGGTAGCAGATGTCCTTTTGCCTGTGGCAGACGGCCATTTAGGGAGGAATGAGGAAATCGTAGTTATCTGGTACCACAAGAGACTCTGAGAGATGCCAGGGGCTAGGTTTCTGTTTCCTCCTGACATCTGACCTGGCTAAGCTCTGGGAGCCATTCCAGGGCATTGACAGCAGCACAGACATCTTAGGGGCCTGGTTGGTGACCTAATACTTCTTCTACAAGTTGTCTAAGTCATTGTGTTTTATCACTGCAATGGGAAAGCAATCGAGAATGTGTGTTCATAAACTTCCCTTACAGACTCTTAACCAAGGTCAAACGGGACCAGTTACATTCATTACTTCCATGTCTGCTGCGGCAATGTTCCTGATAAAAGCGTCTTGGGAAGAGAAGGGAGGGGAGTGGAGGGGAAGGAAGGGGAAGGGAAGGGAGGAAAAGAGAGGGGAGGACAAGGAAGAAGAAAGAGAGAGGGAGGGAAGAGAAGGGAAGGAAAAGGAAAGGGAAGGAAGAGGGAAGGGAAGGGAAGGGTTTTCTTGAGATCATTTTGAGGGTTCAGTTGATCATGATGAAGAAGTTATAATGACAGGACCATGGCCACACTGGTGTTCACAGTCAGAGAAGAGAAAGACAGAGGCCAATGCTCAGCCTGATTATTCCTTCATATTCAGTCCAGGACAGCAGCTCATATGCTGGTACTGCCCACATTCAGTTAACCCTTCCCCACCCCAGTCTGTCTAGAAAAACCACTCACAGACATGACCAAAAGTAAGTCTTCTAAGTGATTCCAACCAAGTCCAATCAGGCTGATGGTGGAGATTAACCGTGTCTTTGCCGAAGAGAAATGTAACAAGCTCAACCACTCCAAAGCCAGAACAAACTTGCAGGGAATGGCTTTCTCATGGGTTGGACAAATGTGACAGGAGTTAGGATTCTCCCTGCCCACTTCTGTGTGTGTCTTCGGTAGCTCCCCAGCCTCTCCTACTTTGGAGCTGCCCAGCCCAAACGTCACTTTTTGTACAAATGAGCTCTCTAGAACACTATTGTGTCTCCGTTTGGTTTTTAACAGAGAATTCACACACATACCCCTTCTCTTCACAGAGGCCTCCAGTGCTTGTTTGTACGGTTCGGGCACAGGGATCTTGGTTCTGCCTGGCTTGATCCTGCATGCCTTTCACTTCTCATCCATTTGATATAATCTAGAGGTCTCAAAATAATACAATATAGGGGTCTAGATTGGGTTTGTTTTCTCTGACAGTTAAAGAATTAAAAGGCAGGGGGTTGGGGATTTAGCTCAGCGGTAGAGTGCTTGCCTAGCGAGCGCAAGGCCCTGGGTTCGGTCCCCAGCTCCGAAAAAAAGAAAAAAGAAAAAAAAGAATTAAAAGGCAGGTAAACATCTGAAACATAATGGGTAGCAGCAGGGAGACCTCAGGCACCAAAAACAGAATCCATATTTAACAGGAGGCATTTATTGTGGGTGAAAAAACGTGTTCTCTGCAAAGCAGATGGGTCTTAGAAAGCCAAATCCCCACTCTCTTCTTGAGGACCGGGGCTTTTGTAGCTTCAGAAGAGTCCTCCCCTCATTTATTTAGGACTGGTCAGTTTGAAGACAGGATGGTTGGTTGGTTGGTTGGTTGGTTGGTTGGTTGGTTGGTTGGTGTGACAGAGATGTCCTGATCCAGCCTTGAACCTGTTAAACCAGTAGCTCATCTGGAGACTGCTGGTGGGGAAGAGTCTCAAGTTAGGAGGTTGAAGAAGAAGCCATCTTGGAAAATCACCACCTCTAGCTGTAGCCCCTCTCCCTATCTCCCTACCAGGGAGTCTATCTATCTTCTGGTCTCTCACACTGCGTCTCCCTTCCAGCAGGAGGAGGAAGAGACTTCCATGTTTCTAACCAAAACCTCAGCACCTCAAAAAGGACACAGAACTGATTTCCATCTTCTGTCTAGTAAAATTACCCTTTACAATGTGCCGAACAAGGTGCTTTTCTTTAGCAGAACGAGGACTTGAGGTTTAACTCTCAGGAAAAGCTAGTAGGCAAGAGGAGCAGTTCATGGAGTGACACCAGCAAAGGTTGACAGAAAGGTTAGAGGCCGGAAGGGGAAGGAGGGAGCCTCCAACGCAGCTTTAACCTCGGGCTCCGTTTCGCAGTAACAATTAATCAAAAGCACACTGAGTGTCCATTTCCCTGTGATTATAATTCACTGAGCCACGAGGCTGGGTTCCAGGATGATCTTGAATGGAGATATTGTACAAGTGCAGTTGGGGGAGAAACTGGTTGTTATCAACTTTGACCACAACAGATGTAAAATAACGGACTCCAATATTCTTCGGGAAACTTTTGAGTTCCTTTTCCTGGAAACCAGAAAGAGACCACTTTTTGCATTGCTGTGATTTTCTTTGCTCAGGGGTTTTTCTGTTTCTCTTCAGTCTGGTCTAAGGAGAAAAGCCTTCTCCTGGGCGACTATTAGCAACAGCAAAGGAAAGGACTGTCTCAGGAGCCGCATAAAGGAATTCTATGGCAGTGCCTGCTATAGGCTTGCCTTTGTGCCTGCCTCCTAGAGTGAACCCATTCAAACCAAAGCTCGTGAAAAGATCAGGAGGAAGATACTGGGTCTAATAAGGAATCTTAAAGCTGCTTGAATTCAATAACTCGAGAAGAACCTTAAAAGAGTAAAAAGTTAAATATTAAAAAAGATGAAGCAGTTCCCTTAAACAAATAAACTACTTTATTAAGGGTCTGCCTTAATAAAATGGTTGACAGCTTCCCCTCCTCTCCTTGGCTCTGGCACCAGCAACAAAGAAGAGGCCAGGTTTGCACAGCTGTTGCCTTAAGAACTGAATAACAAAAGACTGAAACTTTAACCCAACTTGGAAGGGGAGTGGGAGAGACAGAAAATCTCTAATACCAGGAAGCAGTGTCAGAAATCTTCTGCAGAGTCGGGAAAGGGATTTGTTTGTTTGTGTTTTATTTTTTTCCCAAAGCGCCAACTTCTGTGCTTCTGGCAGGAGTCAGAACTCTGGAAGTACCCATCTAAACAGCTGCCCGAGGGAGGGAGGGAAAGAGGGAGGAGCGGAGGGAGGGAGAAACTAGCGGCCTGGGATTGGGGGCAGGGTTGGGGGCCTATTTCTTCAGAGCTCTGAACTACAGAGCAATTTGGTTCTTGCTTTGAATGCCTGGCTGGGGTCAAGTGAAGGATAACTTAAGGAGTCTGCCTGCTCCTCTCTCCTAACTTCTGCAGTCCACCTTATTATGAACCTTCCTAGGTGGGAGAGAGGTGGCTCTGAGCAAGGCAGGAGAGAGGCGCCCATCCTCTCTTTGCAAATGGTTTTCCAGGATTTAGAAGAAAAATAGTAATGAGTCTCTTTTAAAAAAAAAAGAGGGAAGGAGGAAAGGAGAGAGGGAGAGGAAGGGAGAAAGGGAAGGAGGGAGAGAGGGAAGGAGAGAGGGAGGGAGGGATAAGGAGAGAAGGAAAGAGAAGGGAGGGAGAGAAGGAGGGCAGGAATGAGTGCTTTAAATGTGAAGTCTCTTGGGAAATACACAAAAGCTACTCTAGGGTATTGATTATTTATAAACCAAAAGACATCAAGGCATCCAGACAATGGGAGCTAAGAAAAACAATTAGAACATTGAATCAGAAGTAAGAAGACAGACTGAAGCTCAACCGGGCAAACCCTCTGGGGGTGGAGAGAGACTGTGTACCCTTCCTTTATGCTGGCAGCTGTCCCTCTCTCTCCATCCACAGGGGTTTGCAGAATTGAAAGGGAAGCCCAGCCCCAGCCGCTCACATCTTTTTTCCCTCCCTTCTGCTCTTGAGCAGCAGTAAGAAGTGTGGCAGTTCCAGGCAGTCCCTGGCGCATTAATGCAGTGAATGTCCTTGGGACACTTCCTAGGTACTGTGCCCTTTCGAAAGGTCTCAGAATCTAAAGGGAAAGAGAAATAGAGACAGTCTCCGAGCGTTACAATAGGCTCTGGTAGCATTTCCCTCCACAGGCACTGTGGGAGGGGGTTTATGAAGCTGGAAAAAGAAACCGTTGATGGGGGGAGAGGGAAAGGTGCCAGACCTACTTCATGTAAGAGTCACACTCGGCTGGGATTTCACGGGGAAGAGCGATTTTCCGTGGAAAAGAAGGGGTTCCAAAAGAAGTCATGCGCGAAGAAGAACAGAGGAGGAGAGAGCACAGTGTGTCCCGGAAACTGACGCTATCACTAGGTTAATGATAAAAATAATTTAGGAGGGACTGGGAAATGTCTCAGTGGGCAGCATGACTGCCATATAAACACGCCGACCCAAGTTCGACACCTCAGGAGCCACAGAAAGCTGAGTGTTGAGGCTGGAGAGGGTAAATCAGCAGTTAAGAGCACTGCTGCTCTTCCGTGGTTCAATTCCCAGCACCCACATGGTGGGTCGCAGGCATCTGTAACTCTAGTCTCAGGGGATCCAGTGTCCTCCTCGAGCCCCTCAGGCACTGCATGCATGTGGTACACAAACATGCACTCGGGCACTTACAGCAAACATGAATTTTAAAACAGTATCGTGGCATGCTGCTACAGTACAGTAGGACAGGGAAGCAGCGAGGAGAGACCCCGGAAGTTTGCAGGTTAGCTATCTTATCTTATCCAGTGTCCAGCATCAGGAGTGGTCTCAAAAGACGCAGAAGACAAGAACCGACACCCGAGGTTGTCCTCTGATGCCCATGGAAGTGCACATAAGAACATACACACATACATAGGCCTGTCTCTGTCTCTCTGTGTCTCTCTGTCTCTGTCTTTGTGTGTGTGTGTGTGTGTGTGTGTGAGAGAGAGAGAGAGAGAGAGAGAGAGAGAGAGAGAGAGAGAGAGAACTTGTAAATATAAAAGACTTAAAAAGGCATTGAAGGCTTTTTGAGTGACATCCGTTGGAGAAGAAGAAAGACAACTGAATGATGTAATTTGGAGAATAAATTAAAGCTGAAGGTAGGAGAGGACTGTTGTAATCCCAGTTCGGGAGTCCCAGACAACCCAGCATCAGGGTTGAAGTTCTTGATCAGCTGTATCTTACACCCTTAGGCATCTAATTTTAACATTTGGAAAGAAAGAAGCCAAGCCCCTATCAGAGACTTAATAGGAGGCATATAACATTGTTAGGTAGAAGCTGAGACACTCCCGTGCAAAATAACGTTGACCAACTAGACATCACTTGGCTTAGCCGAGAGGGGACATGGAATTAAGTGTCTGAGAAGATCACTAGTGTCTAAGAGATTAAATAAACCCAGACTCATCCCAGGACAAGGCGAGCGCAGGACAACAGGAAAAGGGGTTTAGAAATATATTGAAAATGAAGATACAGAAGGTGAGTGTGAGCTCATCGGAGGTTGGGTTTAAGCGACTGCTTCTCCTAGAATAAACAAGCAGTTAGATGATCAGTTGCCCCTCCCCCACTGAAACCCTCTGTCCATTGGGAGAGTTCATTAAGACTCTGGAAGTGGGTTGGGGATTTAGCTCAGTGGTAGAGCGCTAGCCTAGCAGGTACAAGGCCCTGGGTTCTCTCCTCTGCTGGTGGGGGAGGGGGACGACAGGACTCAAGAAGAGGGAGGGGGGACTCAGGAAGTTCTCCAGAGAGGGCGTTTGCCTTTAATCCCAGCACTCCAGAGGCAGAGGCAGGCAGATCTCTGTAAATTCAAGGCCAGCCTGATGGACTCAGAGAGTTCCAGAACAGTTAAGGCTACACAGTGCAATGTCTCAGGAAGGGAGGGTGGGGGAAATGATAGTTAAATAAATAAACAAAATCAACACAAGTTTGAGGAAATCCCTGAAGCCAGGTAGACGCACAAAACCACTCCCTCCTCGAGAGGAAGAGACTCACAAACTGTTAACTCCCGGAGAGGAGGAGACTCAAACCTGCCCAGCTGCTGGCAGGACACGCAGACAGGTTCAGGGTTCTACCTGAACATGTCATGGCCCGTGCTGGGGGCGCTTTCAGTAATATGGCTGCCTTAAACCATCCACACTCCTGTAAGGAATCTGACAAACCCATTGGTTCAAGTTGGACTCCGGTGGTCCTTTCACAGTGGTCTTTTGTCGGTTAGCTGTCTGGGTGAGTGGACATTCGTTCATAGCTCCCCAGGAGCAGAGACATATTTTTTTTCTTTAGTCTTTCTCTGAAGCCAGCTCACATTTCCAACATGTATTCGTTGCACATAGTTTCTTCTTATATAAATCCCATCACTGGTTCCTCTAAAAGCCACTATATTTATTTTAAAAAATCATTTATGAGATTTTTCAGCTGCGGAAATACATTTATACATTATATTTCTCCATTACATAATTTATGTTAAATGCGGCAACTTAATACTTGAAGTTAGCGGTCTCTTGCATCCATTCTTAACCACTACTACACTCACAACCCCCCCTTCTCCTCCACTTCCCCCCAAATTCTGCCATAATCCAAACAATCGGGTGAATTAGGCAGGAGGATTACAAATCCAAGACGAGCCTGGGTTGCATAGTGACCCTGTGCCCAAACAAAACAGAGAAGGAAACAGGAACGGTCAGCAGTAATGTGGACCAGAGACCAGGCTCCCCACTTCAGCATGCAGTAGCCTGCTGAGTTCTTTCCGGAGACTTCTGCTCTGCTGAACCAGGACTCTCAACTATACTGGCAAGAAAGAATGTCAGTACGCTAGTGGGAGGAGTTGGAGTCTATTAGGAAGAGAATTTTAGCACAGTGTTTTTTAAGAGGCAGTAATGGAAAGAGGGGGTGCATGGGAAAAGGATAGTAGACAAGTAGACATCCTAGTATGGGTGTGGCCTTCTCTAATGCGGGTGTGGTCTTCTTTAGTGTGGGTGTGGTCTTCTCTGGTGTGGGTGTGGCCTTCTAAAGCAAGTCACGTTTAAGTGTCTTAATAATGTCATACTTACAATTTTGGTGGCCTTTGACGTTACATTGCTCAAAGAGGCTCTAAAAGACTTCGTTATACTTTTTTCGCTTTCTCTTTTCTTCACAGGGTGTTTGGGGAGGTACATTGGGTAGAATTATAATCTAAGAAGTTAAAAACCGTGGGTCACAAAAGTTTCACAAGGTAAACACAAGACTTTTACTACCAATGACATTTATGATCTTGCTTGTAAGAGTCTTAGAAATTTGCAGATTTATGACTGGGCAAGGAGAAGAAAGGCTGTCTGTAGTTACTCAAAACCCACTTAGGCCTTAAGCATGCTTCGTCACTACTTGACATTCTTAATTTAGTTACTGGTATATAAAAGAAATACTGCCTCTGTGCAGATAGCCTACACAGCGAATTTTGTTGCTAGTACTGTAAATCTTGGCCTTCAGTTCGTGAGAGACTTCAGTCAGACTGACATCTTTCCATCTTGCCTCCAAACCGCAACAGAGTCAGAGCGACCAAGTGTTTAGACCTTGAAGGGTTAGTCAAAGGAAAAGCTAAATAGGAGATAAGTGCGGTCTACCTTGAACTCCAGAGAGACTACGGAGAAAGAAGATGCCTGTGAAATGGGGTGCTCAAGCAGATAAGAGAGCAGAACCAATGGTTGAAAATCTGATATAAAAATAAACAAATCTCGAAATCCACCCCCCAACTTCCTCCGGCTAGATCTGCGCCTCTCTTCTCCAACACAGCAGAAGACCGGAAGTTGTCTTTTTGAAGAAACCAGATCTTAACAATCCGGAGCTAGGCATGATAGAGTATGACCCGAGGGTCCACACAGCACTCAGGAAATACGGAGCAAGCTGAAGGCCAGCGGGAGCAACCTGGCCTTCAAAAACAGACTCCAGTTCCATGGAACTAGAAGGCATGTGTCACAAAGAAAGCAGGGATCAGGTGGAAAACCTCCCACCTGAGAAGCAACATGAATGCCTTCCTTGTCTGTCCCCAGATGAGAGAGTCTAGAGTATAAACATCAAACAAAATATAAGAGAATCATCTCTGCAGAAATGGTCCAGCCTGAGATAAAACGAAAACAAACCTCTTAGACTGTGGCAGTTTGGGGCTGGGGCGGTAGCTCCACAGCGTGCTTGCCCTGCTTTCACACAGCCCTGGGTCTGAGCCCCAGTTGCGAATAAGCCAAATGCAGGAGTGTGTACTTAACTTACAATAATTATTTATTTTATGTGTACGAGTAGTACACTGTAGCTGTCTTCAGACACACCAGAATCCCATTGGATCCCATTGGGATGGTTGTGAGACACCATGTGGTTGCTGGGAATTAAACCCCGGACCTCTGGAAGAGCAGCAGTCAGAGATCTTGGCCCGTGTGTACTTAAATTATAACCACAGTGCAGAGAGGGTGGAAGCAGGAGGGGCAGGAGCTCAAGCTTATGTATAGGGAGTTTGAAGCCATCCTGGGCTACATGACTCAATGTCATAGGGAGTTTGTCCAGGCTGGACTATAGGAGACTGTCTCAAGAAAAACGAACAAACAAACAAAAAAATGGTAGAAGTTGACAATTCCTACCAAATTTTCAAAAGCTAGAGTTAAAGATGTCTAAGAGAAGTAAAAATATCAAAAAGTTAAAAAAAATAAAGTACAAAGATAAGCTAAGAAGGAAACATCTGTAAGAAAATTCAATGTTGAAGTAATAAAACATTCCAGGGGGGTTGGGGATTTAGCTCAGTGGTAGAGTGCTTGCCTAGGAAGCGCAAGGCCCTGGGTTCAGTCCCCAGCTCTGGAAAAGAAAGAACCAAAAAAAAAAAAAAAAAACATTCCAGGGGAAGAGAACTGAGAAAATAGATAAGGAAATTATTGAGAAACATTTTTCTAGAATCGAAAGAGATGAATTTTAGGCCAAAGGAGTCTAAGTGAGGAGTAGACTAACAAATTAAATCCTATTTGCACACATCAAGGTTTATTACAGCAAAAAAAGAAAAAAACCTTAAGATTTTGATGTATTCAAAAATACCAAATGCCTATTTAATACTGAGAGTATAAAATTTAATGTGAGGCTTTGCAGCGTCCGTTCTAAATGCCCATTCTGATACATAAAGTGCCCTGGGTTGCTAGACTTTGGATCTGAGTGTGTGGTGCTTTTATTTATGTGGGGGTTTTTAAATACTAAAGCTCATAGCATTATTTTTGTGTTTACACAGAGAAGTAGCAAGCCACAGTTAGTATCCAGCAATGAAAGTACTTGCTGCTCAACCAAAGTCCCAGAATTATCAAAGAAAATAATTTTCCGTTTGGAATCCCATTCAAAGTATCAGTCAGCCACAGTGCTCTTCGGATGAGCAGGCCTCCAAAGTTTCCTCTCTTAGAGGCTTTCTCAGTAGCATTTGGTGTCTAGAGCAACTGTATCCCCATCCCAGGTAACTGTAATTAATGCAAATTAGGGAACCTGGGGCCTTTGGGCACTGAGGTGGAATCCCTGGTCCTGAGTTACACTGTCTGCAACTTCGCCAGCCTTGCTGGTTAAAATCTGAAGAACTTTATCAGTGATTGGTCTCCCCCAAAAATGAAGGCAGAACTATAAACTATGGAGGAAGAAGACACAAGCAACATAACCCAGTGGCTCAATTGTGGACAGACACTGCATGAATATCCCAAATTACCACTAGGGTCATGGCCATCTTAACTGCTCTAAGCACATGCCGTTCATCAGCGTTTAAATGATGCCGGCACCTTAGAGGTACACAGGACTTTTCATTTCTCCGTTTTAAAAAGAATAATGTCTTGGTGACTTTGTATTTATATAGTGTGCACACACATGTATGTGTAACACAGACACTCACAGATGGCTCACTTGAGATCAGGTGGCACGTGCAGGAGTTGGTTCTCTCTTTCCATCACAGCCAGGGCAATGAACTCGGGCCATCAGGCTTGGTGGGAGGCCCCCTTCCCCTCTGGGTCACCTCACTGGCTCCATTTTTACAGAGCAGGAGATCTAAGCTAATTTAGAGTGTGCTCAAACGCAGTGCACTCCAAGCAAAAGAGTCAAAATAAATTTAGTTCCCTCGGGGGAGATGGCTCAACCGGTAAAGTACTTGCCACACCTGAGCTCAAATCCAGTTGGTATGGAAGCAAGCATCTGTAACCCCAGTGCTTCTGGGGGAGACGTATGGGGAGGTGGAGGCAGGAGAATGCGCACAAGCTCACAGGCCAGCTGACCTGCCGAACGAGGTGGCAAACCATAAGACTCTATCTCTAACTCGGTGAAAAATGGCGACCGACACAAGGGTATTGTGAGCTGCACTGTGGCATTGAAATGAGGGTAAACTGTGTTACTTTAACAAAGAAAAAAAAATGCCAAGACGTACTTATAGAAATGTATATGTGGCTCATAGAAATGTTTCTCTTACCCAATCTGTCAGTAGGGTTTTTTTGTCACAAAGGAAAATGTTGGCATTTGTCTAGAAGGATTATTTACCTTCTCTTGGTGATTTTTTGAGAAAACAGATTTTTTTTTTGCTGTCCCCCTAAGAGGAGTATTACTCCAGGACACTATGGTGCTTGGAGTGCAGTGTGATGTGTCTTCACCTCATTCAGTTCCCTCACCCTCCTCATCCTCCTTGTCACCCTCTTCAGTCTTCTCCTCACCCTCCTCACCTTCCTCCTCACCCTCCTCCTCACCCTCCTCAGCCTCCTCCTCACCCTTCTCCTCACCCTCCTCCCCACTCTCTTCACCCTCCTCCTCACCTTCCTCATCCTCCTCCTCACCCTCCTCAGCCTCCTCCTCACCCTCCTCAGCCTTCTCCTCACCCTCCTCCTCACCTTCCTCCCCACTCTCTTCACCCTCCTCCTCACCTTCCTCCCCACTCTCCTCACCCTCCTCACCCTCCTCCTCACCCTCCTCACCCTCCTCCTCACCCTCCTCCCCACCCTCCTCAGCCTCCTCCTCACCCTCCTCAGCCTCCTCCTCACCCTCCTCACCCTCCTCCTCACTCTCCTCCCCACTCTCCTCACCCTTCTCCTCACCCTCCTCAGCCTCCTCCTTACCCTTCTCCTCACCCTCCTCCCCACTCTCTTCACCCTCCTCCTCACCTTCCTGCCCACTCTCCTCACCCTCCTCACCCTCCTCCTCACCCTCCTCACCCTCCTCACCCTCCTCCTCACCCTCCTCAGCCTCCTCCTCACCCTCCTCACCCTCCTCCTCACCCTCCTCACCCTCCTCCTCACTCTCCTCCCCACTCTCCTCACCCTCCTCCTCACCCTCCTCAGCCTCCTCCTTACCCTTCTCCTCACCCTCCTCCCCACTCTCTTCACCCTCCTCCTCACCTTCCTCCCCACTCTCCTCAGCCTCCTCCTCACCTTCCTTCCCACTCTCTTCACCCTCCTCCTCACCTTCCTCCTCAGGCTTCTCCTCACCCTCTTCAGCCTCCTCCTCACCCTCCTCAGTTTCATCAGCCTCCTCCTTAGCCTTCTCACCCTCCTCCTTACCCTCTTCCTCATCCTCCTCTTCACTCTCCTGACCATCTTCCTCACCCTCCTTCTCACTCTCCTGACCATCCTCCTCACCCTCCTCACCATCTTCCTCACCCTCCTCCTCACCCTCCTCACCCTCTTCCTCACCCTCCTCCTCACCTCCTCACCCTCTTCCTCACCCTCCTCCTCACCCTCCTCACCCTCTTCCTCACCTTCCTCCTCACCCTCCTCCTCACTCTCCTGACCATCCTCCTTACTCTCTTCACCATCCTTACTGTCCTCACCCTCATCACCCTCCTCTAATTCAGACAATCTAGCAGGGTCTACTGTGGTCCTGAAGGGTCGTTGCTATAGTGGAGCCAGAGCACAGAAGAAACAAGTGCTTGGCTGAGTCTGAGTCTAGATGCAAACAACAGAGTTAGAAGCAGTGCCTGCTATCATCTGCAGGCTCATTCTGTGTGGTCAGTGGACCTTGTCCCTGCTCTACAGTGGCTTCATTGTCACATTACATTCCTAACCCCAGCTGTGTGGCTCCAGCTTCCTTATGCTGTAATGTCCCCTTATTTTAATTAAATGCAAGCTTACTTTTCCCTTCTGAGTTGTATGGAAGGAAAATCACACAGGAGCACAGTGACAGAAGGCCCTCATCCTGCTCTCTCATGCGTTGCCTTCATTTTCTCTGTGGGAAAGAACAGAGAGCTTCAGCCTCAGGTCAGAGCTAAGGAGATCTGGGCAGCCCTCCCTGGGACCTTTAAGAGGTACAACCTGCAATCTTCTGGCAGGAGAAAGGATTGTTTAGATGCTAAGAGCAGAGGAAGACTGAGGGGAAACAAATCCACAGACCAGAACCGTTTAAGAGATCAGCACACTTTCCTGTGCCTTCGGAGGTCTACAATATATTCTTAGGTCCCGTTGACAAACAAACCCATAACCAACGGGATAGCATGTAAGTGTTGGTTTTGGCTATAACCTAAGACTTGGTTAGCTCCCTGGATCACAAATGGAAACACCAGGAGCAGTGAGCTGGCATTCACATCAGGAAGACGGTCAGTATGAATGACTGCTGGCGACCAGAAAGATAAATATACACAGCTTAGGACGTCCAGGCCTCCATCAACACTAGAAGCTTTCGTATGAGTATAATGATTGGTAGAAAGAGTCTCACTGTGGAAGTTAGTGGAATCCAAGACGTCTTACGCAATGAACAAAACTGTGACAATCAGCCAGGCCTGGAATCTGTACCCTGAAGGGCAGAAAGCATCTGAGTTTGAACTTAAATAAACTTGAGTCGGATCGTTGATTCAGGAGAAGAGAAACGTGAAGGGCTTGAACTTGCCCATGAGTGACAGATACTTTATCTACTGCCCCAAGAAGAATGGGTTCTCCAAATGGAATTCGGGTTCTGAGAAAGTTATGCTTACCCCATTCCAAGCAAGAATAACAATTTTGAGTCTCTCCTCAATTTAAGCTTAGAGATCTTGTCATTTATGACTTGACACCAACTCTGTCGCACTTCCTGTTCCAGACGTGCTAAAGGAATGACCTCATCACCCCCAAGCTTTTCTTAGTAATCTAACGTCTAGTCTGAAGATCAAGAGATGGATGTGAATGTCTCTTTTCCCGTTTGTGAATTTTTCCCATGCCAAGGAATAATCCCGTTCTCAGCACACATCTAATAATGTCACATAATTTAACTCAACTCTGACACTAGGCACTTTGAGACCACATCAAATCTAATATAACCCCACCACTGCATTTGCCTACCAAAAATCCAAGTTATTGCCTGTGTCTTAGCCAACTGGGAATCAGAGGCTCCCTCCTTAGCTCAATCCTTTGCTGGAGAAGCTCATGGAACATAGGAAAGTGCTTGATTAACTAGTCCCTGCCTACTATAAAAAGATAACCACTCAGGGGCTGGAGGACAGAAATGTATTGGGCTGGGTGACAGGCAAAGGAAACAGAGCTGTCAAGCCCTATCCAGGGATGCCACTCTCTGAGCAGACGCTCTGAGACTCCTGTGTGCCACTCTGCTATGCAACCTCTTACCAAACAGGAGCTCTCCAAACCCTGCCCTTGGGGGACTTGTGAAGACCTCATTACATAGGCATAGTTGATTAAATCATTAATCACTGGTGATTAATTCAACACCCCCAAGCTCTTCTTCTCTCCATTTTGTCCAGGGTAGGGGGGGTAGGGGCTGAAAGTTCCACCCCTCTATAATCCTTAACTGGTTCCCATGGCAACCATCCTGAGGTTACCCAGGCATCCCCAGCCGTCAGTCATCTCAGTCAGTCATGATGAAAAGATTCGTCACTTAAGAGATTCTAGATTTTTAGGATCTGAGTGCCAGAATGCAGGGGCAAAGACTAGATTCATCACAGTCGCTACAGATGATAATATCACACTATTCAGATCAGGAGAAAAGACAGCATCTTAAATATGTAGGTGTGCTTCGCAATAGGAAGGAGGTCGTGACAAATGAGGTGTTATATTGAATCTGCACGTTGAATTTCATCCTCTAAGATAAGCTGATAAAATCACCTTATAATTGGGAAATAACTATAAGCCAGACATGGTGCGAGGAAGGCACTCATTTCTCCACGGTGAAATATTATCTAATATCAACAAGGGGAAGCAGAGGGTAGCACGCGCCAAGTGCATCGATGGAGTTCAGCACAGCGCCTGTGCAGGCAGGTGCAAATCTGAAACGTTTTTCCCGAACATTTTTTTCATTCCAATCAGTACTAAAACTGACCGGCAGGGGATGGCCTTCCCAGACAGAAAGAAAGAAAAGGCAGGCCCTGCTAAAGCCTTTAAGAAATCCACGGTGAAGGGATATGGATTGACCAGCGCCGGGCGCAACCCGGCACACAGTGCGCGCAGACGTTAAACAAATGTGGACACCTTCCTGAAGAGCGTGACCGCCATGGGTGGAGCCATTCTATCACACAGCCCTGCAGATTACAAAGTGATGTCCTAACGCAATTTCACTGCTGTGGTTTGAACACCTCCCCCAAAACTTTGTTTCCAAAGCAAAGCCTTCAATTGTTTTGTTTTGTTTTGTTCTGGTTTTTTTGTTAATAGTATTTAGAAGTGAGGCTTAAACAATAGGAATTAGATGAGATCATCTTTGATTGCCTTATTGGATTAATAGGAAGAGGAAGAGACCCAAGTCAGAGTACTTGATCTGTGTGTATACATGATTTCTTGTGCTCTTTACAGTGCATCAAGACGGCCCTCAATTGGCAAGATCCTCGGCTTCCAGCGTCCAGAGCCATGGCCTAACTAAAATTCTATCCTTTATACATACCAAGTAATTTGAAAATAGACCAAGGCACAGGAGATGGGGCAAAGGTCAAAAGGTCTGCCCATTACCTTCCTCGACTCATTCTATCTTATATATGTTTTCAATTTTCTTCTCTATTTTTAGCTTGAAAATAGCGTTGTATTCTATAAAACGGCTGCAGTAGAGGCAATGGTGGGGGAGGGAGCACTTCCATGCCCAGGCATCCCCCTGAGGAATCAGCCATTAGACAGGCTTAGTATAAAAGGGAGCTTATTTGGGACCAAGAATGTGGTAGAGGCAAAGAAAGGAGGGAGACAGAGAAGATCAGAAGGAGAAAGGAGAGAGGAAGAGAGAAAGAGGGAGAGGACAGCTTGGGACACATGGGGCGGGGTGGGGGGACGGACAGACGGATGGAGACAGAGACTTCTTACACTGGAGCCAGGCTCATACCTGGCTGTTGCTAGGTAACTCTTGGCGGAACCTAGAGGAACTGCTAACGAGTAGGACCTGGTTGTTATGTTTTCAAACCAGTTAAATAAGCAACCAAGAATCAATCATAGAAGATCTTTATTGAGGGAAGGTTAATGAGCCTATTTATGTTTTAGGAAGCTGACACTGGCAGAAAAGTAAGAGAAAGTGTAGGACCCGATCAGCCCTGCATCCGGGAGGTCCTACTCATGAAAACTCGGAGACAGAGAGCGATGCAATAAGAGGTTTAAGGATCCCGTGCACTGGGGTGGCCCTATAATCTGGACAGAGACGGCCCTGAATGACAAAAGCATACATTTTTCTATGCACTTGTGGAGGACAGCCTTGACCCTTACACTCATCAGTGGTGAGATATTTTTGGCATGCGGATGGGGGACTGCTAAGAGCCCTTCCCTTTTCACGGTTAGCCCTTTCCTTTTCCAGGTTAGCTCATTCACGTGGACGGGGGACTGCTAAGGTGTTATCCTAAATTCTTTGGACCCTGTGTTAAAGTCCCAGTCACCTGCTATTTGCTTAAGGCAGCCTTTGTCCTTAAACTTTGACTCAGGAAAGGAGACAGAGAAGGAACAGAACGGAAAGGGATTTCCTGAACTGATAACAGGGTCCACTTTACAAAGAGTAGAGAGAGGATGTTGAGGGTGAAAGTGGACCTCAGGGGAGGGAAGACAGCTGACATAGGCTCATGTGTTTGGCTGCTTGGTCCCCAATTAGTGCAACTGTTTGGGAAGGATTAGAGGATGTGGCCTTGATGGAGAAGGTGTGTCACCAGCGGTGGGCTTCGAGGTTGCAAAAGCCCGCACCACCCTCACTCAGCCAGCACTCTCGGCCTGCAACTTGCATATCAGATGTGTGTCTCAGGTACTGCTGCTCCAGCACCTGCCCATCTACCGCCACACTCGCGGATGTGACAGTCCCCCAAGACTGTAAGCAAATCCCTAATTAAATGGCTTTCTTTTTAAGTTGTCTTGACCATGGTGGTTTATCACAGCAATAGAACAGTAACTAAAACAACAGTCAAGAGGCACAGAGATTGAATTTCATCCATTAAGTGCAGCCGTTTCTGACGATTGAACAACATAGGCTGAAAACCAATGCACATGTTCACTCTTCCATTGGCAGACGTCAGTAGTTGATATCAGCTCCTTTCCTTCAACTGTGCTTACAGTAATTACCACAGGAAGATGAGGCAGAGCTTCCTGTAACACTCACGAGCTTCTGGAGTGTGGAGGGTACCTGGTTTTGACTAATGAGATCATGTAGAAGACTGTATTAAATGTATTTACTTGACCATGGGAAAACATCACCAACACAAGATACATTTGCCTCATCGTTTCAAGAAGACAGTTACATTGTGTTTTCTTTTTTCCTCCTTTATCTTCTAAAAGTAGTGTTTTAGTTCAGCTCTTGGAAAACAATGAGCCCTGCCTGGTGGCATAGTTCCTGTGGAGGCTGAGGAAGGAGGGAATCGAGTTCAAGATTTGCTTGGATTACTGGGTGACTTGGCGAGACTGTTTCAAAACAAAAATTAAAAAAGGAGGGTTTGGGGGTGCAACGGTGAGGCTACTGCTCTGTCGTACTGCTCTGTTGTAGAATGTTGGCCCGGCAGACATAAGGTCCTAGGTTCAAATTCTAGCAGACAAAAACATAAGAAACTTGGAAAAGTGAATTGAGTAGAAAGTTAACTGAATGAGCCATAGATACCAGCTTTATTCTTCTACCCACCATTTTTTACTACTGTGTGACACATGCTTTGCTAAGAGTCTCTGCACTCCCACATGAGGACAGCATTGACTCCTGACCCTATCACGATTGAGGACATAAGGGTGACAAGCCCAGCCTTTATGTCATACATTCTGTCATTTGCAAAATATCTCTTGACCAAAGAAGTCTCAAGATCATTAGGTATCGAGGAGGCAAAAGACCTGAGCCTAGTACAGCTCTCATTCTTCGACAAGGACACCAGTGTCTGACAACTCAATGTGCAATTATTTTTTTATCTATTTTATTGGTTTGGGGGGGTGTGTGGCATGTTCACATGTGCAAGTCCAAGGACAGCTTGCAGAAATCAGTCCTAGGTATTGAACTCACATTGTCAGGCTTGGCAGCAAGCCCCTTTAGCCATTGAGCCATATCACAGGCTTTGTGCACTTGGTTTTTTTGATAACTCTTATGACAATGGCTTTGAAGATGTGAGTTATGGGAGAGCCCAAACCAGGAGACTCCATGCAGAGCCTGCTGCACGGAGCAGTAAGCTTTGACCTGAGGGAAGACAGACAAGCTGCTGCCTCCGTAGATAAATGGCACAGAGAGATGCAGGCAGAAGCCAGTGGAAGCAGGTGCACGACCCTGTACAGCTGCACGAAAGGCTCCTGTGACGAGAGGGTAGAAACCACTGGACCGACTAGGCAAGCATTACCAAACGAAGGTCTACAGGTTTGCTGAGGGTTCGGTTTTGCCTCAGGGCTAAAGGAACACCGTTGAGAGAACTGAAACAGGAAGAAAATTGTCAGACTAACGGTTAAAAAAATTGTTTATTAAAGTATATTCTTTATATGTAAGAATGGATTTCACCGACATTCTCATGATGTGTTGTAGAACGTGGGCTGATCATATTTGCCCTCCATTACCCTCTCTGTTCTCTGTGCACTCCTGCTGATCCTTACTTTTTCCAACTCACCTGTAACCAACCCCCCCACTTCCCCCAACCCCCACGCCCACCCCCACTTTCATGTCATCTTATTTTACTACTTTGTTTTTATGTGTGACCCAGTGAGTTTCTTTAGAGTTGCTCTTTCGGGCACCTTATGAGTGGCTATACCACTAAAGAGCCCCTCCCCTCCCCAGCCACCATTAACTGCCTATAGATCCCAGGGAGGAGTGGGGGTGGGGCTTGTGAATTCTTCCCCAATTCAGGGCAGAGTACTGATGCCCCACTCTTGCTTGGGTCTTAAGCATTAGCTGTTGTAGGTGCTGTGAGTTCAAGAGTAACACGGGCTGGGTTACCTTTAATTCCAGCACTGGAGAAGCAGAGACAGGCAGATCTCTCTGAGTTCAAGGTCAGCCCTGTCTGTGAAGTTCCTGTGTAGGTAGGACCACACAGTGAGATCCTGTCTTTAAAAAATAAGAAAAGAAAAAGGGGGGGGACCCACAAACGTGTTGCAGAGCCAGACCAGGGACTACACTGAGTCCTGGTGAAAAAATAAGTTGGAATGGGGCACAGATAGATTGAAAGGAACGACATGGACCACATTAGTAGATTTACCGGAAACTCCATCCACTCTGACTGAAGACCCTCCCTCACACTAGCAATTTAAATTGAGAGATAAATCTAACCAGAGCAGTTCCTGTTTACAGCTGCCCTTGGACATCCTAGACATCAGGATTTGGCTCGATGTTCTAGGCTCCAGATTCCAGGCCCATGCCTTGTGTGTCCCAGTCTACTAGACCAATAGCTTCTCTAAACTGCAGCCGTGTAGACTGGTCCTCTGCATTGGCCTAGAGCCTTTCACTGAAGCCTGTTTCCCTCAGCCTCACGGCACCAGCCCCTGCCCACACCATAGAGAGTTCTAGGCTCTCTGGGGCTATATACCGAGACCCTCCCTGTTTCAAAAACAAGGATTTGGTAGTTAGGATAGCTCCGGGAATTAATGTGCTTGCCCCAAGCCTTTAAGTTAATTTTGATCCACAGAACACACATGGTGGGAGACGAGAAGCACTTCCCATAGTTGTCTTCAAACCTCCACATGTTCACGTGCATGTGCCCGCGCACACGCGCTCACGCACACACATACACACACGCACATACACATACAAGCAAATAAACAAATCAATATAAAACAAACTTGTATTTTTAAAAATTATGAAGGAACAGTCCTAACAAATGATTTAACCCTCTAATGGATTCGAAGTCTAAAATAAACCTTGGGGGTGGTGGAACCATGGGAGGCGGGGCCTGTGGAGAGAGCAGGTCTCTGGGGGCATGTCCGTGGCAGCTGCTTCCTGTTCTCTATTCTGTGTCCTAAATCTGAAATGAAGAGCTCACGGAATTGTTCCTTTAAGTCGGTCCCCTCAGGTATTTTATCAGAAGTACAGAAAGGAACTCCACAGCATGCTGCCCCTCCCTCTGAGGAAAGGAGCAGGGAGGCTGAAAAGTACAGGAGCGACTGTAGTCATAGGGACGTGGCAAGGTTTCCGATTTAGTGTTCAGACCACTCCCCTCTTCTTTATAAAGAGTTCTGAGTGTACAGGTAAACTTTAAGTTAAAATAAGAAGTTTAATTCTAGCAGGAGTCAGCAAATAATTCTTTACTTTCACTCTTTCTCTACCCCCAGAAGAACATAATTAAGAAGAGAAAAGATCTATCTGCACTGAGCAGATGGATTCCATGTCTTTTTCTCCCTTTTTTGCTTTTCTAGTACAGGCAAGAAGGGCCCTTCCATGAAAAACAACGAATAACTTGTGGCCTAAGAAGAAAATCTGAAAAACATTCATAGGTTTCGAGATAATATCTTTTGAAATCTTCCCTTGCACTTCCTTCTAAAATACCTGTTTCTAAAAATAGAATTCTCAGAGTGACCAGAATAAATGAACAGTGAGGAGGGGGAGGGAGGTGCTGGTGTTGGGAGGAGTTCCTGCTGAGTTGTGAGAGGGATGTGAATTAAAGTAACTGAAATGTGAGCCCGTGTTATTGTGATCTAAAGTGCTAAGGGGCGCCCTTCACCTAAAACATGCGAAATATTTTCAAAACAAGCAACATCTGATACTTGGCAGGCCAAGTCATATTATTACAGCTCTCCTAAGGAGGGGGTTTGTCAAATGGAAACGCTGAGACTGTGCTAAAATACAACCACTGTCTAAACACAGCTCAAAGGTAGCCATGTTTTGAGGGTGGAGAGATGGCTCAGCAGTTAGGGGACCTGGTTGCCCTTCCAGAGCGCCCACGCGGTGGCCCACAACCACTTCTAACTTTAGTCCCTGGGAACCCTACTCCATCTTCTGGCTTCTGTGGGCTCCAGGCACAACACTTATACATTTAAATAAAAATGAATCCTAAAAGGGAGAGGGGAAAGGGGGGTCAGGATGAGACCTGGGAAGAGACAGGAGAGAAGTACAGGTCAGGAAATTGAACAATTGAACAACTGAACAGAGGTGTGTAGCAGTGAGGGATGGGGAACTGGAGGTAGCCACTAGAAAGTCCCAGATGCCAGGGACGCAAGAGGTTCCCAGGACCCAACCGGGATGAAATTAGCTGAAATATCCAACAAAGGGGGGAGAGACCCTGTAGAGACCACCTCCAGTAGATAGGCACGGCCCCCCAGTTAAGAGATGGGGCTACCCACCCATCTCAAAAATTTTAACCCAGAAACGTTCCTGTCTAAAGGAAAGACAAGGACAAAAATGGAGCAGAGACTGAAGGAAAGGCCATCCAGAGACTGCCCTACCTGGGGATCCATCCCACCTGCGGACACCAAACCCTGACACTATTGCTGATGCTAAGAAGTGCTTGCTGACAGGAGCTCGGTATAGCTGTCCCCTGAGAGGCTCTGCCAGCACCTGACCAATACAGATGAGGATGCTCGCAGCCAATCATCAGACTGAGACAGGGAACCCCAATGGAAGAGCTAGGGGCAGGACTGAAGGAGCTGAAGGGGATTGCAATCCCATTCAAAGAACAACAGTGTCAACTAACCAGACCATCCAGAGCTCCCAGGGACTAAACCACCAACCACAGAGTACACAGGGAGGGACCCATGGCTCCGGCTGCATGTGTAACAGAAGATGGCCTTACCAGGCATCAGTGGAAGGGTAGGCTCTTGGTCCTGTGGAGGTTTGATATCACAGCATAAGGGGAAGCCAGAGTAGTGAGGTGGGAATGGGGGTGAGTGGGGAAGTACCCTCATAGAGGCAAAGGGGAGGAGGGATGGGATGGGGGATTTCGGAGGGGGAACTGGGAAGGGGAACAACATTTGAAACGAAATAACCAATAAAAAAAATCCTAAAAAGAAAAACTAGCCTTTTGTTTTCCTTTTTAAGACAGAGTCTTGCCCGGCCCGCAGCAGCTCTCTGCTCCCAGACCCTGTGGGAAAGAGACCTCACCGCCTGGTCAGGTGGGCACTCCTGAGGCTGCAGAGCGGAAGAGACCACCAACACTGCCCACCCCTGCCCACATCCCGGGCCCAAGAGGAAACTGTATAAGGCCTCTGGGCTCCCAAGTGGGAGGGCCCAGGAGCGGCAGGACCCCTGCCTGAGACACCGCCGGAATGTGAAGGAAACAGACCAGATAAACAGTTCTCTGCACCCAAATCCCGTGGGAGGGAGAGCTAAACCTTCAGAGAGGCAGACAAGCCTGGGAAACCAGAAGAGACTGCTCTCTGTACATACATCTCGGACGCCAGAGGAAAACACCAAAGGCCATCTGGAACCCTGGTGCACTGAAGCTCCCGGAAGGAGCGGCACAGGTCTTCCTGGTTGCTGCCTCCGCAGAGAGCCCTTGGGCAGCACCCCGCCTGGTGAACTCAAGACACAGGCCCACAGGAACAGCTGAAGACCCGTAGAGAGGAAAAACTACACACCCGAAAGCAGAACACTCTGTCCCCATAACTGACTGAAAGAGAGGAAAACAGGTCT
The DNA here is from genome assembly GCF_021556685.1 of Rattus norvegicus. NCBI lineage: Eukaryota > Metazoa > Chordata > Mammalia > Rodentia > Muridae > Rattus > Rattus norvegicus. Next base: position 175,345,088 of record NC_141537.1, read on the forward strand.
ACAGCACTCCTGACACACAGGCTTATAGGACAGTCTAGCCACTGTCAGAAATAGCAGAACAAAGTAATACTAGAGATAATCTGATGGCGAGAGGCAAGCGCAGGAACCCAAGCAACAGAAACCAAGACTACATGGCATCATCGGAGCCCAATTCTCCCACCAAAACAAACATGGAATGTCCAAACACACCAGAAAAGCAAGATCTAGTTTCAAAATCATATTTGATCATGATGCTGGAGGACTTCAAGAAAGACGTGAAGAACTCCCTTAGAGAACAAGTAGAAGCCTACAGAGAGGAATGGCAAAAATCCCTGAAAGAATTCCAGGAAAACACAATCAAACAGTTGAAGGAATTAAAAATGGAAATAGAAGCAATCAAGAAAGAACACATGGAAACAACCCTGGATATAGAAAACCAAAGGAAGAGACAAGGAGCCCTAGATACAAGCATCACCAACAGAATACAAGAGATGGAAGAGAGAATCTGAGGAGCAGAAGATTCCATAGAAATCATTGACTCAACTGTCAAAGATAATGTAAAGCAGAAAAAGCTACTGGTCCAAAACATACAGGAAATCCAGGACTCAATGAGAAGATCAAACCTAAGGATAATAGGTATAGAAGAGAGTGAAGACTCCCAGCTCAAAGGACCAGTAAATATCTTCAACAAAATCATAGAAGAAAACTTCCCTAACCTAAAAAAAGAGATACCCATAGGCATACAAGAAGCCTACAGAACTCCAAATAGATTGGACCAGAAAAGAAACACCTCCCGTCACATAATAGTCAAAACACCAAACGCACAAAATAAAGAAAGAATATTAAAAGCAGTAAGAGAAAAAGGTCAAGTAACATATAAAGGCAGACCTATCAGAATCACACCAGACTTTTCGCCAGAAACTATGAAAGCCAGAAGATCCTGGACTAATGTCATACAGACCCTAAGAGAACACAAATGCCAGCCCAGGTTACTGTATCCTGCAAAACTCTCAATTAACATAGATGGAGAAACCAAGATATTCCATGACAAAACCAAATTTACACAATATCTTTCTACAAATCCAGCACTACAAAGGATAATAAATGGTAAAGCCCAACATAAGGAGGCAAGCTATACCCTAGAAGAAGCAAGAAACTAATCGTCTTGGCAACAAAACAAAGAGAATGAAAGCACACAAACATAACCTCACATCCAAATATGAATATAACGGGAAGCAATAATCACTATTCCTTAATATCTCTCAACATCAATGGCCTCAACTCCCCAATAAAAAGACATAGATTAACAAACTGGATACGCAACGAGGACCCTGCATTCTGCTGCCTACAGGAAACACACCTCAGAGACAAAGACAGACATTACCTCAGAGTGAAAGGCTGGAAAACAATTTTCCAAGCAAATGGTCAGAAGAAGCAAGCTGGAGTAGCCATTCTAATATCAAATAAAATCAATTTTCAACTAAAAGTCATCAAAAAAGATAAGGAAGGACACTTCATATTCATCAAAGGAAAAATCCACCAAGATGAACTCTCAATCCTAAATATCTATGCCCCAAATACAAGGGCACCTACATATGTAAAAGAAACCTTACTAAAGCTCAAAACACACATTGCACCTCACACAATAATAGTGGGAGATTTCAATACCCCACTCTCATCAATGGACAGATCATGGAAACAGAAATTAAACAGTGATGTAGACAGACTAAGAGAAGTCATGAGCCAAATGGACTTAACGGATATTTATAGAACATTCTATCCTAAAGCAAAAGGATATACCTTCTTCTCAGCTCCTCATGGTACTTTCTCCAAAATTGACCATATAATTGGTCAAAAAACGGGCCTCAACAGGTACAGAAAGATAGAAATAATCCCATGCGTCCTATCAGACCACCACGGCCTAAAACTGGTCTTCAATAACAATAAGGGAAGAATGCCCACATATACATGGAAATTGAACAATGCTCTACTCAATGATAACCTGGTCAAGGAAGAAATAAAGAAAGAAATTAAAAACTTTTTAGAATTTAATGAAAATGAAGGTACAACATACCCAAACTTATGGGACACAATGAAAGCTGTGCTAAGAGGAAAACTCATAGCGCTGAGTGCCTGCAGAAAGAAACAGGAAAGAGCATATGTCAGCAGCTTGACAGCACACCTAAAAGCTCTAGAACAAAAAGAAGCAAATACACCCAGGAGGAGTAGAAGGCAGGAAATAATCAAACTCAGAGCTGAAATCAACCAAGTAGAAACAAAAAGGACCATAGAAAGAATCAACAGAACCAAAAGTTGGTTCTTTGAGAAAATCAACAAGATAGATAAACCCTTAGCCAGACTAACGAGAGGACACAGAGAGTGTGTCCAAATTAACAAAATCAGAAATGAAAAGGGAGACATAACAACAGATTCAGAGGAAATTCAAAAAATCATCAGATCTTACTATAAAAACCTATATTCAACAAAACTTGAAAATCTTCAGGAAATGGACAATTTCCTAGACAGATACCAGGTACCGAAGTTAAATCAGGAACAGATAAACCAGTTAAACAACCCCATAACTCCTAAGGAAATAGAAGCAGTCATTAAAGGTCTCCCAACCAAAAAGAGCCCAGGTCCAGACGGGTTTAGTGCAGAATTCTATCAAACCTTCATAGAAGACCTAATACCAATATTATCCAAACTATTCCACAAAATTGAAACAGATGGATCACTACCAAATACCTTCTATGAAGCCACAATTACTCTTATACCTAAACCACACAAAGACCCAACAAAGAAAGAGAACTTCAGACCAATTTCCCTTATGAATATCGACGCAAAAATACTCAACAAAATTCTGGCAAACCGAATCCAAGAGCACATCAAAACAATCATCCACCATGACCAAGTAGGCTTCATCCCAGGCATGCAGGGATGGTTTAATATATGGAAAACCATCAACGTGATCCATTATATAAACACACTGAAAGAACAAAACCACATGATCATTTCATTAGACACTGAGAAAGCATTTGACAAAATTCAACACCCCTTCATGATAAAAGTCCTGGGAAGAATAGGAATTCAAGGCCCATACCTGAACATAGTAAAAGCCATATACAGCAAACCAGTTGCTAACATTAAACTAAATGGAGAGAAACTTGAAGCAATCCCACTAAAATCAGGGACTAGACAAGGCTGCCCACTCTCTCCCTACTTATTCAATATAGTTCTTGAAGTTCTAGCCAGAGCAATCAGACAACAAAAGGAGGTCAAGGGGATACAGATCGGAAAAGAAGAAGTCAAAATATCACTATTTGCAGATGATATGATAGTATATTTAAGTGATCCCAAAAGTTCCACCAGAGAACTACTAAAGCTGATAGACAACTTCAGCAAAGTGGCTGGGTATAAAATTAACTCAAATAAATCAGTTGCCTTCCTCTATACAAAAGAGAAACAAGCCGAGAAAGAAATTAGGGAAACGACACCCTTCATAATAGACCCAAATAATATAAAGTACCTCGGTGTGACTTTAACAAAGCAAGTAAAAGATCTGTACAATAAGAACTTCAAGACACTGAAGAAGGAAATTGAAGAAGACCTCAGAAGATGGAAAGATCTCCCATGCTCATGGATTGGCAGGATTAATATAGTAAAAATGGCCATTTTACCAAAAGCGATCTACAGATTCAATGCAATCCCCATCAAAATACCAATCCAATTCTTCAAAGAGTTAGACAGAACAATTTGCAAATTCATCTGGAATAACAAAAAACCCAGGATAGCTAAAGCTATCCTCCACAATAAAAGGACTTCAGGGGGAATCACTATCCCTGAACTCAAGCAGTATTACAGAGCAATAGTGATAAAAACTGCATGGTATTGGTACAGAGACAGACAGATAGACCAATGGAATAGAATTGAAGACCCAGAAATGAACCCACACACCTATGGTCACTTGATTTTTGACAAAGGAGCCAAAACCATCCAATGGAAAAAAGATAGCATTTTCAGCAAATGGTGCTGGTTCAACTGGAGGTCAACATGTAGAAGAATGCAGATCGATCCATGCTTATCACCCTGTACAAAGCTTAAGTCCAAGTGGATCAAGGACCTCCACAACAAACCAGACACACTCAAACTAATAGAAGAAAAACTAGGGAAGCATCTGGAACACATGGGCACTGGAAAAAATTTCCTGAACAAAACACCAATGGCTTAGGCTCTAAGATCAAGAATCGACAAATGGGATCTCATAAAACTGCAAAGCTTCTGTAAGGCAAAGGACACTGTGGTTAGGACAAAACGGCAACCAACAGATTGGGAAAAGATCTTTACCAATCCTACAACAGATAGAGGCCTTATATCCAAAATATACAAAGAACTCAAGAAGTTAGACCGCAGAGAAACAAATAACCCTATTAAAAAATGGGGTTCAGAGCTAAACAAAGAATTCACAGCTGAGGAATGCCAAATGGCTGAGAAACACCTAAAGAAATGTTCAACATCTTTAGTCATAAGGGAAATGCAAATCAAAACAACTCTGAGATTTCACCTCACACCAGTGAGAATGGCTATGATCAAAAACTCAGGGGACAACAGATGCTGGCGAGGATGCGGAGAAAGAGGAACACTCCTCCATTGTTGGTGGGATTGCAAACTGGTACAACCATTCTGGAAATCAGTCTGGAGGTTCCTCAGAAAATTGGACATTGAACTGCCTGAGGATCCAGCTATACCTCTCTTGGGCATATACCCAAAAGATGCCCCAACATATAAAAAAGACACGTGCTCCACTATGTTCATTGCAGCCTTATTTATAATAGCCAGAAGCTGGAAAGAACCCAGATGCCCTTCAACAGAGGAATGGATACAGAAAATGTGGTACATCTACACAATGGAATATTACTCAGCTATCAAAAACACCGACTTTATGAAATTCGTAGGCAAATGGTTGGAACTGGAAAATATCATCCTGAGTGAGCTAACCCAATCACAGAAAGACATACATGGTATGCACTCATTGATAAGTGGCTATTAGCCCAAATGCTTGAATTACCCTAGATACCTAGAACAAATGAAACTCAAGACGGATGATCAAAATGTGAATGCTTCACTCCTTCTTTAAAAGGGGAACAAGAATACCCTTGGCAGGGAAGAGAGAGGCAAAGATTAAAACAGAGACTGAAGGAACACTCATTCAGAGCCTGCCCCACATGTGGCCCATACATATACAGCCACCCAATTAGACAAGATGGATGAAGCAAAGAAGTGCAGACCGACAGGAGCCGGATGTAGATCGCTCCTGAGAGACACAGCCAGAATACAGCAAATACAGAGGCGAATGCCAGCAGCAAACCACTGAACTGAGAATAGGACCCCCGTTGAAGGAATCAGAGAAAGAACTGGAAGAGCTTGAAGGGCTCGAGACCCCATATGTACAACAATGCCAAGCAACCAGAGTTTCCAGGGACTAAGCCACTACCTAAAGACTATACATGGACTGACCTTGGACTCTAACCTCATAGGTAGCAATGAATATCCTAGTAAGAGCACCAGTGGAAGGGGAAGCCCTGGGTCCTGCTGAGACTGAACCCCCAGTGAACTAGACTGTTGGGGGGAGGGCGGCAATGGGGGGAGGGTTGGGAGGGGAACACCCATAAAGAAGGGGAGGCGGAGGGGGGATGTTTGCCCGGATACCCGGAAAGGGAATAACACTGGAAATGTATATAAGAAATACTCTAGTTAAAAAAAAAAAAAGACAGAGTCTCACTACTAGGCCAGCTGTGTCTGCCTCTGTCTCCTGTGTCACCATAACCAGTCATTTGCCACTGGTTTTCTGTTGTATTCTAGCAAACTGAACCCTGCTGAAAATTCTAGAGAATCATGATGTTCTCTTTCTTTTCTTTCTTTCTCTCTTTTTTTTTTTTTTTGCTTTTCTTTTTTTTCTTCCTCCTCCAACTCCTCCTCCTCTTCCTCCTCCTCCTTCTTTTGTTGAGACAAGGTCTCACTAGGAAGCCCTGGCTGCCCTAGAACTCTGGGACCTAGACCAGGTTGGCCTCTGGCTCCTGAGTACTGGGACTAATAGTGTGCCTCACCACATGTGGCTCATATGACCATTGAGATTACAAGAAGATTAAAATCACAGTGATGACGATGACGACGGTGATATACAAGAGTGAGCAGGGGCTCTGGGTGTGTCCGCGTTGCAGCCTTCCCGGGGTTTCAGCCTTCCCCGGAGTTGCAGCCTTCCCGGGAGTTCCAGCCACACTGCCTTTTCACCGACTTCCGCGCTTACTTTTCTTCACTCAGACCTGGGTGCTTCTACGACCCCTTCTCCTGTGAATTCCGCCGCGGTTTCACAGACTGTGGGTGAGTTCACTTCTCTACAGATTACAGCAGCATAAAGGCCCCAACTCCAGAGCGGCCGCTTAGAAATTCCAGCTCCGGGCTCCACCAGTTGAGAAATAAGTAAGGCCCCAGGGGAGAGGCAGGTGGGGACCTCCGCGGGGGCAAAGCCCCATGGGAATTCTGGGAGAACAATGGCATTTCTGCCCAATGGACATGTGAGCACCCTGCTCTCTGGAGGGCAGAGCTTTGGCTCTCTGTGTCACAATAGGTGGGGAGGGGACCCTTTGTTCCTTCCCAATAATATCCAAGAGGGCGGGCCTCTTACCTAACATTGGCTCCATTCAGTTCCCCTTTGTCTTTGTTCTTTCTCCTTTGATTTTTTTAAATAGAGATTTAAGCCTACGATTCTCATACCTTCTCAAATTGAGCTCAGTGATTTGTGTATTTCTTTTTTTTTTCTTCCTTTTCTTATTTTTAATTCGCTGAGTTATTTCTGAGCACCTGGGCACCCCTTCCCTCTTCCTCTCCCCTCCCTCTCCATATATAAGGGTATATGCAGAGGTTTTCCAGAGGGCAATTTGCTTGCCAAGCTAGTCAGGCTTCTGAATGCATTCCCTGCATGGGCCTACCGTCTCCCCAGACCTGGGTTGTCAGTCAACATTGCTGTCATGTAGTCCCCTCCCTACCCCAGGGCTCCATAGGCATCAACAACACACACACACACACACACACACACACACACACACACACACTGTTTAGAAAAGTAAAGTTACGGATATTACAAATATAAAAACAGGAACGAAGAGGAATATGTGTTGGAAAAAGAAATAAATTACAACAAAATACAATTTACGAATCCCAAAGCACCCAGGGTGTGGTGACACATGCTTTTAATCCCAGCACAGGCAGACATATTTATATGAGTCCCAGGACAGCTTAATGTACAAAGTGAGTTCTAGGCCACCAGCCAGGGCTACAAAGTGAGACCCTGTCTCAAAAAAACAAACAGACAAAACAAAAGAAAGAACCCAACAAGCATATTAAACATCATATAATACAGAAAATTGCATGTCTTAGCAATTGCTTTAAAACCTCTCTAATAGATTTCTGGTTTTGAGGATTTTGTGTGTTTCCGTTTGTTTTGTTTTGTTCATTGATACGTTTTATTCTTTTTAAAAATTTTTTCTTTTTTAAATTTTATTTATTTATTCATCTATTTATTTATTGTTACACTACAGATTTTATTCTCCTCCTGGTCCACCCCCACCCCGAGGGTTCCACATCCCATATCTCCTCCCCCCCCCACTCTCCTCCTTCTCCATGAGGATGGCCCCATCCCACCCAACCCACCAGACCTCTAAACTCCCTGGGGCCTCCAGTCTCATGAGGCCAAGTGCATCTTCTCTGACTGAACCCAAACCAGGGAATCCTCTGCTGTATATTTGCTGGAGGCCTCATCTCAGCTGGTATATGCTGCCTGGTTGGTGATCCAGTGTCTAAGAGATCTCTGAGGTCCAGGTTAATTGAGACCCCTGGTCCTCCTACAGGGTTGCCCTCCTCCTTAGCTTCCTCCAGCTTTTCCCTAAGTCAACCCGAGGGGTCATATTTGTTCGGTTTTTGTCTTGTTTTTGTTTGGACTATACTCAAGAAAAAAATACAAAGCTAAGAATTTGATTATCGGGGGCTGGAAAGGTGGCTCAGAGGTTAAGAGCACTGGCTGTTCTTCCAGAGGACCCTGGTTCAATTCCCAGCATCCACGTGGCAGCTCACATCTGTCTGTAACTTCAGTTCCAAGGGATCTGACTGTCTCACAGAGACATACATGCAGGTAAAACATCGAAACACATTAAATAAATAAATAAATCTAAGAGAAAAAGATTAGATTTCTTTCCAGACTGCTGTCACACTGTATTGAGATATGTAAATGTGTAATCAAATCACTCCCACTGCAAATGGTAGAGGACAAGGCATGAGAACTCTGCCGTGGTGTGCTTGACTACATTTCTTCTCATGTTTGATTTATTTATTGTGGAGTACACTCAGTTTTCAGGGGTGCATATGCCATGGTGTCCACTGGATGTCAAGTCTCCCCTTCCACCTTTACCAAAGCTCTGGGGAATAAACTCAGATCATCAGGCTGGAGACGAGGCTTTACCTGCTAAGCCATCTTGCTAATCCTATAGTGTTACATTCTAGCAATAATGCCATTTAAGCTCTTTTTTTCCTGTGTGTGTGTGTGTGTGTGTGTGTGTGTGTGTGTGTGTGTGTGTGTGCGCGCGCTCATGCGCGCGCGCACGTACATTCATTGATTGATGCCTCATACAAATTTATCCCTTTTCTTTTTCTTTCCTCTTTCTTTCTCTTCCTCTCTCTCTCTCTCTCTCTCTCTCTCTCTCTCTCTCTCTCTCTCTCTTTCTCTCTCTTTCTCTCAGAGAAGGTCTCTCTACTTTCCTAGGCTGGTCCAAATGCCTGGGCACAAGCAATCCTGCCTTGCTTTCTCAGTACCTAAGACCCCAGATGTGCACCGCCGTATCCAACTGAGCACTATTTCCTTCTAAACGAGTTAGCTTTAAAAGCCTAGGTAAGCTGGGCTCGCTCAATGACCAGGATGTCTTAGAAGTTTGCTGAGAGGCACAGTCACGGTGTAGGGAGAGTCGCCATATGTATGATGTGTAAACACGGGAATTAGACGGTTTTTATCTGTCACGATTCCATCCAAAAGAGGAGTGAAGCATTTACCATTGTATTCTCCAGACAGAAGAGACCTTGATAGGATGACGCCAAGGTGATGCTCAGCTTGCTTGTCTGTCAACTAGAATATTGTCCCTCGGACGGGCTTCCGGCCACATGCTTTCCATACCCTATCTCCCCTTGCTGTCCAGATAGTCTTGTGTCTGGAGCTTTGGGACACACTCAAATCGCAATAGGATTTGGGGTCTCACACTTTCCTGTTCCAATGCCAAGCGGCCAGTGCACACCTCGTGAAAGCATTTCTTTTTTTTCAAAGAAACACCTAGTTACACACCCAGAAGTAGCTGTGAACCAGCACTGTCACTGAGCACACTGCCAGCCACCAAACTGCACACCAGAGGAAGTGCTACAAAGAGGAAAGTCTGAGCTCAACAGTAGTCTTGACCAACAGCAAAGAAATGTTTACACATTCGTTTGTTTACCTTGGTCTTACTGTGCAGACCAGGCTGGCCTGGAATTCCGAACAAGAGCCACCATACCAGGTTTGCAAATTTTACAAACACATAACCCTAGATGATTTCTGATCTATAAACATTTTAGCAGATCCATTGTTTTTACGAGTCCTATTCGTTTGTTTATTTTCCCACCTCAGTTAATATACAGAATGGACAAGCCTCAGGTAGTTAATAATTACAAGCTGACATTTGTCAGCAAATTCCAGTGTGTCACCTTTCAAGTAAAAGCCTAGAAAAAGGATGACTCACCATAGCAGACTTGCAAATTTTACAAACATACAGCCCTGGAAAGGCTTTGCTGGGGCCCTTCCCGGGAATTTGGAATGAGCCAAGCAGGGAATGTTCTTGACACATCATTAGCCTTGCAAGAAAGTTTCGTATTTAACTTAACTTGATCTATTTTTGTTTACTGTGTGTGTTGCCAGGATTTGAACTCAGGCTGTCGAGCTACATCCAGAGTTCTTGGCTTGATTGTTTAAAACGAAAAGACGAAGGCTGGATGCGAGTCGGAAAAAGATAGCTCAGAGGTTGAGAGCCCTTCCTGCACAACCGTGAGGCCCAGAGCTCAGACCCAGCACCCATAGGACACGTGCTAACACACACATAGAGAAATGAATAGATGCATGTCTGTAAATAGAATGGAATGGATGCTTTATTGTGTGTTTATATGCATTAATGTATAAACATATATAAGCACATGCTTATAGACACACTATAGAAATTACAGCCATGTATTCTTTGTCATGATCTTACTTGATTGGGTTGTCCTCTTAGGATTAATGTGTTGAAATTTAATCCCCACTTGTAAGGAATTAAAAGGATGGAAATTTGATCCAACAATGGCACAGAGATAAAGCCCTCAGAAGGTGATTAGGATTTGACAAGGCTCCGTCACCTTCCTGTTGGCTGTATAAAGAGAAAGGCCAGAAGAGTCTCAATCATGCACAGTTCATCTCTGACCAGGGACCACCCTAGGCCCCTGCCAGCAAGAAGCCCATCACCAGAGGCAGCCACTCGATGTTGGAACTCCAGAACCATGAGCCAAAATAAACCTGTTTTTTTTTTCCTTTGAAAGATTTTGTTATTTTAATTATGTGTGCTAATGTGTCTGTCTCTGTGTGGGGGTATGTGCACATGAGTGCAGTGTTCTTAGGAACTAGAGATGACGGGTCCCTCTCGGGAGCTAGAGTCACAGAGAAAGGGTGCCCGCAACCAAGCCCAGGTCTTCTGGAGTAACGCATGCTCCTACTCACCGAGCCATCTCTCCAGACCCTAAACCAATTTTCTTTATAACTCACTTTATAGTCTATGACACTGCATTACTAGGGACGGAAAGTAGACTGACAGATTTGTAAAACATATCTACAAACACATTGAAAAACATGGCAAAAGTAATAAGAAGGGATGGTAGTCAGACGCTAAAATGGGAATTTGTTTTATGTTAAACGATGGCTTTCTCCACCCACCAAGCTGCTCCATCTCTGCCCTGTGCTTACAAGGACGTCAGCGATCACTGCTCTTACCTTCTCTCCTTTTCCTACGTAGCTCCCTCCCTAGGTTTTTACTGTTTAAAATGTGTGCCCTCGAATTTGCGGATGAAATTTCAGCTTATCATTCATTATCTAAGGTCAGGTTGCTTTTTCATATTAATTGGGGGAATAGAGGACTGAATATGACTTGTCAAAAACTATAAATCTGCTGAAATATTTATGGATTACAAAGAGGTCATGTAGGACTGGGAAGATAACTCAGGGGTAAATGTGTGGCCTGCCAACTCTGAGGACCTGAGTTTGAACCCCACAATCCACGTGGTGCAAGAAGAGAGACAGCTCCTGTAAGTTATCCTCTGATTACTACATGTACACATACACACATACACACACACATAGACCACATGTGCACACACATACACACATATATACATACCACATGTATACACACATGTACACATATATACACAGACATATATATGCATATACACACATATATGCACACATATATATACATACACACATAGACCACATGTACACACACATACACCACATGTATATACACATAGACATGCATGCACACATACATATACACATACATACCCAGGCCACATGTACACACACATGCATATACATACACCACATGTACACACACACAAACACACATATACACCATATACTCATACACACACACACACGTGCCCATACACCACGTGTATATACATACACAGCCTTAAAAGTTTTAGAAATAACTTATCTATTTCCCCAAACTATAAGCATCACAGTTATTCCAGCTGTTCATTCACTAATTTGACAAATATTTGCAGTGAGTAATAGAATCTTGCACCTTGATGAACCAGATAACAATGATCCAAATAATGAAAGCCGCAAACATTACAGTGGGAAGCCATGATCGGAGCAATGGTGGGAATATGAGGATAAAATTGTGGGAAACCTGACAGGTTTGCGCTTACAGGGGTGGGAAAAAGGAAGACAGGGAAACCCTCCTAGAGAAAAGGGTACCTGTTTGGAACATGAGGTGTTATCCACATGGGGGAAAAAAAAGGAAAGGCAGAAGTACTTCAGACTGATGACTGGTATGCTTCAGTGTGCTGTTGGGGGCAGGGCAGATTTCAAGGACTAAAACCTTCAGGTCCAAATTCGTATGTTAACGGTATTTGGACATAAGACTCCCGGCAAGTGACTGGGTCAGAGTAACAGTTCGCATGAAAGAATTGATGAGTTACCCAGGAGTTGCTTTATGATAAAAGCAAATTCTCTCTAGCCTGTCACCCTGCCCCATCATGATAAATGTATTATATGCGACATATATATTGCAATATTATGTTATGGAGACAACATGAAGACGGTCACCAAAAGTAGTGCCATGATGTTGAACTCTTCAGCCTCCAGAATCATGAACTAAATAAATATCCATTTTAAAGAATAATTAAGTTACGGATTTTGATGGGGGCTCTCAGTGTATTGCCCAAGCTATTTTCAAACTCCTGAGGCATCCTCCTGCCTCAGACTCCCAAATAGTTACAACTATGAGGTTTCAAATAGTGAAGCCAACAAACATTACAGTGATAAGCCGTGATCGGAGCAATGAAGGAAATATGAGGATAAAATGTCCAGCTCTGGTCTAATTCATGTATGTTTATTGTTTTGATAACGTATGTGTGTCTATGCGGGTGTATGTGCAGGTTAGTCCACTGTCATTGGAAGATGTCAGAGTCCTTGAAGCTGACTGGATACACAGCCTCCTGATGTGGGTGCTGAGAATCCATCTTTGGTCCTGTACTAGAGAAAGAAGTGCTTTTGACCACTGAGTCGTTATTTTTACAGCATTTTGTTTTGTGGGTGCTTGTTCGTTTGTTCATGAGAAGATCCCACTAGTTAGACTATGTCTCCAGAGCACTGGGATGACATTCCCGCAACACGACAGCCAGTGAGGCCTCCATCCTTACACATTAACCAAACTCGAGTGTTCGCTGTATCCACAGGAAACGGACTGAGATGAGGGCAGAGGGTGTGAGAATGTCTTTCAAAGCAAAGAGACCACCACTCAAAGGACTACAGAAAGGTGTGTGGTTGGAACAGAGGGAGCAGAGAGAGGCCCGGCACAGGAGGAAACTACATATTAAGCAGGTCGGATCATGCCAAAGCTGGGGAGAGAATTGATTACAGAGTTTGAAACCAAAGGAAAGGGAGTCGCTTTAAAGTTCTGAAAAATCTTGAGGTAGAAATGAGAGGGGAAGGTTGGGAGCAGTGTTTTTTTGTTTTTTTTTTTTTTTTTGTCACCGTTATCACTTTGACCTCTGAACCATGTCAATGTTTTAACAGTCATAAAATAACAATGAATATATTTTATGCCACAAAGGGAATATGAACTAAAACAAATGAACTTTATTCCATTTCAACAAGATAACCTAACCACAAGAGGTGTAGAGGGAGAAAGAGGTGATTCAAGTAGTTCGTGAACACGGTATATTGACACCATGCCTTCCTTTTGAAGACAGAGGACTGTGATTAAATACTGAATATGCGGCTTTCAATATTTATTGTGAATGAGTAAGAGAAATAAAGAATGGAGTTTCCAGTAACATGAGCCAAATTCTTGGAGCAATGGCCCATTGCAGCCAGAATTTAGGATTAGATGAACCTGGAAGGTCTTACTGAGTCAAAGAGTCAGGAAGTGACTCATAAGCAACACGGTCATCAAAGGAAGACAGCAGCCAGCCTGGCAAGGTATTATGTGGCCAAACATGAGTAAATGCTCAGAAGAAAAAGAGTATTAAATACAGACACACTGAAGGAAATAAGGCACAAGTTCATATTAAGATAAAAAGAATATGAAGTTGAGTGGAGGGTTAAGAGGAAGAGAGAGGAGAGAGCCGAGGTGGGGGAGGGGCGGAGAAAAGCTTTCATAGGGTAGATATTATAACTTGGACAGCCATCATCACCAATAGATTCCAGTGAAACGTGATAATTAGTTAGAAATCTATGTTCTTCTCCCTAGAGAACCTTCCCAGAAAAATGGTTGTAAATCAAAGGATAAAATGTAACAACTTTGTAATAGCGGACAGACTTACCAGGGACTGTTCTTGTAGCTATGACAAAATAGACCAAATCAACTGAATGATAGAGAGGTTTATTTTGGCTCAGGGTTTAGAGCAATGATAGTCATCACAAGGGATTGTGGGATGGTCGGGCAGCTGGAGGGTGAGACACAGCACTAAAGTCACACAAGTTTACACAAGTCACATTGTATCCACGTCAGGATACAGAGAGGTGGAACTGCTGCCCCTCCTCTCACGACTCCTTTGTATTTTGTTTTGTTTGTATATTTAAGGCGCTTGCCCAGCATGCTTAAGTTACTGGGCTATGTCTCTAGCACAAGGGAGGGAGAAGGCGGAAGGCAGGGCGGAAGGAAGGACAGAAGGCAGGGTGGAAGGAAGGACAGAAGGCAGGGTGGGGGAAAGGGTGGGCAGAGGTACTGGAGAGACAACGAGCGTGCTGCTTTCTTAGGTCCCTTGGTCACATTTTGTACTTGCTGTTCTTATTCTGGTCGTCTGCGTTATAGGCTTTGGGGCATCATTTCCTCGTCTGAAGCTTGTCATCAAACTGTGAGAGCTGAAGTTGGAGAGACGCCTCACGGGTTACAAATGAGCATGCTGTTCATGCAGAGGACTGAAGTTTAGCTCCCAGCATCCACGAGAGGCGGCTCATAACCACCTCTAACTCTAACTCCAAGGGACCTAATGCCTTTCACTCCCCAGTTACCTCCACTTCAGTGCAGACACCCACAGAGGCCCACATACATACACATAATAAAAAATAACTATTTTTTTAAAGGAAAGGCTGTCGATACAGCTCAGTAGTAGAACATTCTTTCCTAGCATGTGTGAGGTCCTGGGTTTGATCGTCAGCACTGAAAAATAAACCCTGGATCTTGTCCCACAAGATAGAAGGAAAGTGGGAGGATCAGAAGTTCAAGGTCACCCCGTCCACACAGAGTTGGAAGAAGATAAATGAAATAAACAAATAAGCAAGCGAAGAACTAAACGTAGTTGTCAGAATGTTTAAGTCAATTAATAGACTGGGGAACTTGACAAACTGCGGCCACCAGGTTTGGTCGTCAGTGTCTGCTCTGTTGGTCGCCCCTGATGCTTCACAGCTCATCCTGGACTCCACTTTCTCAGGCCTCATGAGTCGCTGCCTCAGGAACTGAAGAGCTTTGCTACTTAAAGACAAATTAGAATATGACCTGTGCAAGGATATGAGGTAACTTGAAAAACACGAAAGAATCAAAACGGGGATAAATTCCAAGAAGAGGCACTTGACAAGCTTTTAGAAACATGAAAGGAGCCAACTTAAGCCGTGAGACAGGAGAGGCGATTTTGATCCTCCAGCCGGGAGTGGAGAAGGAGGAATATTAAATGTCCAATGGCCTCACTTTTAGTTCATCTCATCTACCTGAAACGGACAAAATTGACATTAAGTGGATGTTGCTGACGGGTAGGACTTCACCAGGAAATATTCACACAGCTGGGGCTGTTCCTCTTGCTCCGCTTTCGGTCTCCGCCATCTTTGATTAATCTCACATAACTCCCATAACTCTGCTAAGCGTTATGGCCTAAATACCTCAGTTCTTACTGCTTTCTGAAGTGGGGCATAATGTTGCATATTCCAGGATGACAAAGTGAGGTGCCAGGACCCAGCAGATGTTCAGCACAGGTGTTTTTAATCCCCCAACAATTACCACCACACACGAAAGCAGAAGCTCCTCTTACGCTTAGATCACCACACAAGGTCTATGATTCCTATGCAGGGTTCCAGAAGGAAATGGCTCCCTTCTTCCCTTGGAGTCTCTTTCTTGTCTTCCTACACAGACTTGATGAAGACTTCTGCCTGACAATAGTCAGCTCGTCACAGGAGACAGGAGGCAACCAAATCTGCCTTGTCATCTTCAAAGAAAAAAAAAAAGAATACTCAGAAAAGAATGTCAGGAATACAGAGAGGCTTGCCCTCAGCTCAGCCCCGTGCTAATTATAAAAATAATGGATGCTGAATGGTTTTTACAGTTCTCTTCACTTCGACATTCCTCCCTTGAAAAACAAAAGAATTGTTATTGCTACTGAAACGCATGAGCAGCATGCACAAAATGGACTTGATAGGGAGAGAAATTGCTTAAGAGAGGGTAATTAAAATATGGGGCTTTTTCACCCATCTGAATGTCTGATCCAGTATGCAGAAAATTCCACCTGATATCGAGGAGGCTGCGATGGGGGTGAGAAAACAAAGAGGGATCTCCTGAAAGGCTGTGCAGTGCAGTTTGCAGGGTTCCACAGTGTCCCACACTCGCAGACACCACCCCCTTGTTTGCTCCCTGTGCAGGCCTCTTGTCTTTTTCTCCTTTCCTTTCTCCTTCTCTACATCTCAAAAGCAAATAGGTAGATAGATGATATATAGATAGATAGATAGATAGATAGATAGATAGATAGATAGATAGATAGAGGTAGATAGAGGTAGATAGTAGATAGATAGGTGATAGGTGATAGATGATAAATTGATAGGTGAATAGATATGTGATAGATATAGATATCTATTTATCTATAAACATAGGTAATGTAAGCACAACGAGGATACAGAGATAATATCTTATGCCCACTCTGTCTATCTTATCGTAAATTCCTATTAGATTATTCTCATGATAAGTACCAGATGGGCGTCCTTTGGTGGATGCATGCATGCACTGGTGACATTCCCTTATCATTTGATGGATGCATGCATGCATTGGTGACATTCCCTTTAGAGTCTACTGCACTGTGCTTTTAAGAAAGAAGCAATTCAATCTGGGACACCAGTTCCTTAGTGGATGTGAATCTTTATCGTGGCTTCAGTCACTGACTTCCTCACTGTACGAGCTCATGGTAAAAGCACAACTGCCTTGAAGAGTATAGGTGTCTCTGCTCTGTTTTTTTCTGTTAGACCTGAGTCAGAGGCGTGACTTCAACTCACCCAACCAGGTTCTTTCTCCAGAGACTATGAATACTCAGTGAGTGACGCAAAATCAAAAGAACTGGTGGAGACGGTTTCCATGGCAACTGAGACAAGAGGTGCACTAAGTATTTTTGGTCGAGGGATGGTTGCCATTTCTCCTCATTCTCGGGACACTAAATCCTCCGTTGCCCCCAAGTCTTCCACTAGGGCTTCCCAGTCTGTGATCCCTGCCTTCAGAACCACCACCCCCATTTCCAACCCTGCCAAAGGTCAGTCTTCAAAGCAAGGTGACAGGGATCAGTTTCTATCTATTGATGCCATTTGCAAACCTCCTCACAAAAGTGACTGTCTCAAAGATAATTTGCAACTATTCTAATTTCAGTAAAACTGCGTGTGAGAAGAACCCTTAACTTTGTTACACAGCAATGGAGGTGGGGGGTGGGGATTAGGTCACACACCTGGTGAAGAAACATCTTTAGCTACTTTCTCTCTTAAATAATTCCAGTAGGGGTTGGAGAGATGGCTCGGTGGTTAATAATGCTTGCTGTTCTAGAGGACCCAAGTCCAGTTCTCAGCACCTTTACGGAGTGGTTCACAGCCAGCCTGTAACTCAGCTATGGGGGAGTCAGATGCCCCCTTCTAACTCCTTCAGACCCCTGCACACATAGCCTACACCTATCTACGCACACGCGCACACACACACGCACGCACACGCACACATATATAAATAAATCTTTAAAGAGTTCACACAAAATAAATAATTTCACGCTTTGTGAAAATGGGAACCATTTTTCTAAAGGGTAAGGGGTAGTATCTTAGCCAAGGTCCCTATTACCACCGTGATGAACACCAGAACCGAAGCAAGCTGGCGAGGAAAGGGGTAAATTAGCTTACACTTCCGCATCATAGCCCCTCACTAACAGGAGCCAGGACAAAGATTCAAACAGAGCAGTAACCCAGAGGCAGGAGCTGACACAGAGGCCCTGGAGGAAGAGCTGCTTACTGGCTTGTTCACTGTGGCTTGCTTGGCCTGCTCTCTCGTAGAACCCAAGACCAGCAGCCCAGAGGTGGCTCCACCCACAGTGGAGTGAGCCCTCCTGCACCCCTCACTAATTAATAAAATAAGGTACAGTTTGCCTCCAGCCCAATCTTTCATCAACTGAGGCTCCCTCCCCTCTGGTGACTCCAGCTTGTGTGTCAAGTTGACATAAAACTATCCAGTACAGGTAGTTTGTCATGGGAAAGACTGGCCCTCCGCTTTATGACAGAGTCAGGGAGATATTAATAGATAAAAGCAGAGGTTTTTAATTTGGTATAATGCAAAGCTTTAAAATCCTAAAATGTCTCCAAGTTAGAACGTGTGCTGTACAAAGGATCAGAGAAAAGGCTGTGCAGTGACAGGATGGGACACACAGACTTGCTACTGTTAATCCTTCTGCTGACAGGATGCTGAGTCATGAAAGCACCAGGGGACCCAAAAGGACAGAGAGAGCCCCAAGGGTGATAGAGGACACCTCAGGAACACAAGGCACAGCACATAAGACCCTACTTGTCAGTGCTCGCTATCTGTCTTCTGGAAACTTGCACCACGGGTCTCGGGTTTTACTAGGAAATTACTTTTTTTTCTTTTTCTTTTTCTTTTTCTTTTTCTTTTTTTCCGGAGCTGAGGACCGAACCCAGGGCCTTGCGCTTTCTAGGCAAGCGCTCTACCACTGAACTAAATCCCCAACCAGGAAATTACTTTTGATTCATATCTTTGCATTGCATTTTTTTTTCCAATATCACAGGAGCAAACTTAGAAGCTGTAAATTCTGTGTTACAGTATTTTACCAAGCCAGGGCAGTATGGGGCTTAGAGAGAATGCAATGAGTTTGTGTGTGTGTGTGTGTGTGTGTGTGTGTGTGTGTGTGTGTGTGAGAGAGAGAGAGAGAGAGAGAGAGAGAGAGAGAGAGAGAGCAAATACAGAAAAACAGAGAAGTGAATGGAAAGCTAAGACTAAACTGCCTAAATTAAAGTTCACGTTGGCAAGAAATAACAGCCAAGGTTGGCACACTAAGCAGGCTCCAGGGAGTCGTTCAGCTAGAAAAGGGATTGGTTAGCATGCTTGAAGCCCCGAGTCCAGTTCTCAGCACCACATGAACTGTGTGTGATGGTGCACGTCTGTAACCGCAGCTCTCTGAAGACAGAGGCATGAGAATAAAGAAGTAGAATGTCAGCCTGGGCCACATAGCAGGTTCAAGGCTTAGACATAGAAAGTTTTGTTCCCCCCCAAGCCCCACCAAAAGATATTGAGTAAATGAGAAGTGACCCCCCCACATACAAACACAAAAATAAAAAGGTATTACTTGAGTAATATTTGAGAAGTGATATTTACATAATGATTATTGACAATTGAAGGGAAAAACTCCAAGAATTCCAACATTAGAACTAGGAGGGGGCGGCACTTGCAGATAAAGAAAAGTCACTAAAAACCAGTGGGGCGATGGGCTTACAAACACAGTAAGCAAATTTAGAAAAGGGAAGACCAAGGTCTGAAGAGATAACTCCAGGTCCAGAGGATCTGACACCTTCTAGGGCATCTGGACACCTCCATGCAGATGCACACACAGGCACATATACATAAATTTAATTAAAAAAAATAGTTGCAGTTGAAATGACTCCGTGGATAAAGGGGCTCACCACCAAGTCTGATGGCTGAATTCAGTCCCGGGGCCTACATGGTAGAAGATCAAACGGACAACGTGCACACATGTACACAATAAATACGTGCAAACATGTTTAAATAAATCATTTTTAAAAGGAAGAACAGGTAGGATGCCTTTAAATATAGCACTCAAGCAGCAGAGACAGGTGAGTTCAAGGCTAGCCTGGTTTACAAAGCAAGTTCTAGGCCCGTCAAGGGGAACATAATGAGACTCTGACTTGATAGAAAAAAGAGGAAGAGAAGTAGGAGGAGGGGGAGGAGGAGGAGGGGGAGGAGGAGGACAGGAGGAGGACAGGAGAAGAGGAGGAGGAGGGGGAGGAGGAAGAGAAGAGGAGGAGAGGAGGAGGGGGAGGAGGAGGAGGAGAAAGAGGAGAGGAGAAGAGGAGGAGGAGGGGGAGGAGGAAGAGGAGGAGGAGGAGGAAGAGGGTCCAAAATTCATTCTAGACAATTTCTGCATTTTTATAATGAAGGGGTGTGTGTGTGTGTGTGTGTGTGTGTGTGTGTGTGTGTGTGTGTGTGTGTGTGTGTAGGGTGTTGTCAGATCCCTCAAAGCTGGAGTTACAGGCAATTGTAGGGCATCTCATGTCCAAAGTTAAGTTCTCTGCAAGAGCAGAAGGTGCTCCTAACTACTGGTTCGATTCTTCTCCTACACCCGGCTTTAATTTTTATCCTATCCAACAAGAGGAAACACCGTTATGACTGATTGCAACACAGAACCACAGGCTCTTGCGTTTGACCACTCTGCATGGTGGCACTGCTTTGGAAGGTTGTGAGCCTTGAGGAAGAGGAGTCTTGCTAAAGAGAGTGAGACGGTGGAAGCCAACCTGAAGTTCTCTACCCCAGACCCACTTCCTGTCTCCTCTCTGCTTCCTGATTGTAGTCTCACGTATGCTCAACCACTTCCTGCCCCTGCTTCCATGCCTGCTCTGTTGTGATTGACTGTGTTGCTTCTCAAGCTGTAAATCCAAACAAACCCCTCCCTAGATTGCTTTTGTGGATCACTTTGTCATAGCAGAGAGTAAAATAACTTCAGACCGTCGGAATGAAGTAAGCATGACTTCATAATGGAGTCCAGCCCAGCTCTCTGCTGGGAATACGGCCTCAAGGAGTTGCTTACCCACTTTACTCTTTGGTACTTTCCTGTACAATTGGAGTAAATGTCTACTCGGTGAGCGTTGCGTGTGATTGCAATACGGTTAATTATAGGGTCTAGGAAGATATCTCTGTTGGTTAAGTGCCTGCCTTGCAAGCAGGTCTTGAGTTCAACCCCCAGAATCGACACAAAAATTGTGGGAAGAATGGCATGTGCCAGTGTGGGGATACAGACAGGCTCATTCGCATAGCCTAGCTGTTAAGTTGCAGTCTATGGAGAAACCTTGTCTCGGGCAGGACTCAGCAGCTAAGAACAATGGTTGTTCTTGAATAGATCCAAGTTCAATCCCCAGCACCCATGTCAGGCAGCTCACAACCGCCTGCACTTCCAACTTCAGTGGGTGAACCTGAGGCCTCAGGTCTCTGTGGGCAGCTGCACTCACGTGCACACACACACATGTACGCTTTCACATGTACACTTTTTTTTTTTAATTTTTAGAAAGCAAAGTGGGCATCTGAGCTATGACACACAGGGGTGTCTGGGACCTCCGCAGGCCTGCCCTCATACCTGTTGTATTAGCTGCTTTCTTGCTGCTGTGCTAGAATACCATAACCAAAGCGACTTGCAGAAGGTGTGCACGCTAAGGTGGGGGGGGGTAAGACTCCATCTTGCTGGGGAAGCATGGCAGCAAGCAAGCATGTTGGCTGAGACTGACATTCTCAACCATAAGCCCAGAGGAAACTCAGCAAACCGGAGGTGGAGCAAGGCCTGAGCTCTTAAACCCTGCCCCAGTGACATGCTTTCCCCCAGGCTGCGCCTCCTAAGCCTCCCAGACAGTGCTCCCAACGGAGGATCAAGTGTTCAAACACCAGAACCCGTGGGTGATGTCACTCATTTAAAACTTCACACCTGAGCACTCACAAACACACACACACACACACACACACACACACACGAACATGTGCACATACACACCTATGCACACACTCCATGAAACTACACAAGACATTCAATGCCTTGTTGGGTTTTGATATCCATACCTAGGCGTGGAGACTTCAGGGCTCCCATTTAGTACTGGTTTTCTTCCCCCGTTTTACCACCACTGACCACTCTGTCTTAGCAGAAGGCCCGAGATTTCCATCTTAGAATAAAGTGTTTGGCTAAGAGATGATCTGTCTTGATTTTTTTTTTTCAAGACTTTGAAAGATACGCATTAGGCTTGCCAGTCTTTTATGCCAGAGGCTTGTGTCCATTAAGTCCTCTGTTGATATTCATGGGGGTTAGAAAGACTAGGAGAGGCTACAACCCACTTAAAAACTGAAGGCTTAAATAAATCGTCCACAGAAGGGAAAGGGACAAAGAACCCTGGCTCTGGGAATGCCTTTCAGTGTTACATCAAACCAAGCACTGAAGACTGGAGGAGGAGGACCCCAGTTCACCCTGGGCCGCATAGAGAGTTAAAGTCTGCCTGGATCACTGAGACCTATTTAAGGAAGAAAAGGGAGAGAGAAGGAAGGGGAGAGACCCCAGAGAGTCAGAAACAAACCTTAAGGCCGTTATGGTTACGTCCCAGAGTCTAGCACAAGACAACTTGCAAAATAATACTTTAGTGCAGGTTATGAGGGTGAGAAGTCATGGGCGGGTTTACTCAGAGATGGACCCCACTCGGCAGATGGATCTGACAGGCAAAAGAATCTCACCAGCAGGCTCAACAGCGTCATGGCGGTGGGGGAGGGGTTGTCAATCAGTACCGGTTGCTTTTTTTATTGGGTTTAAAGTGCGCTCCATGGGAGGGAATTCACCCTTGACTGGAAACCTTGCCAAGGCCTGCAGCTGGGTGGGCCTGAGAGGAGATCTACGACTGATGCCTGTTAAACAGAATGCTGTCTCACGACCTCCTAAATGTTGAAGCATCAGTCCCTGCTTCTCTGAGTCTTTCTCAGAGGAACCCCTTTTTTGCAGTGTACAGTAGTCAATGCAGAGACCCTCAAGAGGTCACAGTGCTGAGTGTAAGTGACCTCTGAGGTCTCAGGCCTAAACGAGACATCTGTGTCTACAGCCCACCCCGCCCCCAGGCTCGGGAAACTGTAGAAGAGGAGATGGGCAGAACCTGAGATCCAGAGGAGGAAGGGGAGAGCTGCAAAATGTCTCTGGTTATGGCATGGCCCTGCACTCATGAAGGCACAGCAGCAGCGGTCACCGCACACACTTAGGCCAGTCAGTAATCCCAGCTTGGACAAGGAGGGGCCCATGTGGCTCCGCCCCTACCTGGAGAGCTATGCAATTGGTGGCTGCTGGAGGAGGGGGAGCCATCTTTCTCTGGGGTGTAGCTGTTAATCGGTCATCCATGTGGTATGCAGATAGTGCTCATTGGACTCAGAGAGAGAGGGGGGAGAGAGAGAGAGAGAGAGAGAGAGAGAGAGAGAGAGAGAGAGAGAGAGAGAGAGAGAGAGAGAGAGAACATGAATGTGGGATGGGGCATGTGTTGAGGGGTTCATTCAGAGCAAGTAGTGGGGAAGAGCTGAGAGTGGGCATGATAATGAAATTATAGAAACATGAAATTGCAAAGGAATGAATACAAATATTCTGGACAACTATAATAAGGTAGGCAAGAAAAGCTTTGTAAGTAGATAAAGGTGCTTGAGTTCAATCCCCAGGAACCATACACAGGAAGGAGAGAACCATCTCCTGAAAGTTGTCCTCTAGCCTACACACACACACACACACATGCAAACACATACATATATATACACACACACATATACACACATACAAATAGAAACATACACACATGCACACATACAAATATATACATGCACATATACTCATATACATATTCACACATACATACAGAGATGCACACACATACATGTATACAGATATACACATATACGTACCATGGCAAGTTCAAGCCCGCATATATGCAGGTACACACAAAATAAGTAAATAAATGAATAAATAAATAAATAAATAAATAAATAAATAAATAAATGTGCTACGGACTTTAAAGCAAGAACAACATTGGGAGGGACACAGAGAAAAATTCATTCAATATTCAACAATTGTGTGTGTGCAAGAGGCTGTGATGGAGGACTGTGATATCTTTTATTAAAATTCAGGCGTTCTCGATACATCTTTATTTATCCTTACCCCTATTCTCATGAGTCTCGGCTGTCACATTAGAATCCACCCTCAGTTTATCTGCACACGTGTCACTGAAGTGTGTAGTGAACAGGTATAACTCCATTATCTTGTGATTACAGATAGAGTAATGAAAGCAGAGACAGATAAAGCAATTTCTCTGTGGCCTCACTCCCTGGAGGTGGTTGAGCAGGAAGCAGATGCAGTCTGTAATAGATACCTCTTCTGTCAGATAAGAACGCCACCCTCCCACCTCAGCTGGGACCCCGCCTCTTTCCCAGCCCCGAGTGCCTGCTGAGGAAAGCTGGGAGATCCTATTGAGAGAGAGAGAGAGAGAAGAAAATGAGCGCTTCAGTCTCCAGCCACCGCTGTCGAGATGATTACTGTGGATTCCGAGACTGTTGGATGAGCCCAGACTTGAGGCTGAGGTTCAGAGGGGGGCTTTTTCGTCTATTAGACGGACACGTCTGTATTACAGAGGAGAGCCACCCTTCCGCCAGAAACTCGGACAGTTTCCATGCTAGGGTTGTGAAGCAAAGAGCTCCTGCAACTTGGACGCACGTCAATTCATTACTGATCAAATCAGAACCACACGTGGGCCACTCCTTAGGAAGAGGCCACTCCTTAAGGTAAAACTGGAGCACTGGGAACTCTGGCTCCCAGCCAGCACCTGAGGCAAGACTTTTGATTTGTTTTCCAACAGCCTTTGGTTTCTTTCTTTTCGAAAGCCATTGTTTAGAAGAAAGCAAGTCTGCATATTTCCATCCAAGGATGGGTAAACAGGGCTGGTATTGTTATTTTCTGTTTATGAAACCTGCCTCCTTGTTTCTGGAGAGAGGGAATGAAGAAGAAACAGGAGACAGCTGTCGAAGGGAAGTGCTTAAACAAAAGGATGTGGGGTGGCCCAGAACGCTGAGATCAAAGTGTCTATTATTGTTTCGACTGACAAATGTGAATTTAGGGGACAGAAATGAGATTCAAAAAAACTGTGACTCACTTACATTGGAACTCTCATCTGACACATAAAGAAAACTTTTAAGGCCAGGGGTGGTGGCACAAGCTTTTATTCCCAACATTTGGGAGGCAGAGGCAGGAGGGTCTCTTGAGTTTGAGGCCAGCCTGGTCTACATAGTGAATTTCAGGATAGCCAGGGCTACACAGAGAAGCCCTGTCTTAAAACAGCAACAACAATCTTTTACTTTTTTCTTTGGTGTGTGTGTGTGTGTGTGTGTGTGTGTGTGTGTGTGTGTGTTCATACCATGTCATGTTTGTGACGGTCAGACTGCTACTTGCAGGAGATTGCATCCTTCAACTATCGGGGTCCTTGTTATTGAATTCAGGCTATCCGGCTTGGTGGCAAGCGCCTGTACCCGCTGAGGCATGTCCCACTGAAGAGGATTTTAACAGTTGGAATAAAGAGACAGAAGTCAATAAGAACAGAGAAACTTCAAATAACAAGCTAGCAAGCCTGACCTTTTCCAGGACTCACAGTATATTTACAAGAATCGGTCTCTTAAGAAATTAGAAAAAGAACAGGAAATGAAACTACAAACACACTTCGACTAAGGAAATATTAAAGTGAGGAGGAGAAACTGTGGCCCTGTGACGTACCCTCGTGCTTCTGTGGCGTTGTTTTTAACAACTGTTTCAAAGTCTGAAAACCATCCTTGGCCCCAACAAGAACAGGCCATGGTCAAGATCTGCCCCAAGAACTGACACCTTCCGGCTTCCATTTAGATCACAAGGACATTCTCATGATCATGAGAGGAAACTGAAAAGAACTGTGTGAATGCATTTTGAATTTTAGGTGATACAGATGAAAACACAAGTCATCAAAGCTACTTCGAGAGCAGGTAATCTAAACGATCTTTTAAAGAAACCTCACTCTCCATTTAATTCCTTCCTGCAGAGAAAACGATAGCCCAGAAGGCTCTGCTGGTGCCTCCGCCCAAACGTTTAAACAGACTTCTCTAAGGAACAGCAGACCAGGGACTACTTCTCATTATTTCTGAGTGAACTTCATAACCTTGATAAGAAAACATGACAAATATTATGGGAAGGATAAAGTCTACGTCAGCCCCTCTCAGACCACAGGCTGGAAAACCATAAACAAAGCCTTAACAATCAAATTTAGCAAAATGTAAAAACCTGACTTCATTCTGGTTAAGTAAAAAACAAAACAAAAACCCGAATCAAACAATTTGTTATAGTAACAGCATAAAGGAGATGCCATGCGGTGATCAAAAGAAATGAAGAAAATGCTGTGGTGCTGTTTGCTACAATCAGTGCTCACCACAAAGTCTCGGCAGACTTGGAATGCAAGTGGGAGTTGTTGATTTTGACAGGGAATCAACATGAAATACATAGCAACAAATGGTTGGACACTTCCCTAAGGAGATCAGTAACACGTCTGTCTGTCTGTCTATAATCAGTGCTGCATTTAACATAGGAGTGAAGGTCCCAACCAGAGTGGGAGGGGATCTGTTAATGCAGAAAATGAGAAAGAAAGGACGAGAGGAAGGAAGAAAGGGAGGGAGGGAGGGAGAAAAATGGAGGGAGGAATCTATCTGCAGAAATAGGAGAAAAAGTAAAACTCAAGTGATTTGTGTGTGTGTTCACAGAAATTGTAAAAGAATGACATGCTGTTAGCTTTAACAAAAAAGTTCAGCAGCTGCCTTAGTTAGGGTTTCATTGCTGTGAAGCGACACCATGACCAAGGCAACTCTTATAAATAAAAGAAATCATTTGACTGGGGTTGGCTTACAGTTTCAGAGGTTCAGTCCATTATCATCATGGTGGGAAACAGGGCAGCCTGCAGGTCGACACAGTTCAAGAAATGGAGCTAAGAGCTCTACATCTTGATCCACAGAGAATGGAAGGAGACTGTATGCCACAACAGGCATAGCTTGAGCGTAGAAGACCTCCAAGCCCACCCCCAACAGTGACTCATTTCCTCCAACAAGGCCACACCTCCTAATAGTGCCACTCCTTATAGGTCAAGCATTCAAACAGATGAGTCTGTTGGGGGCCACGCCTATTCAAACCAGCACAGAGAGGTTACTACATGAAAACACAAGTGAACACATCTGTATTCTTTAACACTCATTTATTGTATATGTTCATGCATGTATAATGTTCTGTACATTCAATGGAATCCCAGCTCAAATCCCAACCTATAGTGAATTAATTCACTTAACACATATGTGAGGTACATATATAACGACAGTGTACGAGATTGTGTACATCTGATGCAATGCTGCTCATAAGATGAAAATATGTTAAAACAGACTAGCCTGATTACAAATAAGGGAAATGGACCAAATCCAATGAGGGCACCATTTGGTTATTTATCTATTAGTGTTTTTTAAATTACTTTATTTACAGACAAGGTTTCACTAAGTAGCTGGCCTCCAACTCATGTTCCCCTTGTCTTAGGCTCCCTGATGCTGGGATGCACATCCATGGAAATGCAAACGGTGCTCTTGAAAGGCCTCTTGAGGATGGGCACTCCAAACAACTTTATGTGAAGTGATTGAGACAATACGCTTTGATGAAAGGCATAAAAAAAGATTAAAAACCAAGATTCCAAGAATAGACCCGTGTGACCCGTGTGTGTGTGTGTGTATGTCTGTGTGTGTGTGTGTGTGTGTGTGTGTGTGTGTGTGTGTGTGTAATTATGACTAAAACGGCACATTAGGGGAAGCAAAACTTTACAGTAAATGCTGTCGTAAGTATTAGCTACCATCCACAAGGTATTCAAAAGAGGAACCAGAGCCTAATCCCACTCTGGTCTCAGAAACCAACTCCAGATGGCCTCCGCAGGAGAAGAATGGAAAGTTTCTGAAAAACAAAGCTTTGAAGCTTCTAGAAGATACGTGAGCAAATATTTTCGTGATTGAACGTGGGAAAGAGTTCATAAGCAGAATCCTAAAACAATAGCTAGACAGTTTTGTCAACATTAGATGTACTGAGATGTTCACAGAAAAGTAAAAGGCAATGGGGGGGGGGAGGGGAACGCAGCATTTTAACGCATGCGCACAATCCTGCAAGTCCAACAAGGACATCTGCATGATAATAGCTTGAAGCCAATCGGGAAAGCGGGTGAGAGACCTGAACAGTAACTTTGCAAAAGATGATGCCCGAAACACCAGTGAGCGACTGATGGGGAGAGAGGTGCCCGCCGGGGTCATTAGGCACAAGGGGGATGCAAGAGAATACGACAGTGTAAAACAAAGGTAAGAGCTGTTGTGAGTGATGTGAATCTAAGATGTCCTCTTTCCATATGACGAATAGAAAGCTAATTCCAAAAAATGGACCAGTAACCTAAGCTCTCGCAGAGGATCTGAGCTCGGTTCCCAGTATCCATGTCGAGCATCTCACAATCCACAATTCTAGCTCCTGTCCTAGGGAGGATGCACCACCCTCTTGGGCATGACGTACACTTGACGTTCTCATTCTCTCCTCCCCCCTTCTCTCCCCCTCTCCCCCTCTCGCCCTTTCTCCCTCTCTCTTTCTACCTCCCCCTTCCCTCCTCTCTCTTTCCTCTTTGTCACCTACACATCAATTTTTAAAAGATTATAAATAAATCTTAAAACTTAAAATTTAAATAGTACCAGGTGCTATATAACAATAACAGGAAAAGATAAAAGTAAGACTGATAATACCGGTCAGTGAGGTGGGTATAGAACAGCAGAAACTCTCATTTTCACATGAAATTAGTGTTCCTGAAGCTGAGCCCACACGGTGCTTTATAAGTGTAGAAGAAGCAGCAATGGGGAGGCTGAGGTAGAAGAATTTAAGATGAACTTGTGCCACTGAAGCTGTTAGTTCCAGTCAGCCTGAGCTACAGAGTGAGACTAATGATGATGGTGATGATGATGGTGGTGGTGGTGGTGATGATGGTGGTGGTGATGGTGATGATGGTGATGATGATATGATGATGATATGATGATGGTGGTGATGATGGTGATGATGGTGATGGTGGTGATGATGATGATGATGGTGATAATGATAATACCAGTTGTAGCCAGTAGTAGTTGTAGTAGTATAGTTGCTTGGAAAACAGTTGGTAATATCTAGCCTACAGAGATGACTGACCACTCAGACATAGATGTCCATCACTGTGTGCACAGATACACCAAGAGACACTTACATTTGGGTTTCACCTTGGTTTTGACTTGGGTGGTTGGTATATGTGTTTTTACACAGTGCTGGGGATTGAACACATGCTAAACCAGTGCTCAGCTCAGCCACTCTTCCGACCCTGAAGAAAGAACTTTTGCATTATTTGTCCTACTCTCAGACTGAAACACCCAGGTACCAGTTGACGATAAATTAAGCAAATGAACTCTAGGCTCATCTATACTGGAAGATTTTAACCAGTGTAGAAGAAAAAAAACACACAGACACAACTTCATTAGACATCTAGATAAAGCTGGCAAACACGTCGAGCATAGAAGCCGATCATGGAGGTATTCACACTGCATCATCTCATGTACTATAAAATTCAGAGCAGGAAAGTATTTAACTGCAGAGTTTGCCAATGTGTACCTAGTGTTAAAAGTCTAAAGCAAACAAAGAGATGACTTCAGTTATCTCTGAGGGGAAATGGAGGGGTCCAGCAGAGTCTTTGGGATGCAGGCAGGGCTGGGATGCAGGGTGTAGCTCCATCAGTCTTTATTTAAGCAACATGTTTTTTGTTTTGTACATTTTGTCTATATTTTAATTCCAAAGCTTAAAATATGGCACACGCCAGTTGGTGGCATTCAGAGACATGCTACTGCTAGCAAATGGCCGTTAAATCCAGCCCTTTCCTTTTGCACAGGTGACTGCTTTCTTTGCTAAAGCTCTCCGTCTCAGACTTCAGACTTTTGTGCAAAGCAAATTGTAAGGATTTCGGAAGAGAAAGAGCGGCAAACATTTCAAAGCACATGTAGTTTTAATTAACACTTCCTAAGCAGAGAAAATACATCAGCTGCTCCATTTGCCTGTCTCCTGGGGACTCCATGGGCGAGCTCTGCTTTGCAAGAGCACATGCAGAGGGCACATTCAGCACAGCGAGACCCATCAGCAGAGAGTCTACCCTGTCCCAGGCACTGCTGGAAGAAGCCCTGAGGCCCAGGAGCTTATCAGTGGACTCCTGAGCCTCTCGCCATCCTCAACAGGCCTTGGACAGACTGGCTTTGGCAACCTTATTAAAATTAAAATAGGGGGGCCAGAGAGATGGCTCGATGACTAAAGTGCTTGCTCTGAAGGGGTGAAGACTTGGGGTTTGGGTATTCAGAAGCCATTTCAATGCTGGGTGGCCAGGGGCCAGGAGGTTCTTGAAATTGCACTATCAGAAGGTAGACACACTGGCTACTGAGACTAGACATTGACACACACAGAGAGAACTATAGAATAACAATGAAGGAAGAAACATCCATCTGCTCCCAGGAAAATGGAGGATACCAATGAAGCTACAAGAATACAGTATGAACCTAAGGGGTTGTTTGTTTTGTTTTGTTTTTTCCCCTTTGGTTTGTTTCTTTGTTTTTGTCTGTGAATCAGGAAGGCATCTTGGCAGATTTGGAGGTCCTCTAGATTTGACTGACAGACCCTGATTCAATAAATAAAAAGGATGATTCCCAATGTCAGCTTCATCCATCCATACACACACACACACACACACACACACACATACACACACATAGACACACACATAGACACACACACACATACAGACATACACACATAGACACACACACACACATACAGACATACACACATAGACACACACACATACACACACAGACACACACACATACAGACATACACACATAGACACACACACATACACACACACAGACACACACACACATACAGACATACACACATAGACACACACACATACACACACACACACACACACACACACACACGTTTTCACATATGCAAGACAGGCAAACACGCATGGAAAAGTCAAAGAACAATCCCCTAAAGCTGGAATTCTAGTGAAGTCATTCTGGTTTTGTTAGGTTTGGATGTTTTTAAAGTTGTTTTATGTATCCTAGGATGGCCTCAGATTCATTATGTAGTGTAGTGGAGGATGATCTTGAACTCCCCATTTCCCAGCTTCTGCCTACAGAAACTGCTAGGATCATAGGTGTGTTCTGCCAATTCCAGGTTTCGGCCTTGCTGGGGATTGAATCCAGGACCTCATGCCTGCTAAGCAAAGATTCAAGAGGAAATAGAAGGAAATATTTTTATTTTTTCTGTAATATGTATTTATTGTGTTGTGGGGAGGGAGGCAAGCTCATGTGTATGGAATTGGTCCTCTCCTGCCACCATGCCCAGGGATTGAACTCAGGTCATCAGACTTGAGGGGAAGAGCTTTTACTCATAGAACGGTCTTGCCAACCCCATGGCTGAAACACACGATGGTTCAAAACCCATGCCCTGATTTCTCAGTGATGCTTTCCCAGTTCATTGACCTCAGACAGAAGGAATACTAAGGGTCACACCTACATACTTGTAGCTTAATTGGCTTTTTCAGTTTTAATCATACTAGGTGGACACTTATCCCCTCTCCATGCATAGCTATGTCTGTGTGTGTGTGTGTGTGTGTGTGTGTGTGTGTGTGTGTGTGTGTGTGTATGGAAAGGGTATATTATATCCTCTAAAATGCCCATTCCCCTTCTCCCTCTGCTTTTCTCCCATCCAAACTTCAAAACTAGTAAGAGAGAGACCTCTCTGCAACAAAAGATGTCAAGCCGATGGGATTTTTTTGTTAACTTATTTTTATCTGTGTGGGTGTTTTGCTTGCTTGTATGATTGTGTGCTGTGCATGTACCTGGTACCAATGGAAGCCAGATGATGGCAACGGATCCCCTAAACCTGGAGTTACAAATGGTGTGAGCCTTCATGTGGGTGCCGGGCAGCAAACCTGAGGCCTCTGGGAGGGCACCTATGGCTCTTAACCACTAAGCCATCTCTGCGGGATTACCAATGGCAACATGGATGTGTTTTTTCAAAACTGAACTATAAATCGTGGGTTTTCTAAGCAAAAATGGCCTCCTTTCTCGTTGTAGTAAATGCTGACTCCTGGGATGAACTTTTATGGTTGTGATGCTTTGAGTAGGCTAGTCCCATAAGGAGTGGCACTGTTAGGAGGTGTGGCCTTGTTGAAGGAAGTGCGTCATGGTGGGGGTGGGCTTTGGAGGTCTTCTATGCACAGGCTCCGCCCAGTGCAGAAGAAAGCTTCCTCCGAGTTGCGTGCGTGTGCCAGTCTCTCCTAGCTGTAGTCAGATTAAGATGCAAACTCTCGGCTCCTTCTCCAGCACTGTTTGCCTGGATGCTGCCATGTTCCCGCCATGATGATACTGGACTGAAACTGTCAGCCAGCCACAATGTTGTCCCTTGTAAGAATTGCCTTGGTCATGGTGTCTCTTCACAGCAACACAACCCTAACTAGGACAAACCAAATAGTTGAGGGAACAGCCTATTTTTTTTTTTTTGATGCCAGAAAGAACGACATCTTAAAATAAGCTAAATACTAGAGGGTTTCCTAAGGAAGATATTTTTCAGGCCAGAGAAAGCTCCTGGGGAAAGCAATTTGAATAGACATAGTTTGACACACTTACAATTACAGTGGTATAAAGCACTCGGGCCCACCACGGAGAAACGATCTCTGAAGAACTCATGAGAAAATGAGCTGGAGGTGTAAGAGGCCTTTTCTGGGAAGAAGTGAACCCAGGAGGCAAAGCTGATGTTGATTAAGTGCCATTTTCAATGGAGAGTGGCCACGTTATAATCCATCTCCTTCTTCTATGGAGGAGAGCGTGAACGAGTGGGCCAGACGACAATTAATGAAGCAGTACCTCTCCTCACAAGCCCACCTAATTATGTGAGGTTTTGCTCAAGCACCACATGCTTCAATGCTCGTTTTCTTTGAACCATTTTTTAAAAATGTTATCAACCCCCCCAGGCCGTCCAACCCCCTTCCTCTAACAAATCAGCCTGTCATAGAGGAGGGAAGCTCTGAATGAACCCAGCTTTGAATTTCAAGTGCTTAAATTTAATTCTGCCATTTTGAGGTGAGATGAATTTGGCAGTGACCTTCTCATGCTTTCCCACTGTGGTGCCAGCCCAGCACAGCCTTAATTAAGCACAGAAAACTCCCCAAAGAACAAGTCACTTATTGGGAATCATCGGCTCCTCTGTGGTAGAAAGACTTCTTTTCAGGAAACCTTTACTTAGCAGAACAATTACCATATTCTGTAAACCTATTGATTTCTCTTCATTGTGGAGACAGCATATGCAAACAGAATTACCTATTTACTCATTTCAATTTCTAGGAACTTTGCTCTATGACCTCAAAGTTTTATCCCTTGTGCATGAAAGAAAGGCTAGTTTCCAGAGTTTTCCACGATGGTTACTGACAGATAAAATTCTGATAAATGAACAATTGGGAGTTCCCTTTACTTCAGTATGTATACATGTATGCATGTATGTATGTATGTATGTATTTCTCTCCCTCTGTGTGTGTACATATGTGTGGTGTGTGTGTGTGTGTGTGTGTGTGTGTAGTTTGTTTTGGTCTCACTATCTCTTTTCCTCTTGGTAATTGCTGGCATTTGACAGTCTGTAACATTGCATGGCCACCTGTAACATATGGCTAATTGACTTAAAGTTGTGGGAATAATGAGCAAATTCCTAATATAATATAATCATAATCCACTTCATGAGCCTGAAGCCTGAGTGAGGAGAACTCGAGGGAAAACATAGTGAGTGTAGCATGTTGGAAATACTTCTAAAACTACCTGAATATTAGTTATTCGCTGTGGGATGATGTCATTATGCAGGTGAAGGTAGGTACAAGATAGAACAAGGCCTGTCATTGGACGAGAAGGAAGGATGGGCGGGAGAAAAGTTTGAGGGAAGAGGAGGAGACTGGAATGGGAGAAGGAAGCCGAGGAGAGAACATGGAGGCTGATGTTAAGATTCCACTCTGTGTATTTACAGGTTGTTATGGATATCCTTAAGGGATGGATGTGTACTGGGCTTTGTATGTCTAGGTGGGCAATTATATCTTATCAATTGGGTCAGAGGTTATTGTGTTGTGTGTTCTTTCACGTGGCGATTTAAGTTTAAGAGAGTGTGCAGTGGCTGGAGACACTGGACCACTACGGAGTTGGGATGTGTGTTTCTGGCAGTGTGATATGGGATGGAGCAAAGCGGGTGAGAGGCTTTGCTGACTGAGATTAAGATATCAGATATCTTGGGGCACTGCAGTGCCAGATCTAGTGGGGGTAAAAGACAGCATTTTATTTTTTATAATTTTACGGCTACAATTCACAGAAGGTAAATGAAGACGGAGGAGAGGGATGGAGATCAGCCTTTATCCATGTGAGGTGTGCAGGCTGCAGACCAGACTCCTGACATTCACACACGCCCACATAGCCCTGCACTTGTGTCTCCAGGAGGGCAGGAGCCATTTACATCTTGGATGTTCTTGTCCCCAGCACTCCAGTTACGGAGATGCATGTGCATACGTTTAGATGTGTGCTGTGAGTTCAAATGAATTGTTCTACAGCAGTTACTGCAACATAATTTCTTTGAGTTGCCTCACCTGAGGGAAGGTGGGGGTAGTCAATAAAACTCTGCCAGTTAGAGCCACTCATTCAATGTGGTTTAACAAGGGTGCAGAGCGCAGTGCTGGGGGACAAAGGCGCCCACAGATGACAGGCAGCTAGACCAAGTGCACCGCCTCCGAATTACTTGCTTTACTTTTTATTTTGAGCTAGGTCTCTCTCAGTTATCCAGCCTGACCGTGAACTCAGTCTGTGGCCAAGGCAAACCTTGACCTGGCAATCCTCCTGCCTCAATCTCCAGATCCAATTTCTTTCCCTCTTTGGGGAATAATAACCCAGATGAACAGTAGAAGCACAATGGGAGACAAGTCATGGGCCATTCAAAAAAAGAGTGGTAGAACAGGCCTCTTATCCCAGGACTCAGGAGGCAGAGGACAGGTCCCTTAGTTCTAGGCCAGCCTGGTCTACAGAGCAAGACCCTGTCTCAAAAAGGAAGCTTAAAACTATCTATAACTCCAGTCCCAAGAGATCTAATGCCCTCTTCTGATATGCTCTGGCACTAGGCACTATGGACAGACGTACATACCGGCAAAACACCCAAACACATACAATTTAATTTCATTTACAAAGTAAACTTGGAGGAGAGTCCCGTGTTAATCTCAGGACAATAGTAATGAGTAGCTTTCATGCTCCATTCTCAGCAGTCGACAGGTCATCCTGACGAAGTATAAAAAGAGAAATATCTGAGTCAAATGACATTGTAGGTCAAAAGAATTGAGCAGATTTTCACAGAATGTTCCATTCAAATGCTGAGGAACGCTCTTCTTCCAGCAGCCCACAAGAGCCTTCTCCAAGATAGAGTGTGTATTAGGGCAAAACCAGGTCTTAGCAAGTAAGAGAGACTGAAGTAACTCCTTGTATTCTATATGATCACAGTGAAATTACAATAGCTGGGAAATGAAATCAGCTTTGATGCCCATCATTGGATGAATAGATAATAAAAGTGTGGTGTGTATACACAAGCCAATTTTCCTCAACTAAAAAGGGTAAAATTATGAAATTTGCAAGGAAATGGAACTAGAAAATATTATATTGTCTTAGTTGGGGTTTTATGAGGAAACACCACGACTGCAGCAACTCTTATAAAGGAGGACATTCCACTGAGGTTGGCTCACGGTTTCAGAGGTTCAGTCCATTATCATTATGGCAAGAAGCATGGCAGCCTGCAGGCAGACATGGTGCTGGAGAAGGAGCTGGGAGTTCTACATCTTGATCCACAGGCAGCAGAAGAGCACCGTCACATTAGACCTAACTTGAGTACGATGAGACCTCAAAGCCTGATTCCTCAGTGACATGCTTCCTCCAACAATGCCACACCTACTCAAATAAGGCCACACCCACTCAACAAGGCCACACCCACTCCAACAAGGCCACGCCCACCCCAACAAGCCCACACCTACTCCAACAAGGCCACATCTCCTAAAAGTGCCACTCCCTGTGGCCCAAACATTCCTATACATGAGTCTATGGGGACCAAACAAATTCAAACCACCACATACACTAAGGGAAGCAACTGAAACCTGGAAAGACAAGTGTTTGAGTGTAGCTTCGGAGTTTAGGAGTTGTGTGTTCAAGCATCTGTAAAGGTCAGAAGGCTAGAAAGAGCCCATGAGAAGGGGAGGAAAGGAGGCATTAAAGGATGAGGAGGAGACAGCAGTACACAAGCTATGGGGCAGGCAAGCAGTTAAAAGCTGAATCAGGGATTGAGATGGGGGACAGGAGGGACGAGGGAACTGTAACAGAGTCACCAAAACTAAGGATGTACAGAAACCCTCACAGAAACCCGCTATTTTGTAGGCTAACTAAAAAAAATAAACTAATAAGAAGTTTTAACAAAGGTACCTTCATGGGCTGGATAATGTTATATGAAAATCTCAGGGCCAGACCCCCAGACAACATAAGGCTATCATCGTTGTCCTTGGGTGCCACAGAACTAGAAGGTAAGCCCCTATTCCTGAAGACACAGCTGACTTTGATTGCTGGACACAGGGAAACCAAGCTGGAACTAACCAGAAATGTCCTCCTTATTGATTGGCCTTCTTTGGGGGAGAAAAGTTATCAGTGGTATCTCCCAGCGGCAAACCCCAAGTACTAAGTCCTGACTTGTTGAGCAACCCGGGCCCACAAATGCAACGGTGGCATGGGGTTACAGGGGTAACCAGCAGCATCTGAGTTGGAGTTTAGCCCCATTCCTCAGGAGCAAATTCACGTGCAGTACTAAAGACCTTGTCAAAAGCCCGTGGCTAGAAAGGTCATAGGCCCCGTACGGCCGCTTACTCTAATTCTGCCAAATGGCAAGTTGCCAAGCCGCCTTTTGAAGTTATATTTATGCACATATGTTGGCGCCATCTTGGCCAGAGAAGCTTCTCTCTGTGGCGGCCATCAGTTCGTGCAGAGATTCAAACTTGCCAAAACGTTGAGGATAAATGACTATTGAGAGTTCAGCCCCTAGGGGGACATCTGTATCAAGAAACACCATCCCTCTACCATGTCATCCCACCACCTCACAATGGGACACAAGACTCAGGAGGCAATGGGGAATGTGAGGGTCAGAAGAGGGGGAGGAGTCCTGTCTGTGAAATGTCCTCTGGAGGTGACCTGACCGTTGTACTCATAAACTCACTGCAGCTATGGCCACCTGCCCAAGATCAAAACAACAGGACATCAGTAGTTGGACCTAGGGGGTTACAAAAAAAGACAGAGTATATATGATCGAGACATTGTGTGTGTGTGTGTGTGTGTGTGTGTAATTGTAGAAAAGGAGTTTTTTCTATTTTTTAAAAGAAAGGTGGAAAAGAGTAGTGTGAGAGAGAGCTAGAAAGGTGTAGTGAGAACAGATCTTAGATAACCATGACCCCAGATTAGTGAGTGACCTTGATACCTGTACCCAGGGACGGACTCGCATCAAATCTCTTCTTTAAAACTTCTTTCCATGGCAGATGGGGCGTATGCTTCCATATCATCTGAGCACAGGATGGGACAATGTGACTTACTTGACCCACAAGATGCCAGTGTCACGCAGGTGAAATGGAGAGCTGTGCCCTGGCAACTGGGTTTGTCACCTGTGTGTTGCTTGGAAGACCCTGTGACCCAAGGCAGGAAGCAGTGTTTGTCCGGGAGAGCCAAGTGCACCTCCAGCCCGGGGAACTGAAGCAGCTGAGCTCCAGCCGACCACTAAGCTATGAGCAGTAAGTAACTGCTTATTGTCTGATGCCGCTAGACCTCGTCCAGTGTCTGCTCCTGCAGGCTTCGTGTGAGTCTGCCCGGGCATGACGCAATGAGAGTTGTACCGAGTGGGTTTTGATGACACCAGATCATCCCTGGGGTTCATTCGCACTAAGCCAGTCTCTTGCCAACCTCGTAGTGCTAGCAAAGCGACTGAGAGATGGATATTCAGTTCCCGTCTGATGGCAGGTACTTCTGTCCAGCTGTTTTAGAGTTCTGCTGCTCTGCAGGTGAAACTCACAGGTGTGACTTGTTTGGATTTTATTTGGGTGCAGCAATAAAGCCGCCACCTGTCTCTGCTGCGACCGACCGCCAGAGCATTTGAAACGTTCCTCCTGTGTTTATAAACGTGGAGAAGAGCCTCTCCTCACACCACTTATCAAGGATTCTCTCAATCGTCACGTCACCACAGCCGGCACGCCAATCACTCTGGTTGAGAAAACTCATAAGCGACGGTGAAAGAGGAGCAAATTGCAAGAATCTTCCTCATTTATAATACATATGATGTATAGCACATATATGTGTATGTATGCACGCACACATGTGCATGATTCGAGACATCGTCAATGGCCTCTTTAGTCAGCAGACATCTGTATTCATAGTACATATGATATATAACACATACATGTATATATATACACACATGTGCATGATTGAGAAAAGGGGAATCTTCCTCAATAGTCAGCAGCCATCAGTATTTATAATACATATGATGTATAGCACATATATGTGTACATCTACACACATGTGCATAACATCTTTAAGAAATAGATGCTCATCACCAGGCATCGTGTTCCAGAGTATTCTAGGCTCACCAGCCTCAGGCCTCCCCCTCCCCTTACCCATGCGTTAACCTATGACCCTTTAAGGTCTTTTTTTCAAGATTCGCCCATTAGGGCATCAGCCTCCTAGATCAACTAAGTCAGTGTTTCTTAGTTCCGGTTTCTTTTTTTTTTTTCTTTTTCTTCGGAGCTGGGGACCGAACCCAGGGCCTTGCTAGGGCCTTGCTCCTGCTAGGCAAGCGCTCTACCGCTGAGCTAAATCCCCAACCCCTAAGTCAGTGTTTCTTAATCTTCCTAATACTGTGACCCTTTAATACAGTCCCTCATATTGTGGTAACCACCCCCTCCAACCACAAAATGATTTTGTTACTACTTCATAACTGTAATCATGTTACTGTTACAAATTGAAACATATATATATGTATATATATATGTATATGTATATATATATATATATATATGCAGGGTACCTGATATTGGACCACAGGGAGTCATGAGTCACAGGTTGAGAACCACTTTACTAGAGCCAGGCATGATGATGGTACACACATGCTGTCCCAGCACTCGGAAGGAGGAGGTGGGAAGATCAAGGGTTCAAGTCCCACTCAGCTCTATATCCTAAGAGCCTTAAGATACATGAGGCCTTGTCTCAAAAATAAAAGCAAGATGGATACATTTTTTAAGAGTGAAATAGGATGAGAAAACCAAAAGTGTCAGAAAATGAGAGAGAAATCAGAAGGCTTTTATAGTCGACAGCACAAGGCAGTACCCTGCTTGTGACAGGTACTCTGCCAGGAAATGGACATACTGAAAGTGTAATGTCTGACCTCCAAGGTCCATGGGGACATTAAAATGTGCCAGCTCTCCTATAAGAGACTTAGGAAGGCATGTTGAAGAAAACTACCCCAGGTGTGTGCTGGTGTTGGTCAAGGTCCTGGGTGGAGCTCTAACCTCCAGTCTCTTAACATGTGGCCTTATTTTCTTTTTTTTTTTTTTCTTTTTTTTTTGGTTCTTTTTTTCGGAGCTGGGGACTGAACCCAGGGCCTTGCGCTTCCTAGGCAAGCGCTCTACCACTGAGCTAAATCCCCAACCCCCTTATTTTCAAATAGAAAGATTAAAGGTATCCGTATTTCAGCTGAGGTCTGGTTACGATTAGAATAGTCAGGGGACAGACACGCTTTCCCATGGTGAGAAGACCATGGTCATGTACATATACATGACCCTGAAACACCTACAAACCAAGAAGACCAAAGATTGCCAGAAGCCCTGCAGAACCTGGAGAGGAGGGACAGTCCTCAGACAGAAGCGATAGCTGCCGACACCCGGACATCAATCCTCCAGAGCCGTGATAAAAATAAATGCCTTTCACCTAGGTCATTGAGTGTGTAGTAGTCGTTTACAGCTGCCTAGAAAACTTGCACCTGTGCCCTGACGAGAATTCCACGAATGGTCTTGTTTGGTTGTAAGCCCGGTTCCATGCATGCCGTAGAAATGCATGCTCAATAAAGTACCCCAAGGTTTAAAAAAAACAAAACAAACAAACAAAAAATAAACCATCTCTAAAGCAAGTTCTTTGTGTCTCTGAGTTAATGAGTGACAGACCAAGATAAACTCATTTGGCTGCTGTGCACTTCTGACCCTACTTGGTTCTCTGGAGCCATTCACAAACTCTCTGTCATGGTGATGGCTCACCTGGCTCCTTTCCGCTCTTCTAATTTCAGCCATTTGGTTTTTGTCTGTCAATTCAGCTCCACCCCAAGTACCAAATCTTAAGGTATTTCTGCTATGAGAATAGCTTTGTTCCCCTGGGTTAATCTAATCAGATCCAACTACCAGGTCACATTGGCAGCCATAAGTCCCCCTTCCCCATCCCCCTCATGGCTTTCCTGCTGGTTGTCCTACGGCTGGCACCTGCCCTTATCATCTGTGCCAGTTTGGTGGCTCTACCTGAGTTCTGGATCCTTCCTTGACTCCTCTGCTCTGACCAGTCTAGCCACAGCCTAAAAGCATCAGTCTAGGCTGGTTATGTCACAATAGCTGCAGAGGCTCCTGAGGCAAAAATCTCTTTCCTTCTGGTCAAGAGAACAAAAGGTCTGGCCTGAGCAGGGACCTAACATAGCAACTCCCCTGAAGCATGAACATTAATGTGAGTGGGCCAGGTAATGGGCCACCCTCCAGGAAGGTGGGTTCGCCTGAAGCCACACTGAAGAAATAGGACAAATAACTATCCCTTTGATCAGGTGCTGTACTCTTCCCTCCCAGTATCCCTACCCCTCGCATGGTTGATTACAGAGCAGTAGCCTTGTGCCTTGTAAGTCTTCCCACTTCTCTGAATTACTCAAAAAGTTATAACTCCTTTTCTGTCTCTCCTGAGCATGCTTTCCCTGATGCTTTGGGCTTCCTTCTTTCTCTAAAGCTTGCTCCACTACCACATGGCTGCTCCGTCACCATGCGGCTGACCCCCTGCTGGCTTGACACAACCATCGTGGATTTATCTCTCTCTTTTCTCCTTCTCCCACTTCTCCGAAGCTGCTGAGACTTACAGCTTGCCCGTCCTGGGTTTTCCCTTCTAAACCCTGAGAAGATTGTCCTTGAGATTCCTTTTGAGTCCATTTGTAAATTCTTTTACTAACAAAACTAAGAACTTCCACAGGGAACCCAAATCCCCCACCCCAGTGACACATGGTGATTCTTGTGGACGTTCCCAAATGTCCCAAAACTGTTGCCTTTCTGCTGAACTGAGAACATTGTATTTTCTAGGTTTTGTCTGTCTGTTTAAGACAAGGGCCTCCATGTAGTGCAGGCTGGTGTCGATCTTACCAAGTAGCCAACCGTAACCTTGAGCTGCTTCTTTTCTTGCATCTCCTGAGCTTTGAGATGACAGGTTTGGGACATCCTGTCTAGCTACATATGGTGCTGGAAGCTCAAACCCAAGGTTTCCTGTGTGCTGGAGAATGACCCTACCACCTGAGCTCCGTCCCGAGCCCCCATTTTCCATTTTTAAATACATAAGGTACTCTTGGTCACACGGTATTTTGTCAGTGTGGGCTAAGTTGCTTTTACTTACTTTTTTACTGTGGTGCCAAGCAATGCACAGCTCAAAACAGCCAAGACTGTTTCCCCCTTTCTCCCTCTGTATTTTGAGTCAGTATAGAGAGACATGGAAATTATGGGATCGTGAGAAGGAAACAGACCCTCCCCTCCTCCTAGTCTGATGGAAGCCTCTCCAGGCAAGAAGCAGGAATTCCAGCTAAATTAACACCATTTGCTGTAAATATTCCAGACGTCTTATGTTGAAGTAGCAGTGAGAATCAAGCCCCAAATGTATGAGACCTTGAGTAGAGCCCCATCCTTTCCCCCAAGACATTGCCCAAGAATCTCAAACAGAACTTTG
This sequence comes from Rattus norvegicus, assembly GCF_021556685.1. Taxonomy (NCBI): domain Eukaryota; kingdom Metazoa; phylum Chordata; class Mammalia; order Rodentia; family Muridae; genus Rattus; species Rattus norvegicus. Next base: position 175,387,096 of record NC_141537.1, read on the forward strand.
TCCGTTTCTTTATCCTTGTGGATTAGATTAACTGTTAGACTAGATTAACTACCTTAACCCTGCCAGTGCTCCTCAAGAACTGCCCCGGGATGAGCTGTTAAGATTGAAACTCACCAAGATCCTACATCTGACTAATAAAAACAAGCTTGGAGCCTTTTCTTTTTTGCATGTGTCTGTGTGTGATGAACAGGTGTGTGTGTGTGTGTGTGTGTGTGTGTGTGTGTGTGTGTGTATTCACATGAGTGGGCGCATGCGTTTGTGCAGCGCGTGAATATACACATGGAGGCCCGAGGCCAGCATCCAGACCCTTCCTCTATCACTCTCACCATACTCATCGAGACGAAGTCAGCCTCTCACTCAGACCTGCAGCTCGCTGCTTCAGTTCTCTGGCTAACCAGCTAGCTCTCTTGTTCTCTTCGGAACCCTGGGATGACAGACACGCCACCACAGCCACCTGGCATTTCATAGAGATTCTGGGGATCTGAACTCTGCTCCTCATACCTGTAAAACACATGCTTTCCTGACTGAGGCACCGCCCCAGCCCGGGCCTCTCTTTGAGAAGTTTGTCTGTCTTACTTTCTTACTTACTGGCTTACTTCCTTTCTTCTGCTTGCTTTACACTAACCCTCATGCTTAAGCCCACATCTCAATACCTTTAGAAAAATCTCCTATTTCATTAACTGGCTCGTCCTGAAATTATTTTCAGTGTCCAAGCCACAGATCACTGTTTTGGCTTCATATTAGGTCCCTAAAACTCAAGCAAACATTCTTGGGATAGCAACGGAGAGATGAACACCCTGTACCCGAAAACACTGAGGTTTTAATTATGCTTAATCAGCTAGTGTCTGTTAAGAGTCAGCTCAGGGGGTTGGGGATTTAACTCAGTGGTAGAGCGCTTGCCTAGGAAGCGCAAGGCCCTGGGTTCGGTCCCCAGCTCCGAAAAAAAGAACCGGGGGGGGGGGGGGGGTCAGCTTAGAATGTCTACTCTCCTTCCTCTGTTCTCCTGGGCCCAGGCCGATAAGCACTGCAGTGTGGGATTATGGGAAAGAACCGCAAGCTTGTGATTTGCTCTGGGCATGCGCAGGTCTAGAAAGACCTCGTTTCGCTTCCGCTTTATCCTCACTGACTAGGAAATCAATCTCTGAGAATTTGGAAAGGGGTCCTAAGGGATTCCACACTTGACAATGATTTTGTTTGTTGTTGTTTTTGTGTCAGGGTCTCATTTCCCCAGGCAGACCTCTAACTTACTAAGTAGGAGGGTGATCTTTAACTCCTCATCCCCCTGCCTCCACCTTCCAAGTGTTAGGACTACAAGCATATGCCACCAGGCCCGATCATGATGAATTTAGCTTAGCCCGAATGTTATCAAGGTCTTTTTTCTTGTTCACAGATTTCTGGATTAAAATAACACAACTGCAGAGTGTTTGCCAGTCGCTAAACCTGAGATACATTCCAGAAATGGATATTCTATATTGAAATAAAATGTTTCTTTTTTTTTTAACAGCCACTTAGCATGTGTCAGCATTTCAAACCGCCTGCAATATTGTACATGTGTGAGTGTATGCACGTGTGCATGTGCATGTGTGTGAGTGTGGCAATGAGGGGTGGGGTGAGGGATGAAGGCCAGAAAGAGGTATCAGGTCCTCTGCCGCTGAGTGACAGGAGTTAATGGGCTCCCCAGTGTGAGCTGTGGTCTTCTGTAAAGAGCAGCAAATGTTCCTAAACACTAAGCTAGCTCTCCCTCCCCATCTCTGCAATATGTTGGTTTTGCTCAATCCAAAATAGCAAATTTTTTTACTACACTTCTTTCCTTGCTAAAGCTTATTACTAACCTGAGGAAAACAGGCAAATCATGCTTTGGATCTTGTAGCTGCCCTGTAAGCCTCTAAAGTAAGAAAAAGATTTAAAAAGAAAATCTTTGTTTTCCTATTCATTGACTGGTTGAAAGATTAACCCTATGAAAAAACTAAAATCATTGCTTTTGGTAATCTGTGAATTTCAGTCATATATATTTTAAGTACAAAAAAAGATTATATTCAGGCTTGCTAGGAAGATGCCACACATCTCAGGTGACACACACTTTAGTAGCATGCGACACCCACGGTGAGGAGGTCCACCAGACAGCCACAGAATGGAGGAATCCCCTGGCTTCTACAGCAGTGGTTCTCAACCTGTGGGTCGAGACCCTTCTGTGGGTTGAATATGTTGGCCAAGGTTGAATATATTGAGTACTCTGTTTCCACTATGATCTATAATAACGCTACCAAATTACAGTCACAAATTTATTCATAAGAGTAAATTTTATTTTGTGATTGGGGATCACCACATGACAAACTGTCTTAAAGGGTCACAGCGATAGGAAGGTTGAGAACCCGTTTTATAGGCTTCAGTGGGGAGATGTTTTGAGGTCAGTCCTTACGTAAAGGTGCTGGATAGTCTACGGGCCCTTTGCTCCAGTTGCCTTGGGCCTGGATATAGGGAAGCTTAATCCTTTCACCCTGTGCTACCTTGGAAACAGTTCACGCTAAAAGTTTAACAGAACTCAGCTTGCCTTAGAGAGATAAGAGAGGAGCTACAGGGAAGTAAGGCTAACCCCCCTCTACAGGGGCAGCATCTGTGACCACAGGGAGACAAGGCTAACCCCCTCTACAGGGGCAGCATGTGTGACTTGGCTGTCATTTGTTTCCCACAGATAACTCAAACTTTGCAGTGACTGTTTCTAAAAAAAAAAATTTAAATTCTTGACTGCATAATGAACTTACACTAACGGGGAACACTTGAATTACACACCTGTTTCTGAAAGTCTATCACTGGAGACGGGAAGTTTCACTGAATTGCAACTTGGAAAATTTATTTTTCCTTACTTTCCTTTTACAATCTATAATTATAAAATCAACTTCAAAGGATAGGGTTTTAAACTAACAATTTATAAATTAATTGCATTTTATCTTTGCCATATGCCTTACTATTAAATATAGTTTGCAATGGTGACTTCACGTAAGATAATGAAAAGTAGTCACTGAAAATAAAAATAAGTTTTAAAACCTCTCATACATATGTGTGTACATGTGTGTACGTGTGTGTATGTGTATGTGTGTGTCTGTGTGTATGTCAGTGTATGTATATGTGTGTATGTGTGTGTATGTGTGTATGTATGTGTATGTCTGTATCTATGCCAATGTGTGTGTGTGTCTGTGTGTATATGTGTGTATGTCAGTGTATGTATATGTGTGTATGTGTGGTGTGTATATGTATATATGTGTATGTCTGTGTCTATATATGTGTATGCCAATGTGTGTGTATGTGTGTATGTATGTGTATGTCTGTGTCTATGCCAATGTGTGTGTCTGTGTGTATATGTGTGTATGTCAGTGTATGTATGTGTGTATGTGTGTGTATGTGTATGTGTGTGTATATGTATATATGTGTATGTCTGTGTCTATATGTGTGTATGCCAATGTGTGTGTATGTGTGTGTGTGTGTATGTATGTGTATGTCTGTGTCTATGCCAACGTGTGTGTGTCTGTGTGTATATGTGTGTATGTCAGTGTATGTATATGTGTGTATGTGTGTGTATGTGTATGTGTGTGTATATGTATATATGTGTATGTCTGTGTCTCTCTGTGTGTGTGTGTGTGTGTGTGTGTGTGTGTGTGTGTGTGTGTGTCTCCAGCGATCTCATTCTGCCAGCCAGACTCAGGGGACTCTCTGGCCCAGAGCTCTCAAAATGTCTCCATCCGACTCACTAAGTTCCCTTGGCGGGTCACTTCCATGCCAGCCCCATAGTCACAATTCGCAGTAACCTGGCAAAATCAAAACTCTAGAAGTTTGTAATTTATCAATCATCTTTATATCAGTAAATTCTCACTCCGCAAAATGTCCACACGATAAGCTCAGAGTCAATTGTTATGAACATAAATGGCCCACTAGATAAGACAAACTGTACAGCAATTATCCTCCCTTATAAAATATTCATAGCTGCCCGGGGTTGGTTCATCCTTTTCCTCCTCTATCTTGGTTTCTTCTTCTCCTTCTCCTCTCTCTCCCACTTTTCAAAAACTCTGCCCCCGACTTTCTTTTTCACTACCCAAATCACAGGCCTTGCCTTATCTTGTGCTTGCCCTCACCTGCATACCGACATCAATCCACATCTATTTGTGTGTGTTTGTGGTGTATATATGAGAATATGTCTGTGTATATGTGTCTGTGTTTGTGTATGTATGAGTTTATGTCTGTGTGTATGTGTCTGTGTTTGTGTCTGTATATGTCTGTGTGTATGTGTCTATGTTTGTGTCTGTATATGTCTGTGTGTATGTATCTGTGTTTATGTAAATATACATATATGTCTGTGTATATACATATGCGTATGTGTGTATGCCTGAGAATATGTACATGGGTAGGTACATGTATGTGTCTGTATATGTGTGTCTGTTTTACAAGTTTTTTTTTTTTTTTTTTGGTTCTTTTTTTCGGAGCTGGGGACCGAACCCAGGGCCTTGCGCTTCCTAGGTAAGCGCTCTACCACTGAGCCAAATCCCCAGCCCCTGTTTTACAAGTTTTTACAAAGAAGAAGCTGTCTTTTTAGATATACAATTCTACAAAATTCCTAAGGCCTTTCACAATGGTGAAAAAAAATCTAATTCAGCATTTATGCAAATTAACACTGTGGCTTTCCTCCATGCAGACTTTTTCCTTCTTGAACATGGCATCACTTTAAATCTCTACTCTTCTGTTTCTCTCTGTTTACAAAGATCAGGTGACGCTTTCTCAGGAAATGATAAGTGCTCATTGTGAGACGGCTCTGCTTCCTGGTATTATTTCTCCCCTTCTCTCCCTCCTCCGTCCATTCTTCAGCACCCTTCAGGGTCTTCCGTGTTACCTTGGGTTTGGGAGCAGGGACACTCTGCCTGGTACTCTTGTTCCTGAAAGTTTTAGTTTTCCAGAACCTTCTTTCCTCCTCTTTGCCATTACGCATCCCACCACCACACACAGCAACACCCTGGCCTTGCAGGCTGAAATGCCACTCACCTTGTACCGGGAGCCTAGCTGGGGCTGGAGAGAATGGGGCTGGTGTTCCCAGTATGACTGACTCTGACTTAAAACAGATGTAAGCAGTGTTTCTGGGAGAACAGACAACAACAACACTGGACATAGTAGCTCATCCCTTAATCTCAGGGAGGTGGAGGTAGGAGGATCCAGAGTCCAAGGTCACCTTTGACTACCCATTGAGCCTGAGGCTGCCCTGGGATCCTGTTAACCTACGTCCGTATGTCTTGTGTGCGTGTGTCAGTGTATATGGCGCACGTGCCTGTGTGTTCACATGTTCACATGAGTCCACGCTCGTGCACCTATGAGTAGAGGCCTGGACTTGATGTCAGGGCTCTTCCCTCCATCCTTCTCCCCTTCGGATCCTGAGGAGCATCTCTCCCTTCCTCCCAGAGACCCCTAATGCACCGGTGTAGTGAACCAGCTCAGCTTGCTCTGTGGAATCCCGTGACTCCGCCTCCCCAGTCCTGGAATTACATAATGGCCTTCATATGGTTGCTGGGTTTCCCAACTCATGCTTGGCCAGGAAGTACCGCTCTCCATTCACACCTTCCCCATGACTTTTTCTAGACATGGGCACTCTTGAACTCCTGTTGGATCTTGAAATTAACAGGAAAAATAGTTTTTTCTGGGTTACGATAAGGCTAACCTGCTCCTTTAAATTTTTCTTTCTTTACTTTTATGGATTTACATATATATATATATATATATATTTTTTTTTTTCAGCCCTGGAAGGAAACAGACTGATTTGTTTCCACAGCATCCCATGGGTTCTATTGGTGGATTCAGAGCACCGCGACCACGGGATCCCAGATTAGCTCTAGATGTAGGTATCACACATGGTGAAAGAACTTCTCCACACACGAGTTTTCTTGCTCTAAGTGGCTCGAGGAAGTGAAAACCGGGAGTGTCCAGTATAGCATATGAGGTAGAAAATCTCTTCAAATGAGAGGAGGCAGCGTTGAGCGTCGCTGTTTCTAACATCTGGATTTTGCAATGTCTCACGTAACAATCTCCAGAAAAAGCAATAGAATACAAATACTGGGATTTGCACCACAGCCCTGTAAAAGCACCGAGCCAAAGATACGTTCTTTCTGGGCATTTTTATCCAATTAAGACTCTAGCGTGAGAGCCAGATGTGGTGGGGCACACCCTGTCATCCCAGTACTTGGGGAGCTGGGATAGGAATATCAGAAGTCCAGGATCGTTCTCAGCTGCACAGCAAGAGAAAGGCTAGCCTGAGCTACGTGAGACACTATCTCAAAAAGTTGAAACTCTCAAGCCATGTGACTTTTGTTTCAGCACTCCAGAGGTAGAGGGGGGGAGAAACATCACAAGTTTGAAGCCAGCCTTGTCTACATTTTAAGATCCTGGCCAGCCAGGGATACTTAGCGAGACCTTGTATAAAACAATAAAGTTAATTAAAACTAGATTCCCCTAAGCAACTCTACTCACCACAGAATTTCATTTCATACATGAATTAGGTCGCCACTTCTCTACCCTTTCCAGGTCAGTCTTGCTTTTTCACATCTAAGCAAGATCGGGCCTCCACCCAAGAGATTTCAGCCATAGAGCCCCTCCCTGGACTCCACGAAGACAGCAAGTCCTTGAGCATTGCACAAATACGCCCTGAGTGTTCTGGGTCAACTCCTTCTGGGTTGTTGACTCAGATCTTTCCACAGATACATAGATGCCTTCGGAGACGTAGAAATAGCATCCCCTCATTTTGAATGCAGAAGACACTGCAAAGCAACATTTTAGCACACCTTCCCAAGGCCTGAAGCTGTTCAGGCTCTAACTGAGCTTCAGTGAGTGGTGTTCACCAGGATGAGCTTCTTCACAGATGTCCCGTGGTGACCTCATGGTGCCAGGCACTAAACCTGGGACCTGAGGGTGTAGGGCAGGTGCTCTCTCACCAAGCAACATCCGAGATCCTATTTTTTTCCTGACTTTTAAATTTTGAGATGTGGTTATGACCCTCCCATTTCAGCCTTCCAAGCAGCTTAGAGTTTGACTGCAGTTTCTGTGCCTCAGACAGGGCTTCTCCGAGTGCTCTTGCTTTTTCTTGGCACATTTGAAAAAGCCTCTTAATCATGTCTAAACAGAGTCTCGTCCACTTTTTTTTTTGTCTCAAAAGTACCAAATTCTCCATCTCAAGGTCAGTCAGAAAAGGCAAAGCCAAGGCTGTGTAATTAAAACCTCTTCCGAACGAAAGGCATGTAGTCCCCCAAAGAATTTACGACAGACTGAGAGATCTATTTCTGGATGACTTTATCAATGGGCTTCCCTCGGGATCACGGCGAGCACTTAATTTATAAATGCCCAGCTTGCTAAGGTGTTATTTATGAAGCTTCCTTTCTTTTCGGGTTAAAAAAAATCAAATTATTGTTCAACTTGGTGGCACACACCTTTAATCCCAGCTCTTGGGAGCAGAGGTAGATGGATCTATGTGAGTTCAGGGCTAGCCAGGGTTGCACAGTGAGCCCCTGTCTAAAATAATAATAGTGGTGATGATGATGATGGTGGTGGTGGTGGTGGTGGTGGTGGTGGTGGTGGTGGTGAAGATGGTGAAGATGATAAATTGTTATTGTTGCAAGATGTGGTAGCATATGTCTGGACTACCAACCATTGGGAAGTGGGGGCAGTAGAATCAGGACTTAGTAGGTAAAAGTTCTAGCTAAGCAGTCCTCATGATCTAAGTAGGATTCCCCAGAGCCCTCATACCTATAGGACAAAAACCAATCCACAAAGTTATCCTCGCCCCTCCATACACACGCTGCATGTGCATCCACACGCAATGTGAACATACATGCACACGCACACACAAGGGAGGGAGGGAGGAAGGAAAGAAGGGGAAAGGGAAGAAATGTATGCTCCTATTAGAAGCCACCATCTTTGAGTCCCTCCATGATAACATTAGCTTATTTTTAAAGGATGGTTATTTCTCTGTGATCTTTTTCCTTTTTGTAGGCAGTGGAGACGTGTGCTTCTTTATGTGTGTATGCTGAGGGCAGCAAACTCCTCGGCTTTTGGAGATAAAGACTAAGGAGCTGCCTGGGTGTGTGAGCTACTTCTAAGCTCTCTGCCTGCAGAGGAGCTCCTGTGGCAGGGGAAGAGGGTGGGCTGTGGCATTCCCTTGACCAAAGAGTCAACGAAAATTATCTGGGAGTCACTATTTGAAGGACAGTGTCTTCACCCATTGAACTTTGTCCTCCTTTTCAGGGTGTGGTAGGCTTAGTCAGAAGGAAAGGAGGCTTCTAGAAGTCCTCATTTTCAATCATGGTTGCTCCTGTGAAACAGAAGAAGAACTGCTTAATGATTTTGTCCGCCATCTCTGTTTGCTCTAAATGCCCTAAAATTGTGATCCTGAACCCATTCAGTAGGAGGTGAATGAAGAGTTGAGATTTTAAAAATCCTTGAAAACTTGTCACAGGAGAGCACGAAAGTTCGTGTGCGGTTTTAAGAAGCTTACTGTGTCAAGTCTGTCTTAGAGTTTATGGGTAACTCTTGAGTCAATCAGACTGTTGACTTACATGCATTCTCATAAAACTTGACTGCCTAATTAAAACATATTTATTGGCAAAGTTGATCTTCTTTTTAATTAACTCTTGGCTCTGGGAGCATTGCAGGAGCAAGGAGGGAAGGCTGTAAGACCCAAAGATCAGGGAGTTTGCTGGGAGAATGTGTCTTCTACTCACGTCAGAAACTACACCCATGGCTAGACATAAGCTAAACATGGGCCACAAGAGACATGTCAAAGTGGATGGGGAAAATGCGATGTGCTGTATATAACATATTATACATGTGATTATATGATATATGTATATAATATGTATACTATATTACATACGTATTACGCATATACATGTAACAATAACTAATGAAAAAAAGACCATGGATTTTTTTAAAAGGAGCAAGAAGAAGGGGTATATGAGAGTTTGCAGGGAGGAAAAGGAAGGGGGAGATTATGTAATTATAATCTCAAAAAAGAAAAGAGATAATAGAAAATAAAAAAAGGACTCTTGCAAACGATAGTAGAAAAATACCATTTGTTTTATATGACAGTATCTTGCTGTGCAGAGAATATTATTGGCCTATTTACCTACCAGAAATGGGGTTCTACAAACGCGCCCCATGCATGTCCCTAAGTCTTTTCATCTTAGTCGCAAGCTTAGATGAAGCTCTGAGGAACACCCAGGGACACAAACAGGTCCAAACAGGTAAGTCAGCACAGAGTGAAACAGCAAGTGTGTCCCGTTCTGTAGATCACGTCCTTGTAGCTCTCTCGGTGACTAATTTCGATTGCACAATTTTTAGAGCGGTTTTTTTTTTAATTTATTACACAAACATGATAAGGACACAAAGACTTTTTTTTTTTAATTTGGGCCACTGAACTTCCAGGAGAACGCTCTGAGAAGCCCATGTCTTAGCACACTAACCCTCACTCTTGACTGGGTCACCGACTAAAGACTAGATTTTTTCCAGACATTGAATCTGAGCTGGGTTTGTAAGCTGTGAGGAATCCTGGACATACAGCAAGCTTGTCTGATGGTATTTTGACTGAATAGAAGCAAGTATGTTTAAAATAACAGTCAGGTCCCAAGAATATTGCCTTAACCCAATAGTCTGGTTTCCTTCTCAAGGTTCACAGCACACTTCAAGAATTCACCATTTAATGTTCTAAAATCTATCTGGAGTCCATGCTTTGGCTTTTTGTGGTTTTGTCTTTGTATCGTTGTTGGTGTTATATTGGTTATTGGGTTATTTGTTTTTTCGATAGGGTGTCACAGTGACTCCATCTAGCCTGGATGGAACTTGCTATGCAGACCAGGCTAGCCTTGAACTCAGAAGCCCACCGCCTCTGCCTCCCAAGTAGTTGGATTAAAGGCATGAAATAACATCCCCAACACTATAATTTTATATTGTATTTTTTATTCGTGTGTGTACATGTGAGCAAGCCTGTGGAAGGCAGAAAACAACTGATAAGACTGTTTTCTCTTTCTGTCACTCGGATCCCAGAGAACAGAACTCAGGGCGCGAAGCTTCGCAATCTGCTTTACCCTGCAAGCCATCTCCCCGGCTCAGCAAACCATCTTTAAATAAAAGAACGGTCAGTGACAGAAAGAATAAATAACTATAACTACTTTCTATGCAGCTTTCTAAAGCCTTCCTGCCTCACATGGGATACAGGGAGGTTCCTGCCTCTAACTTTGCTGACTTACTGAAGCAAAAGACATCTACGCAATTATAGAGTCGGTGGCCACTGTGAGGAAGCGCGGACCGTCGAGCTGGTGGTACGTTCGTCTCTGTTATCCCCATCGCTTCTCAGCCTTTCAGCTAAAGTCAGGAACAACGAGAAACCTCAGCGTCGCACAGGGGAGCACACAGACACAGCGAAAGTAACCAGACAAGGCAATTCCTTCTGCAAGAAGAAGGCATCAGACCCAAACCCAACGAGCAAGCCCACTTGGTCACTGTAGCTTCTGTGTCTTCCATTGGTGGGAGCGTCACAATCTGAAGAGATTGGCTAATCAGTGGCAAGGGAAAGGGAAGGGTCAGGAAACATGAGCCTTGCCGGGCTAGCTAGCCTCAGTGTGGTGGAAGAAAAAGTAATCGCATCTCATACTAAGATCTGGTGTGCGGACTCATCACTCCAACAGTCTGTGTTCGTTTTCAATGCTCAGCAGTATTGTCTTTGGAAAGTACGAATCTGTTATAAAAGGCAAGACGTTCTTTCGAAGGGCTATATCTATCCCTGTGCTCAACAATTTTTGTTCTGATAAATGAATTAATAAATTAAAATCCAAACTCAGCCTCTTAATGTTTGACAGAAAAAAAAATTTAATGCACCCGAAAAGAAGACTTTTGACTGATATAAGAATGTGATTTCTTAGGAAGCAAATGGAGCCAAAAGTGTTCAATGTATTCATTTCAACAAAAGCAAGACAGCGAACGTAGGGCATGTGAATGAACGCCACTGCTGACATTTAAGCACTGAAGATTTTTCCCCCCTCAGTCTCTCCCTCCATTTCTCTCACGTTCAAGTTAACTTCCCCCCTAGAATGATCTCCAGCTCTACGTGTCGCCTGCTCTGAGACAGGATGCTGTGCCTCCCAAAACATAAAGCCTCTCTCTCTGGGCCAGACCTCAGCTCGGGGTAAACAGTTCTCAGAAGCATTGCCCCATTCACATGACCTGGACCTGATTAAACAAAAACTATAGTGTGGAGCCTGGAAGCAGTCCTCCAACCAGTTAGGCAGAAACCTGGGGAGCTAGGCAAGAGACAAGCAGGGAAGGAAAGCCACGACGCTCAGATAAGGTCGTCAGGAGCGAGGTAAGAAAACAGACACGCTCAAGGGGCAGAATTTTATAAGCCTGGGCAGCAAGGGCAAAAAACGACATCATGAAACAAATAAGGGTGTGGGGGGACAAGCAGTCACTGACCCCATAGTACATGAGGTGTTAACTAGGTCACGTATTCCAGCTGCAACAGCCCCAACTCCAACAAAAGAAAAAGAGGTCCTCGAATGTCAGTCACTAACACGGTCATCTGTGTAGTCTTGGTCCGCCTGGGTTTTGCTGTTATAACTCTTGTTTCTGGGTCTCTAGGTAGAATCGGACAGCATCCGCCCCATTTTCAAGCTCATTGTGCCAAGATCAATCTCACCAGCTCCACAATTTGTAAACATAGATTTTTTTTTTTAACCTGGAAATAGTCTGCCCCTTTCCCTCTGCTAAAGATTCGTCATTTAAACCTCGACAGCACACACTTGGAATCGAAGTCAGTTTGCTCAGATGTAGATGCAGCTGTCTTTAATATGTTAAGCAATTTTTTAAAAAAAATTATTTCTCCAGAAGAGGATATAAGCATCATCCCTGTCAATATTCAAAATAGATATTGATGAGTGTCCCACAAAGAAAGCAAGTAAAACATATTTGGCTTAATAGCCATTATGCTGCTCACCTATCTGTGACTTCATATTGACAAATTATATCCATGGAGAATTTCAAGGTCTAATCCATAAAATAGTATCCTTTTTCTTCCCCTCGTACTGGAAATTGAACTGAGGGCCTTTTACTGGGGAGGAAGTGTTTTACTGACCTGTATATATCCCAGCCCATGAAATACTGTCTTATATGTGTAAATAAATTAATTAACAGAAATTTATCATTCTTATTGGCGATACAGTAATTCAGGCAAGCTACGGTCGATATTTCCATTCAATAACCATTTATTGGGTGTCATCGTACATCAGCTCCCAGTTAGGACCTGGAAATCAGCACAGGAGGACAGAAAGCACACGAGGCTTTCAGCGACATGGGCCCTTTGCTTTTCCTCGTATCACTCACCGTTTGGTGAGGGCGGGTTCTTCCTCATTTCCCCAGGAGGAAGAGGTGCAGCCTCATGGGAAGGGAAACAAGGCAGGACTGTACGTTTAAGCTAAAGATTGTGTGTGAAGCAAGGGGGTGCCCATGGCGATGTCCTTCCTTCTGTCTAGGGAGTCCAACATGGTGAGCGAGAACTGAGACACTGATACAACTGTGGAACTCAAACATGAGAGGCTGAAGAGACATCTAACATCAACACCGAAGTGTGGCAAAGAGCAAACCCACAGAGAGTTTTATATTTTATTTTATTTTATTTATTGATGTGTTATATGTGCCTATGCTATGGGCACACATGCATATGGGTGTGCCTGCGGAGGTCAGACAACGTATCTGTTCTTACCTTGCTTGAGATAAGGTCTCTCTACTCACTAGTGCCTATGCCAACCTAGCGGGACCCCACACTTTTGGTGACTCTTCCCTGCCACCCCCATTTCCCTGCAGAAGACCCTGCAGATGTGTGCCTGAAACAGCATGGGTTCTAGGAACTCAAACTCTGTCCTTCAGGCATGTGTAGCCGCTTCTTTATCCACTGAGCCTCCTTGGCCTGCCAAATGCTTGTCTAAAATTATATTAAAATGATAAACAATAGAAATAATTTTGGCCCTGACTGGTACATACAGTCATCATCCTTTCGGGAAGTTTGTTTGCTCTTTTGAGTAACTCCTGTCTTAGTAGCTTGCACTTCCTAACGATAGTGGATTCTAACACAGTAATGATATATTTGCTTATGTAGTATTGTGATCCGTAAGCATCGTTTATTGGGCAACAATAATAACAAGAATCTTATGTCTGTGAAATGTTTTGTAGTTTACAAAACACTTCCAGTTACATTGTCTCATTTGATTAATGGTCTGGAAGGTGGCCAGGACAGCATGTTTATCCCTGTTTTCCAGATACCAGGACTGAAATAGGTTGTACAGATACCCGACCTGAGTTATCCCAGTCAACAGCAAGAAGAGCTAGGGGTTATGTGATGGTTTGTATGTGCTTGGCCCATGGAGTGGCACTATTAGGATGGATGGCCTTGTTGGAGGAGGTGTGTCACTGTGGGCATGGACTTAAGACCCTCATCCTAGCTGCCTGGAAGCTAGTCTTCTCCTAGCAGCCTTCAGATGAAGATGTAGAACTCTCAGCTCCTCCTGCACCATGCCTGCCTGGATGCTGCTATGTTCCTGCCTTGATGATAATGGACTGAACCTCTGAACCTGTAAGCCAGCCCCAGTTAGACGTCCTTTATAAAGCGTTGCCTTGGTCATGGTGTCTCTTCACAGCAGTAAAACCCTAACTAAGATAGTTTATATCTAAATAATGTGCCCAAAATGTAGGTCTCAGGGCCCAGGTTAAGTTTCATTTCCTTCATGCTCTGTCTCTGATATTACTGTAACCCCACAGTATACCATGACGGTAGCCATCAGTGCTATAGAGGCTGATTAGATAGATCATTTCATCCCAAAGTAAATAGCATCATTATGGGCAGGGGTAATAAGTAAAAATTCACTACATTCTGTGCGTGAAGGAACCTAAAAAGGACTGGGCTATCGTGAACAATTGTTATGAGTGGGCCAGGGGGTGGGATGACTCCAAAAGTAAAGTGCTTGCTATGCAAGCCAGACAGCCCGAGTTCAGGCCCCAGAACTCAGGGTGAAAGAGAGAACTGACTCCTGAAATTTGACCTTTGGCTTTCGTGGCACGCTCCAAAGCATGCATGTATTCTCTCTCCCCCCCCCTCTCTCTCTCTCTGTCTCTCTCTCTCTCTTCCTCTCTCTGTCTCTCTCTCTCCCCCCTCTCTCTCTCACACACACACACTCACACACATACTCTCTCTCTCTCTCACACACACACACACTGTCTCTCTCTCTCTCTCTCTGTCTCACACACACTCTCTCTCACACACACATACTGTCTCTCTCTCTCTCTCTCTCTCTCTCTCTCACACACACACACACACACACACACACACACACACACACACACACATCCCTGATCCACACTTTTTAAATTTAAAGAATTTTATGAGCCAGGTGTGGTAGCTCTCACCTTTAGTCCCAGCACTGGGGAGGCAGAGGGGTGAATCTTTCTTAGTTCGAGGCCAGCCTGGTCTATAGAGATGGTTCTAGGACAGTCAAAGCTATTATGCATAGAAACCCTGTCTCAAAAAAGAACAACAACAACAACAAAAATATTATGAATTGCCAAAAGAAAAATTATAAAGTCAACATAAGGACCTCTCTGAGATTGTTTGTTTTAATTTAACTATGTCTGCAGGCGTGTGCACAGGTGTGAGTGTGCAAGTGTGTTGCACATTCCACAATGCACATGTAGAGGTCAGAGGACAACATGTGGTTTTCATTCTCTCCTTCAACCACGTGGGTTCTGGGGATTGAACTCAGGTTGTCAGCCTTGGTGGCAGGCATCTTTACCCACTAGGACATTTTGCCAGCCCCTGTCTGTGATAATTTTTTGAAACCTTAAAATATATATAATACTTTATGTGATTCTTTGAGACTTGCATGCGTGCATATAGTATATTTTGATATTTGCTCCCAATTCCTCCACCCAACTCCTCCCCGGTCCACCTCCCCTCTAGAGCCTTTTGAAAAGGTATCTACTAAGAGTAATATGTCAAGGAGGAAATATTTAAGGCGTTTTTAAGGGACTCGGTGTCTCAGTGACTCCTTGCCTACAATAAGTAGGTCATGAGGTGTCCCCGAGAGACCATTCATTGTTTCGTCCCCTAAGACTAACATAGTAAGCAGCTCAGACTGCTGCTTCTTCAAAGTTGTCAAGACCAATTACCAGTAATCACAGAGTCCCAGACCCCAAGATATGCAGACCTAGAAAGCTTGGTCTATGAACTCAGAAAATGCACAAGAGTTGTTTCTGTGTGTCTAGCCATGTTTGTTGGGAACACACACTGATTTACTATAGTATATAAGATTTTGAGTCAGCTTCTTGGCACGTTCCTCCATCCTGACAAAGTTTAACCTATTCCCTAACTATAGTGAAGGACTCCAGCCTGACTCAAGCTCCAGCAGTGTGGGTTTGAGCCAGGCTGGACTGATTGGACTCTCCTTCCTGACTTTGAATGAAGAGAGACTCTTGTAAATGAGCTTTGGGTTATAGGTCAGGAAACTCAGGAAGTGAAGTGTGCTGAATTGTGTAGGTGTTATCTTAGGACTGAATAAATACGGGCAGCCTGTACTTTTACCTGCCAGATCTGGCAGCCCAAAGCGATATGCAGTGTTAAAGTGGAGTTGCCAAGTTAACGCTGCAGCTGGGTGTGGTAGTGCATGCCTAGAATCCCAGCATTGGGAGGAAGAGGAAGAAGGGGGATCAGGAGGTCGGGGATGGTTTCCACTGTATAGTGAGTTGCAGGCCAGCTTGGGCTACGTGAGCCTTTGAGTAAAAATAAAAAAAAAAAAAAGGTCATGAAATGCTTAGATGGTAAAGTGGCCATGCTATTATCAGGACCTGTGTTCAACTTCCAGCATCCACATAAAAGGTGTGGCATTGTGAGGGTGATGTGCTGAAAAGACAGAAACAGGAGGAGCCCTGAGTTCACTGATTAACCCCAGGTCCCAGTGAGAGACCCTGTCTCCAAAATAAGGAGCAAGCTCTTGAAGAATAACATTCAGAGTTGACCTCTGGTCTTTATGTATACATGTACACACTTGCACACACACGCACACACACACACACACACACACACACACACGTGCCCAAACACACACACACACACACACATACACACACACACACACACACAGGTGCCCACACACCTATACATGCAGATATATACTTACATAGCAAACAAACAAAAATAATAGAAACAGAGATAGAGAAATTTCTTTAAAAATTAGGGGCTTAAGAGATGGCTCAGTGGTTAAGAGCACTGGTCACCAGTTGCAAAGAACAAAGGTTCCAGACCCATCCCCACTATGTGACTCACAACAATCTGTAATTCCAGTTCCAGAGGATTCAACTCCTCCCTCTGGCTTCTGTGGGCCCCAGGTATATCTGTGGTGAAGAGCCACACATGCATGCAAAAGACCCAGACGCATAAAATAATAACAGTGCTAGGCGGGTTTATGTCAACTTGACACAAGCCGAAGTCACCTGAGAGGAGGAAACCTCAATTAAGAAAATGCCTACCCGGCTGGAGAGATGGCTCAGCCGTTAAAGGCTAGGCTCACAACCAAAAATATAAGAAAATGCCTACCCAAGATCAGGCTGTGGGCATCTTCTTAATTAGTGATTTGGGGGAGAAGACCCAGTCCATTGTGGGTGGGGCCACCCCTGGGTTGGTGGTCCTGGTTTCTATAAGAAAGCAGGCCAGGCAAGCCGTGGGGAACAAGCCAGTAAGCAGCACCCTCCATGGCCTCGCATCAGCTCCTGCCTCCAGGTTCCTGCCCTGTTTGAGTTCCTGTCCTGACTTCCTTTAGTGATGGACTATGATGTGGAAGTGGAAGTCAAACCCTTTCCTCCCCAACTTGCCTTTGGTCACGGTGTTTTGTCACAGCAGTAGAAATCCTAATTAAGACAATAATAACAATAGTAATTAATGATAGTTGTAGAAGTAATAAGTTTTTTTTTTTGGTTCTTTTTTTCGGAGCTGGGGACCGAACCCAGGGCCTTGCGCTTCCTAGGTAAGCGCTCTACCACTGAGCTAAATCCCCAGCCCCATAAGTTTTAATTATGATTAAATTAGAAAATCGAATGCACCGTATCGAATGGACCGGGAGGGAATGTGGTAGAGAAAAACCATCCCCGTCTTCCTTGCCTTCAGCCCCAACTCCTTGGCAGCTCTTACTGGACTTCTTGCCCTTGAGTTTGTGAGACACCACACCTCTTTTTAAGAGACCCCATTTTTCCTTCATCTTTGTGTGGAATGGGTCCCCCAGGCATGTATAATGCTACAATCCATGGACTCTGTGGGGAAGCTTGCCTCTTGTAACTTAGACCTGGGGAGTCTTGGACTATCAAAGTGACTCAGGGGGAAAGGCACCTGCCCTGCAAGCTTTGACCGCCTGAGTTCATCCCGGAACCCAAGTGGTGGAATGAGAGACTGCAGTGCTCTAAGATGCTATTGACCCAAAAATATAACTCTTGCCCCAAAATGGGTAAGAGACAGTTTATTATGGAGCCAAACACGCGTGAGGATGGCCCAGACACATGGATTTAGATTACCCCAAATTCCATGCTCCAATGTGGGAGCAGTTTCGTGATGTTTTGTTAGTTTGTTTTAGGGTTTTTTTTTTTTTTAATGTGCCTGAGGACTTTTACCCCGTGAGAATATATATGGAGCATATGTGTGCTGGTGCCTCTGAAGGTCAGAAGAGGTCATCAGATTTCCAGGAACTGTAGATAACAACAGTTGTGAATGCAATATGGCTGCTGGCAAAAAGTACAGGTCAGGGGTGGGTGGGGAGGTTGTCCTCTGTAAGAGCAGCCAGAGTGCCTAACCATAGAGACAAAGTAACAGAACAAAGAACGGTTTTAAACATGTTGTTGGAAATGTTAGATACAGTTTCCCAGCCAAGTGTGGGAGTCTGTATTAGAGGACTCGGAGGCTATCAAAAGACAGTCTTTGCTGGGCAGCAGCTAGTGGTCTCCTGAGTTAGTACACTGTACAGTCCAAGTGATTTACCTGATGGTCACAAAGCTGTTAGGCCAGACACAGAGAATGGCAGCGCACAGCCGTTAAGAGAGATAAAGATGGCCCGAGGTAGTTAGGTTCTGGACCTGCAACATTCCAACTTCTCCGGAGTCACTAATCAGTTAATCAATCAGCCTCAGAGAAGGTTCTGTTTGGAAGTGCAGCTTCTATCTGGGAACTTTCGTTCACACCGTCCTCTGAGCTACACCTGTGCTCTGTGGCCTAAGTGTGTGCATCCACACACACATGCCTTCACACACTCATTAAATAAACTTAAAAATGTATTTTTAAAAACTTACAATTCGGAAATCCCGCTTTCTGTCAGAAGTACAGCGAAATGCTTGGCTCACTACTTCAGAAAGTGTATATTTGAAATTTGGGGGTTCACGGTTGGTCTTTTCCTTCTTTCCTTAGAGATAACCTGTAACTTGGTATATTTGTTTAATACAGTTCCCTGGAGTAAAAATGAGCAGCAGAGAGGGCTGGAATGACGGCTTAATGGTCAAGAGTGCCTTTTGCTCTTCCAGGGGATCTGGGTTTGATTTCCAGAATCCATGTGGTGGCTCATAACTATCTTTAACACCAGTTTCTTTTCTTTTTTTTCTTTTCTTTTTTTTTTTTTTTTCGGACCTGGGGACCGAACCCAGGGCCTTGCGCTTCCTAGGTAAGCGCTCTACCACTGAGCTAAATCCCCAGCCCCCTTAACACCAGTTTCAAGGGATCCAAAAGCCTTCTGGCCTCTGGGGGCACCAGACATACGTGCAGGAAAACATTCAGACATAAAAAATTAAAATACCTTTTAAATGTCATCAACAGGATGAGTCTTTCTGGACCAGCTATTTCCATGCCACTTATTTCTCCTCCTCCTGTCATGGCTTCTGTCCTTCTCCTGGTCTCTCTCGTCTCTCAACCCATTCTCTAACCTGCCAGCTTCAATACCACAGAGGGGAAAGTCACTATTCTCTTGGTGTGGCTGAAAGTGCTCCTTGTAGAGTGTTTGCATGTTAGGAGTCCTGGGAGAGAGAAGACAGCAAAACATTTCTGAGTTTGCAGTAAAGAGTAACTGCCATCGGTGTAATGTAGAGTAAATTAGCACGAAAGGATGGATTACAGGTATCCTACGCCACTGAGGGAGAGCCTGTTGGTCTGCTTCTGCTAACTGCGGCTAGGACCAAAGTGGCTTTCTCAAGAGCAGAGAAAAAGACTTAAGGACACAGGAACTAGGATCAGTAAGTAAACAGGACACCGGTCCAACTCTCAGAGCAGAGCTGAGAAGAGTGGATTTCTGTGTGCATGTGTGCATGTCTGTCTCTGTCTCTGTCTCTCTATGTCTCTCTGTCTCTGTCTCTGTCTCTGTCTCTCTATGCTCTCTATGCTCTCTATGTCTCTCTGTCTCTGTCTCTCTGTCTCTGTCTCTGTCTCTCTCTCTCTCTCTCTCTCTGTGTGTGTGTGTGTGTGTGTGTGTGTGTGTGTGTGTGTGTGTGTGTGTAGGGGTGACCTGAGACATGGCATAGACATATTTGGTAGCACATCTGGAGAAGCAGTGAGAAGGAGGGGCTGGGAGGGACAGTGCCTATGAGGTCCTTAAACCTAACAACACTACACAGGTGACTAGACAGCTTAATTACACCCACAAGCTGTCAAGTGATTCCCTCTATCCTAAAACATCTGCCCTTGGCCTGAAACTCTGTTAATTGAATGTGCTTTTTATTAATAATCAATCTCCTTTTAGGGTTTTAAGGAGGATTGCCAACAACTCATACCTTAATATGAACGTACGAAGGAACTGATCTGTTGCTCCCTGTGTTAGAAAATGTGGAGTTGTCCTTCTCTTAGGGAGAGGGCAGGATTAATTCTGAAAGGCGGGACACTTTGAGGGGCAAGACGCCTCAGCCTTAGCAAGAAGGCAGCACTAATGATAGTCAAAATGTGGGGAATGCTAGAGTTAGAAGCCAGAGGTCCTGAGAGGTACCCCTGTGCCTAAGAGCATGTGGTGAACTTCAGAGGACAGAGTTCAAGTCTCACCACCCACACCAGGTGGTTCAAAACCACTTGCGGCTCCACTTCCAGGGACCATGACGCCTCTGCCCTCGTCAGGAACTTCCCTCAGTGACATGACCCCATACCCTGGCCACATACATCATGAAAAATAGTCAAATGACCCATGAGAAACAGACTTAGAAGACAAGGACAAAACGAGACTTTGTTACTATTTAATTTTTATTTTTTAGACAAGTTCCCTCTATGTATCTCTGGCTGGCAGAGAAATCACTGTGTGCATTCAAGTGGCTTTGTACTTGAAGTGATCTTCCTACCTCGACCTCCGATGTAAAGCGATTGCACGAATGCAAACCTCACCCCTCCCTTCTCCCCTCCTCTCTCCCCTCCTTTTTTAAACTGACTTATTTTATATGTATGGATGTCTTGCTCACAAGTACATCTGTGCTGCGTGTGTATGCAGTACATACAGAATCCAGAAAAATGCATCAGATTCCCCTGGAACTGGAGCAACTAGGGGGTGCTGGAAATAGAACCAGGGACCTACAGAAGAGTGTCCAGAGCTCATCATCCTCCTGCCTCTCACTGTGAAGAGTTAGTACTGCACTCACGGGCCATCTCACCTGGCTTCCCAATGCTCTCCATTTATTCACTCACTTATGTTTGAGACAAAGTCTCCTGTAGTCAGAATGACCTGGACTCCCCGTGAAACCAACGATGACCTTGAACTCCTGATCCTCCTGCCTCTTCCTCTGGGATTATAGGTGTATGCTACTTCCTCTGGTTTCTGCCTTGCTGGGGGTGGACTCTGGGCTTCAGTTCACTAGACAATCTCTCTACCAATTGGGCTACAGCCTCCCACCCCCACCCCCACCCCCAGAGATATCTGGGAATGGTAAATTGAAACTTTCATGGATCACTCACTGGACATACGTGATGGAGCCAGCGTGGTGTGCGGTGGAACGTCGCTCTGGAATAAGTAAGAGTGGAACAGATTAAACAGTAAGTCAACGACGAAGGGATATCAGACAGTCAACTGTGAGTCTAATGGGCGAAACACACTAAAGATGTGCCTGGCTACCGGTATTTCCGGTATTGTCTAGGAAGTTACCGCGGGGCCCAGGAGCTGCTCAAAGATTTGTAATCACTTACAATGGAGGATCTATGCTATACATTTGTAATTTTTATATGAAAAATATAGACGAACATTTAAATTTTTGTTTGGTTAGCAATGAGTTACATTTTCTTCCCAGACTTTCCCACTTAGCTCTGAAATTTTCTGCCTCTCCCTTCCCCTTTCTTTCCCTCCTCTCCCCCTCCCCTCCCCCTTCCTCTCCCCTCTCCCCTCCCCTCCCTTTCCTTCTCCCTTTCCTTCTCCCCTCCCCTCTTCCCTTCCCTTTCCTTCTCCCCTCCCCTCTCCTCACCCCTCACTTCTCCCCTCCCCTCTCCCCTCCTCTCTTCTCTTCTCTCTCTTCCTCTGACTCTCTTTTTCTTGCAGTCCTTAAGACTGAACCGAAGGCCTTATATATGCTAGGTAAGGGCTCTACCGCTGAGTCACATCACTAACCCAAGGATGGCTTTAGTTAATGTTTAAGTTGAAACTCGACGTTAATGTTAATAGGTATACATCAAGCAGTAACTTCTAAAACAGATCTTCATGCTATTTTAAAATACTTGTGTAGTTGTGCCTGTATACTCACTGTATGTCCACAAGTGAGTGTAAGGTCACATGAGTGTGGTACCTTCTGAACTCAGAGACTAAGTCCCCTGGAACAGGACCTTATTACAAGCAGTTGCGAGCCACCTAGTATGAGTGCTGGGAACTGAACTTAGGACCCCAAGCAGCAGTAAACACTCTTAACTGCTGAGCCATCTCTCAAGCCCCTACTTAAAACAGTCTGGAAAAATACTCTGGAACTGGAGTGATGTTCCAGCAGTTAAAAGTACTGGCTGTAGAACACATGAAACTCAAGATGGATGATCAAAATGTGAATGCTTCACTCCTTCTTTAAAAGGGGAATAAGAATACCCATGGCAGGGAATAGAGAGGCAAAGATTAAAACAGAGGCAGAAGGAACACCCATTCAGAGCCTGCCCCACATGTGGCCCACACATATACAGCCATCCAATTAGACAAGATGCATGAAGCAAAGAAGTGCAGGCCGACAGGAGCCGGATGTAGATCGCTCCTGAGAGACACAGCCAGAATACAGCAAATACAGAGGCGAATGCCAGCAGCAAACCACTGAACTGAGAATAGGACCCCCGTTGAAGGAATCAGAGAAAGAACTGGAAGAGCTTGAAGGGCTCGAGACCCCATATGTACAACAATGCCAAGCAACCAGAGCTTCCAGGGACTAAGCCACTACCTAAAGACTATACATGGACTGACCCTGGATTCTGACCTCATAGGTAGCAATGAATATCCTAGTAAGAGCACCAGTGGAAGGGGAAGCCCTTGGTCCTGCTAAGACTGAACCCCCAGTGAACGTGATTGTTGGGGGGAGGGCGGCAATGGGGGGAGGGTTGGGAGGGGAACACCCATAAAGAAGGGGAGGGGGAGGGATTAGGGGGATGTTTGCCTGGAAACCAGGAAAGGGAATAACACTCGAAATGTATATAAGAAATACTCAAGTTAATTAAAAAAAAAAAAAAGTACTGGCTGATCCTCCGGAGGACCCAGGCTCATCCCCTGTACCCACCCCAGTGGGTGACGTACGACTGCCCGAAACTCTAGTTTCAGAGAATCTGGCCATCTGTCTCCTCTGGCATCCTTCTGCACTGGGGCAAACATAGGGTACACAAGCACACATGCAGGCAAAGCATCCAAACACAGTTTTCAAGAGTAAGTAAAATTAAACAACAAAAACAGAGCCAGGCATACTAACACACACGTTTAATTCCATCACTCGAGAGGAAGAGGCAGGTGGAACTCTGTGACTTCCTGGTTTACATAGTATAAATGAATAAATAAAGTACATATCTGTGTATATCTATATGTATATATGTGCGTGTGTATGTGTGAATATATATATATTCAGGGACCTTCCAGATGGTTCACCAGTAAATATGTTTGCCACAACTGGGCAAGGTGACATACCTCTTTAATCCCAGCAATCAGGAGGCAGAAGCAGCCAGATCTCTGTAAGTTCAAAACCAGCCTGGTCTACACAGTGAGTTCCAGGACAGCCAAGGCTACCCAGAGAGAGCCTGTCGCAAAAAACAAAAGTCAAAACAAACAAATAAACTGTCAAAAAATGTTGTTTACCACCAATCCTGGTGACTTAAATTTGATCCACCACAGAACTCACGTGATGGAAATTCTCTAGTCGTCTTCTGACCTCCACAGACATACCTTAGCATGTAAGCAAGAACACACACACACACACACACACACACACACACATGCACATTCACGCACATACACACACCTTTTTATAAAAGGTTATATCTTACTTCTGTTATTACTAGTGCATTCCCTGCCCCAAAGTCTGTTTAATAAATCTTAAAGAATGAAAAGTAAGTATTTATATATGCCTTTAATTTAATTGTGAGTACTAAGAGAATGTAGAGAGAAAGAAAAGAGAAAGGAACAAAAAAAAAAAAAAAATCATGGACTAATCAGTTAGATCCCCCTGGGCAAATATTTTAACCTGTCTGACCTGTTGGGACCTGCTTCCTGAGCATGAACACCGTGTGGTCAGTAGGGCTCTGAGCTCGGGGCAGCTGAGTGAAGGCAGCCCTGTCATAGTCTTGAGACAGATAGTTCATGTGTTTGGAGAAAGTTTCAAACATTTCCATATTGTGCTGGTCCTGCATCTCATGCGTGCCTTGGGAGTGAAGAAAAAGAGGACACAGCTACTTTCAGACTTCGCTATTTTAATTGCTTTCTTTGAATGTTG
Source organism: Rattus norvegicus (assembly GCF_021556685.1). Taxonomy (NCBI): domain Eukaryota; kingdom Metazoa; phylum Chordata; class Mammalia; order Rodentia; family Muridae; genus Rattus; species Rattus norvegicus. The sequence goes on from NC_141537.1 coordinate 175,411,087, forward strand.
CGCAAGAAAGAGTGACTCAGATACCTGAGTATATCAGAGAGGTCTCCTGACTGCTGGGTGAAGAGTCATTCTGCTCTCAACACCTGCCCTCTCTCTACCACCTCCAGCAAAGTTCCTCCATCCCGTGCCTTCTAAATCTGCCACAGAATCCCACTGGCTCCCATAGGTTGCTAAAGCACGAAAGCAGGACCCGGAAATGGGGGGAGGGGGAAGATCCGGAGCGGGGGAGGTCAGAGGCACAGACACACACGGCTTGCCTTCTGATGGCCAATGTTTTAGCTCTAAAATGAGAGAAATATCTAATGAAGTTCCTATAAGAAGGGTTTTGGACAGAAAACCTGAAAGGCTTTGGAAAATCATTTGGGTATTTTGAATCTCTTTCCCTCTCTCTCTGTCTTCTTTTCTTCTTTTCTCCCTCTCTCCTCTCCCCCTCCCCGCTCCCCCTGTGTGTGTACAGAGGGCAATCTCGCTATCACCCTCAGGATATGGTCCACATCCTAGAGACAGGGGTCTCTCAGTGGCCTGGAGCTCACAACTAAACTAGGTTTACTGGCTAGCTACAGAGATTCCCCTGCCTCCGCCCCTCCCCATTGCTAGAATTATAAGCCTGGTGCACCACACCATTTTCTGGAGGTCCTCAGCGGAGGCTAGAATTTGGGTCCTCCTGCTTGCAACCCAAGTACATTACCAACTGAACTATCCACCTAGCCCCCCTGACCCCCAGTCCCCCCAGCCTTAGCTTTTTCTTTCTTCTCTTTAAACCATTTCAAAAATACCTCATATCCATCCTCAAATTAAGGATATTTTCACAGAGAACAATTTTCATATACAATGTTGCAGAAGGGAACAAATGCCACCCCGGTTTTTTTCCCCCAAGTAGTCATTATGAAAATAAATGATCGGCAAGAGAGGGGGGAAAAAACACAGCAAGCTGCCCAGAGATGAGAACAGCATGCAAATTACTACTAATCTAAATTACCTTTTCTTCTCTCCTTTAGAAAAATGCCATCTCTATTTTAAAACATTTCAATCTGAGCAATTCAAGCTATTTCAAGATGTTAGAGCTTTGGTCTCTGAGTCTAATGCTTTTTTTTTTTTTTTTCGCTGCTGCATCTGACAATGTTTAATAAAAGGCATTGTCATGTTATGGTCTAAAACAACTAGGAAGCATTTTAAAAATGTCTTTTAGTTTACCACTCGGGCTTCGTTAAAGGTAGGACAAACCACATGGCATAATTCTTCTTGACAATATCATCATTCCTCTATTGATAATTGAGAATGGGGTGAGGACGTGCTTGGGAAGAGCGGATAGTTCTGGAACCGTGGGTATTGCGTTGTTGACCCTGAGAGCTGGATAGATGGAAGGAAACACATCTTTCTGGGCGCAGTTTCTGGAAGTGTCTCTTTTGGTTTGAGTTTCCTGTCAGCTCTGTTTTCTCTTTACAATGATGCAGTAATATATTGACAAAATGCAATCTGTGGAGATTACAGAGTATCATGGCCACCTGGAAGACCTACTGGCCTTTTTAAGTGTTATTATATTTGTTAACTGTGTGCGTGTGAAGTGGGAAATTTCTAGTTTCTTAACAACTCCGCTGTGTCCCGTGATGTTTTTCTGGAAGCTGTCTTGTGAGAGGGTATGGGGTGATTTGCTGGAAACAGACACCCGAGAGGGAGTGTGATGTTTTGAAAGAATATAAATGGAACCCCGCAAACACTGAGCGGACACTCTCAAATTGCTACACCAAGCAACACTTCTCTGGTCTTCACTGGTCTTAGCTGGTTTTAGCTGATCGTCACTTCATGGAGAGGAAGATTACCTCGTGGTGTTCCAGTTGATTCTGGCCACTTCCGATGACTCCTGCCACTTGTTGGAGCCTTGCTCTTTCTGCTTGATCCTGCTGCTGCTACTGATTTGCGTCGGGTGTTTGCTAATGAACTGGACTGCTGGTATCCTTGACTACAAAGAGTGGAACCACTCATGGAACTACTTCTAAGCAGGTCCACAACCCCCTTTCCTACTAACCTTGTTTTCCCCCCTACCTCTGGTCAGTGATTTAGAAGGGAAGTTGCTGAATATAAGAACCCTGAATAAAGTAGGTTTAGAAAAAAAATCTTAGTCTACGTGTGTGTGTGTGTGTGTGTGTGTGTGTGTGTGTGTGTGTGTAAGTACTGGCTTGTACCTGCCATTGTACACATTTGGAAATCAGAAGACATTGCTTAACAGAGTCTGCTCTCTCATTTTACCATGTGTTCAAAGGATCAGACTCAGATCTTAAGGTTTAAATGGTAAGAGCATCTGTCTACTGAGCCATCTTGCTGGCCCAAAAGTTTAGATAGTCCAGGCACCACTGCAACCAGCTCAACCAACTACTGATTACTACGCCATTTCCAAATAAGATACCAGAAAGCAAATTCAAGGACTGCGTGGGGAGGGGCTTCTGTGGCCCCGCCCCCATCTATGAAGCTATTGGCAGTTGATAACTGCTAGTGACTGTCACTCTTCTTTAAAGGCACAGCCACTGGTAGGTTCTTTAGATCCCAGTGCATGACCCCAAGCCTGTGCATATTAGGACGACACACACGGGACTCAGAAGATTAAATAAATAAATACGGAAAGACGTAAAAGCTAGTAAAGGATGATCTGTAGGGAGGAACGGGGTACACACCTTCTACAAGAGTCTGCCTTGCCCTCAGAAAACAAGGCAAGTACTGAGACCATCTACTTCATCTAAGAAACTCTGCAGGAGTCACTGTAGCTTGGAGCCAACTATACCTATGTATGGTTTTTTAATGCACGTGTAGGGATTCATTCATTCAGTAAAACTATTCTGAGCACGTAACAGGTGCTAAGCATTTCACTAAGAACTAGAGAATGAGGAAATAGGATGATAGACCAGATAAAACCAGATTCGGCGAGAATAGTAAATGTCTCCCAGACAGGATAGCTTCGTCAAAGCCGAACTGATTTCTCCGTCGGGATTCTGGAGTTGACGTCTACTGTGTTGGCCTTGATGATGAAAGGGGTTTTTTTGTTTCCTTTGTCTATTTGCTTTGTTGTTTTCCGGACAAGGTTTCTCCGTGTAGCCCTGGCTATCTTGGAACTCACGCTGTAAACCAGGCTGGCCTTGAATTCACAGAGATCCACCGGCCTCTGCCTCCCGGTTACTAGGATTAAAGTTGTGTGTTACCACCATCCGGCAGAGCTGGAAATTCTTGTAGCCTGCCTTATCCAAGTTCTATCATCCTTAGGGTGAGCCTTGTCTTCATCATCCAAGGTAGAGCTGGAGTCCTGAACTCTGTCCCGAGCAGCCGGCACAGACAGCCAGCACAGAGGAGAAGCAGGAAACCTCCCTTAATCTCCCAGTCTCTACTCTGTTTTTCTACATTGGAACCTAAGCCCAGGCCTCACTTCTAGCTCCAAGGAGTCTGAGAAACATGTGTTTAATTTAGCAATTAAACACATCGATGTGTTCAACTCAAAATGGGGAAGCTCAGATGCTGAGGTGAATGTAACTTCTGCCGTGCATGGCCACAGACCTTCGGTCTTGTAGACCACACCCTGAGAGAGCATTTCCGACTTGTAGACTACACTCTGAGTAAGCTCTTCGAAGTGTAGACAACACCATGAATGAACTTGAAGAGAAAGCAGTTAGCAGCTCATGGTGTAATTTATTGACTTCAAGTACTATGCGTAGAAACAATGTTAATGGACAACAGACAGAATTCAGGTGCCACTTTCTCTGTGGAGGGCTCCATAAGGCCTCCCACAGGTGCTCCCACAAAGCCCTTCTTAAAGCCTCTGCCTCCCACCAAAGTGTAGCAGCATAGCATTTACTACAGGTACAATAACTATGTTTCTGTCTTTCCTACTCTTTCTCATCCAAACTTGAGTTTAATGTCTTAAGGGCTAAAATCTGAGTTCTCATACTCCCACTTTCTCAGGAATTAGGTTCATTCCTGAGAAAGGTTTTTTTGTTTTTGTTTTTTGTTTTTTGTTTTTTTTAAGATAAGACCTCATTATATAACCCTGGCTGGGCAGGACATTGTTCTCTAGACTAGTCTGGTCCCGAACTTGCAGAGCTCTTCCTGTCTTTGCCCCCTCAATGACAGGAACTAAAAGTGTGAACAATCATGCCTGGCTGAATTATTTTTAATAAGTAAAAACATTTCAAATGCAGGGTCTCTGAGCCAACATAACAAAGGTGCCACAAAATAAATAGTATACAGACAGACTACTTTGCCAGCTATCAAAATATTTAACACAATTTTTTTTGCTTGTGAAAGCAAGTGAATCTTAGTTTTATCAATATTTAGAATCTCATCTGATTTTCTAATCATGCTAAATATAGCTGGCAAACTTAGAATAAAGTATATTTTGTCAATGATAAGTGCAATGACAGCTATAGCAATTAAAAATCATTCTTTAATCACAATTGCCAAATAAATAAATAAATAATTAACTCCCTTCAAATGTCTTAGTAAAAAGTACAGTGTGAGTTTTATACACTGTCTACATTTGTAACGCTGGTCTCAGTGTGGCCTGCTTGGAAACAGAGCATGCTGGCTCTTGCTTTTCCCTAGATCTCTGATGCCTGGAGATTCTGTTCCTTAGACCGCCCGATGTAGAAGGACAAGCACGCAAGGCTTCCGCCCAAGGTAGTCCACGTGACCCAGCCGAGTCCTTGCCTGTTACCCCATAAAGCCCTGCAGAGAATGAACTGCTAGGATTCGCACTCTCAGCCCTTTTCATTTGCATTTCCTTTTGTAATCATTCATAGCTTTTTTTTTTTTCAATCTTCTTAGCTCAAACACAAATGGTTCTCAGATTAGAAATTCAGCTGATAAGACACTTCTGAGTCCTCAAGTGTTCGGCTGTAAGAGAATCGGATCCAAAGCAGAAAAGCTTGGGGCTGGGCTGGGGTCTGACTCACTGGCAAGCTCTTGTCTAGCACATGTAAGTTTCCGAGTTCAATAGCTCTCCACACCGATCCCTTTGCGCTGCAAAAGGAAAAAAAAAATCAAATCACAACAAAACAAGAGCGTGGTCGAGAGGCTCCGCCCCTCCCCCCATGATCACTAGGCTGTTCCTTCGTTATTCATTCATATGCTAAGTATTGTTGAATACAAATGAGGCACAAAGACGGTGCCCGTGAAAATGCAAATAAAATAAAATAAATAAATGAAAAATGAAATTGCACTGGCATTACATTTTTCTTATTTTTTTTCTTTATATTACAATTACCTATAGATAGTCTATTTTAGATTATTGATTATGGAATTCCACATATAGCTGAATTAAACCTTGAGTTGGAAATCGGTTAAAGAGTAAATGCATGTATAAAAACATGGACATATATAATTTTCTACAAAGATGAATTGTCGGATGGGAAAATATTTTGTTTTAAACAAGCTGTGATGGAAAACACTGAGGGACAATAGTCTGTTTAGATAGTGGTCATGTATTGTTCACAGCGCTAGTGATGCGAGAAGGAAAAAAAATCTCATTCCTCTGTCTTGCGTGCTTAGGGCATGTGCTATAGAGCGTTTGAACGAGTCCTTCAAACACCCCTATAATAAAGGCTTTATGGGGGGACGGAGGGAGCAACGCAGGCAGGTAGTATAAACAGTGGGTAACAGACCCCTGTGGGAGGTTCTCAACTCACTGGGGATGTGCCCTTGGCCCATCTAGTTTTTCTCCTTTGTTTCCTGGTTCATGCTGTGGGCAGTTTGTTCTTCCACATGGCCCCTGTTCACTGTCTCTATTTCAGTCCAGACAACCCTCCCCAGCAGAGTCTCAAGTAACGAGTCTACCTACCGCTGCAATGGAAAATTCTTACAAGTTGAATTATTATCCTTGCTGCTATGTCCAAACACCTGACCAGAATTAGCTCAAGGGAGTTGGCTCGTGGTTTGAGGGGAAACGGTCCATCACAGCCAGGAAGGCAGGACTGTGGAAGAAGAGGTGGCTGTTCACATTGTGTTGGGAGCCAGGAAGCAGAGAGCAGATGGGAAGTGGAGTCTGCTTAGACAACTGTACTTCCTGGGCCCCATGACTCGCTTCCTCCAGTGAGGCTATACCTCGTAAAGGCTCCACACGCTTCAAATTGGCATTGCCTGGGGGCTTCAGGAAGAATTCAGCAGTTAAGAAAGTTGGGGGGCTGGGGATTTAGCTCAGTGGTAGAGCGCTTACCTAGGAAGCGCAAGGCCCTGGGTTCGGTCCCCAGCTCTGAAAAAAAAGAACCAAAAAAAAAAAAAAAAAAAAAAAAAAAAAGAAAGAAAGTTGGTCACTCTTCCAGAGGATAGGTGTTTGGTTCCCAGAATCCAGACTTAGTGGCTCACTATCGCCTGTAATTCCAGCTCCAGGGGATCTGACATCCTCTTTTGGTCTCCTTAGACACACACACGATACACACACACACACACACACACACACACACACACACACAGAGAGAGAGAGAGAGAGAGAGAGAGAGAGAGAGAGAGAGAGAGAGAGACTTTTTCTTTGTTAAGGAGCTTCACCGTTTGGAGACTAAGTGTTCAAGCACATGAATCTATTTGGATATGTTGCAACCATAACATAGGTCAATTGTCTGAGGTTCTTTTATACTGTAGCAATGTGAAACTCATTAACACAGTATGAGAGATGATAAATTTTCTCTCATGGTTAATATATCTCTTTAGTGGTTTTACATTTACTGACTTTATTTTTTTACCAGCTTACTCAGCTGGAGTATTTGAATTTTTTTAGTTACTGTGTATTTTTTTTATCAGTATCATTTTCTCTAGGAAGAATTTCTTCTCCAAGAAAGCCTCTATAGATCTCTTTAATGAGCTAGCCGTGCCAAACTCTCTCTAATTTTCAATGTGCCATTCAAAATGGCGACAAATCTTCAGGATTCTTGAAGATAGGTAGATAATGTCATTGGAGCAGCTATTCTCAGATACTTCTATGCTGCTCTTTGGTCTCTGCCATTTTTCCCCCTATTCTATACAGGATAGTCTATAAAAAGCCAAGAGTGTTAAATCTAAGAAAGGATATCAGTATGACTCATGGCAAGTTACAGTAACATAAGCAGAAACAAGTATCAAAGATAGAGAACTTCCCAATGCAGAGCAGCACGGAGATGCCTCACAATGTGCATGGAACATTTCCTGAATGACAGTGATAAGAATAAACATAGTGTTCAGGAACTGTCAAGAGGAGAAAGGGCTACAGATTACTGTATCAATGAAGTAGGGACCACTGCATGGGAATCTGACAGAGGAGACAGGCTGTCGGGAAAGGATCAGTTTGTTTGCTTTGTCTAAGACAAGGTAACAGTAGCCCAGGCTGAACTTGGACTTAGGTAGCCAAGGATGACCTTGAACTGTAGATCCTCTTGTCTCCACCTCTAGAGTGCAAGGATTGCATGTGTGTAGGGCCATGCCTGGATATTGGGAGGAGATATTGGGAGGGAGGAGGGGGCTGTTGCATGGTGGACAAGCACTCTCCCAGCTGAGCTTTATTTCCCAGTGCAGAGGAACTTGTGAGCAAGGAATTCAAACCTCAGTAGGAGATTGATAGGTAAATCAGAGAGAGGGCATTCTAAAGACAGAAGAGCACACACAGAGCGTTTTAAAAAAAAAAGTCTGGTTTGGAGAATGTGCATGGGCTTCTCTCTCTCTCTCTCTCTCTCTCTCTCTCTCTGTGTCTGTCTGTGTATATGTGTGTGTGCTTGTCTGTGTGTGTCTGTTTGTGTCTGTGTGTGTGTCTGTCTGTGTATGTCTGTTTGTGTCTGTGTGTGTGTCTGTCTGTGTATATGTGTGTGTGTTTGTCTGTGTGTGTGTCTGTCTGTGTGTGTGTTTGTCTGTGTGTGTCTGTGTGTGTCTGTCTGTCTGTGTCTGTGTGTGTGTTTGTGTGTGTGTCTGTCTGTGTGTGTGTGTTTGTCTGTGTGTGTGTGTTTGTCTGTGTGTGTGTGTCTGTCTGTGTGTGTGTGTGTGTGTGTGTGTCTGTGTGTCTGTGTGTGCGTGTGCGCATTTGGAGGAAGAGGGTTGGTATTGGTGGTTTCCCTCTATTACACTCCACTTCAGTTTTTGACAGATTCTCTTACTGAGCCTGGAGCTCACCCCATTGGTTAGGCTGTCTTGGCAGGAAGGCCGTGGGATCTACTGGTTCTGTCCCCCTGCTCTGGGGTTACAGTTCATACTCTGCCATACCTGAGTTTTCACAGGAGCATGGAGGATTCAAACTCAGAGTCTCGGGTTTGTGCAGACAGCACTTTAACCATGGAGCCCGCAGGAATCCATTCCGAAGCAGCTCTAAATGACTGATGCAGATGGACGACTGAGCCAATTTCGAGAAATAGTGCTAAGAGGACGGGAGGATGGTGAGGACGTGCTGTTACAAAACCTAGAAGAGGAGGGCTCAAAATGTGTGGCGGCCATGTCGATCTAGCAGAAAATCCTGGAAGCACAGAGCCAAGAAAGTGCACAGCCTGAAGAATACACTGTAGGTGAGGAGCAGTGAAGCCATGGGGAAATGGGCATGGGGAATGGAGCTTGTCTACAAAGGCAGTACCTTGCAGACAAGCTGGACTCCAGTGTCAGGAATTCAAGATCATCCTCAGCCGTGCAGTGAACTCTAGGCCAACAAGACTCCACGAGACCCTGTTTCAAAACCCACCAGCAGAAAGAGAGTGTGTAGCTTTTAAAAGATTAATAACTGCAGGGCTGGAGAGATGGCTCGGCAGTTAAGAGCACTGACTGCTTTTCCACAGGACCTGGGTTCAATTCCTAGCACCCACGTGACAGCTCACAACTGTCTGTCTCTCCAGTTCCAGGGGATCTGACACTGTCGTGCAGACAGGCATGCAGGCAAAAGATTAATGCACAAAAAAGTAAACAAATCACTTAAAAATTAAGAATTGCATTGGGGCTGGAAGAGTGGCTCAATGGTTAATGACTGCTCTTCCAGAGGACCCAGGTTCTATTCCCAGGATCCACATGGCTGCTCACAAACCATGGGTAACTGGGATCGAAGTACACAGTTGGAGCTCTGGAGCTTTGCTGACCAGCAAAAACAAAAACGTGGGGGAGAGGGTGTGGGCGGTGGTTTGATTTGGTTTTGGTTTTTAGAGACAGGACTTCTCTGTGTAGCTCTGGCTGTCCTTAGAACTTCCTTTGTAGACCAGGGTGGCCTCTGCCTCCCAATCGCTGACCTTAAAAGTTTGTGCCATGGTGCCTGGCAAGAAAAGGAAAGGTTTTAATTTAACCAAGTTCAGGGACTCAGACACAAGCTCCTTCAAGTTCTTTTTTGTTATTGTTGTTTTGGGTCTTATGTAGCTATGGGGGTTGGAATGAGACTGTCCCCAGGAGGGTCATAGATTTAAATGCTTGGTTATAAAGGAATGGCACAATTAGAAAGGGTTAGGAGGCGTGGCTTTTGCTGAAGGAAATACGTCACTGGAGGTGGGCTTTGGGGATTTCAAAATCTCAAGCCAAGGCCAGTGGCTCTCTCTTCCGGCTGCCTGCAGGTCTAGATGTAGAACTCTCAGCTACCTGTACTGCCATGCTCCCAGCCGTGATAAATAACCAAACCTCTGAAACCAGAAACAAGCCTCAGTTGAAGGTGTTCTTCTGTAAGAGTTTCCATGGCCATGGTGGTCTCTTCACAGCAGCAGAACAGTGCTGACTGAGATAGTAGCCCAGGCTAGCCTCTACTTGCTTGAACTTCTGATCCTTCTGCCCCTGAGACTAAGATGCTACAACTGCAGATCTGTGTCACCACAGACAGTTTCTCCATCATCATTCAGGAGGCTAAAGAGAGAGGATCATGCCAAGTTCAAAGCCAGTCAAAGTTACAGAGTGAGACCATGACTTAAAACCAAACCAACCAACCAACCAAATAAACAAAAACAAACAAACAAAAAAAACCCAACCAAACAACGAAACAAACAAACAAAAACCAAAATCAACCACTGAACTACAGCTTTTCAGACAGGTCTCAATGTTTTGCCCTGGCTGGTCTCGAACTTGCCATGTAGGCAAGGCTGGCCTCAAAATCTGAGACCCTGCTTTCCAAGGGTTTGTTTAAAGGCATGCACCACCGGGTCCAGCTTTTTATTTTAATTTCTTAATGTGCGTGGGTGCGTGCGTGCATGCGTGCGTGCGTGCGTGCATTTCATCGGTATATCACAGTACAGCATGTGCGTGCCTGGTACCTGAACAGGGCAGAAGAGAGCACCAGATCCCCTGGAACCGGAGTTCCGGCCGTTGTGAGCTGTTGTAGGGGGAACTTGAAATAAAATTCAAGTCCTCTGGCAAAGCAACAAGTACTCTTAACTAATGAGCCATCTCTCTGGCACTGTCCCCTTCCCCTTCTCTCACGTCTCTTAAACCCCATTACCTAGCAGGATTGCTGGCACCTAGTAAGGATCCTACTTACGGTTGTTAGATTAGTGAAATGATTTTATCTGTAACTCTCTGTTATTGGGTTATTTATTTATTTACTTATTTATTTTATGGGACGAGGTCTCCATCCCTGGCCAACTAGGGATGAATCGAATTCTCTACATAGCCAAGGATAACTTGAACTTCTGAATTCAGAATCGTCGCCCTCCCCACACCCCCTCCCCCCCACCTGCCCTGTCTCCCTTGAACTCCCAATCCTTCTGCGTCTGCCACCAGGTGCTGGGGTTACAGGCTTGCCCCGTTGTTACTAGCTTTGTGAGTGCTGGATCTTGAACCCAGAGTTTTATGCATGCTACAAAATCCCCACAGAACCAACTAAACAATAAACCCTCCCCCTGATCAGTTTGCTTCATAGGAAAGAAAAATCCTCCAATCAATTGGCTTGCAGATTTTCCTTTTCTTTGCTGACTCGGACTTTCAGGGTCCATCCTTTCTGCCTACCTTTCTACCTCGGCTAATTTGGTCATCCTTCCTCTCGGACCTTTCCTGGTATAGCCCATCTTGCTTTGGCTAGTTCAAGGGGGCTGTTTACAATAATGTCCTTGGGTCTGTCAACCAGTGATGTGACCAAATACATAGTATCAAATCTTATTGGTACAGTTTGTTTGTAAGGACCAGTGCCTTCTTGTGGAAGGCAGGCAAAAGCTTGACCAGGGAAGTACAGTCCCAGGCCCTTCTTAGTAGAGTTTAATAAATGATTGTGTATGTATATATATATATATATACATATATATATATATGTGTGTGTGTATGTATATGTATATGTATATATGTATGTATGTGTATATGTATGTATGTATATATATGTATATATGTATATATGTGTATATATATATTAGGTGTTTCTTGAAGGTAAAAAACTTTGCTCTCACAAGCTCTTTCTTTACTTTCTAGAAGTCACTTTTTAAAAAAAATCCCCTTTAAAAGGATAAGTGGGGGCTGGAGAGATGGCCCCGTGCTTAAGCTCACTGAGGTTCAATCCCCAGCACCTACAAGGCAGCGCACAAGGTTTGCAACTCCAATTTGAGGGCACCGGATACCCTCTTCTGGCCTCAGAGAGCCCTGAATGCACACGGCACTTTACATACATGGCAGACGAAACCCTCATACATGTAAAAAAATAATAATAATAAGTGATTTTTTTTAAAGTTCCTAAAGGTAAGCAAATGAATTTGCAGGGGTCTTATATATGATTTAGTTAGTGGGGTGTGTGTGTGTGTGTGTGTGTGTGTGTGTGTGTGTGTGTGTGCGCGCGTGCTTGTCAGGGGTTTTGAGGTAAGACTTCTCACCTTCCACCCTGTGCACCTAGAGGCTTGGCCGCAAGCTCCTTTGCCATCTCGCATGGATCTGTTGTTTTCTAAGATGTCACCTTGTTGTGTTCTTGTGCTCTGAGCTAGGAGTTCTTCAGATCAAGGAGTGCCCCTGTGAATGGGGAGGGTGATTCTTTTCAGTGATTTTCAAAAATATTTATTTATTTATTTATTTATTTATTTATTTATTTATTTATTTAGGGGAAGTGTGGCTGTCAGAGTGGGGATGGAGGTTGGATGACAACCTTGAGGAGCAGGTTATCTCCTCCCATCATGTAATCTAACTCAGGCTACCTCACTGGCCCTTTCCTTAGGACTCTTAAGCCTCTTCTTTTGAGGAAGTGACAGTCACAGGATGTTCCTTCTCAAAAGACAGAATCAAGAAATAAGAAATCAAATCGTCTCACAGGCTGGAAATATATATATATAAAAGACAATAAGAAGCAGACGTTGGATATGAGTTTAGGCGTGACTCAGTCCTGCAGAGGTGTAAGGTGATAAAAGGATTTGTTATTGGGTAATAAACTCCATTGAGGGGTTGAGGCATCAGGAAGAAAATTAAACAGGCCCAGGGCTGACTCAAGGTTAAGGAGAGTCGGCAATAGGAAAGGCATGATCAAACAGACCTGATAAAAAAGTGTGGCCGTAAGGAAAGGGCACTTCAGGAAGATTTTAAGAGAATAAGAATTTTACCCATTAACAGTGAGGAATTATTTAGAGTCCTCAACATTGTAACGTCTGAAGCTGCTTTTACCGGCTCTGAAGGTCACGAGGGCTATCATCTACCCCAGTCAAAGCCCGTCTCGCTTTGTATACACATCATTAGCTTTTTTATTTGCTGCTTTCCCCAAACTTCGGGACACAGAGAATTATTCTTGAGAGTCTAGACTACATAGGGAATGGTGGTGCACACCTTTAGTCCCAGCACTCTGGAGGCAGAGGCAGGCAGATCTCTTTGATTTAGCCAGGTCAACAGAGGAAGTTCCAGGACAGCCAGGGCTAGGCAGTGAAATCCTGTCTCAACAAACAAACAAACAAAAAACAAATGAAAGATTCTAGATACTATTTGAGAACTGCAAATGATGTTTTTTCTTTTTGAAAAATTTTTTTTAATTTTACTTTTCTAGGATATTTTATGTATTTGCATTTCAAATGTTATCCCCCTTTACCCCTCCTACTCCCCCTGCTTCTATGAGGATGCTCTCATTCCCACCCACCTGCTTCCACCTCACTGCCCTAACATTCCTCTATACTGGGGCATTGAGCCTTCACAGGACCAAGGACCTCTCCTCCTATTGATGCCAGACAAGGCATCCTTTGCTACATATGTGACTGGAGCCATGGGTCCCTCCATGTGTACTGTCTGGTTGGCGGTTTAGTCCCCGGGAGCTCTGGGGAGTCTGGTTGGTTGATATTGTTGTTCTTCCTATGGGGTTACAAACCCCTTCGGCTCCTTAAGTCCTTTCTCTAACTCCTCCACTGGGGTCCCTGTGCTCAGTCCAATGGTGAGCTGCAAGCATCCTCACCTGTATCAGTGAGGTTCTGGCAGAGCATCTCAGGAGACATCCATGCAAATGTTTTTCTTTTCTTCCTTCTCTCTGTCTCTCTTAATACCTCCCCAAACCTCAAGCATAGAGTCTACAGTCTACTATTGAACTACACCCTTAACCCTTGGTTGTGATTTTTAAAGATACAAAAGTTAATCTGTATTGCTTTTTGAGATGTGCTTTCTGCGAACACATCTTGTGGTAGCAAAAGATCCAGCGTTAAATAGAAGCCTACCACAGCACACAGCCAACGTGGAGACTTCTCGGTGGTATTCAAACATTCAAAGCCCACAGCAGGACCATCGAGCACTAGATTTGTAAGCCACTGTGGCATTTGGGAGGTTTTTTTTAGTTTGCAATGGTAGCAGAATCAAGAGTCAGCAGCTCTTCACATCCTTGCTGTGCTGTTCCAGTGACCACGGATGCTAATGTTGGACATTTCCTGCTAGCTATTCATTGATTTAAAAAAAAAAAGTCATATTTTCCAGAGACTGGGCAGGAGATAAGATGTCAAAAAGTAATAAGGACTGAAATGAAGGAGTAGAATACAAAGGAACCCCAAAGAGAAAACATTACAGCGATGGTATTTTTTTTTTCCTCCTGTATATGCAGATGGACAGGAAAATTATAGCAGTAATTGCAGTCTCTGTTTCACCAGAGACGTATGGCCTTGGGGAGTCAGGAGATAGGAGAAAAAGCCAATGAAAATGCACTCTCATCGGGAGCTTTGGCCAAGGGCATTCGACCTCCCTGTGCCTTGGTTTCCTTAAAGGTTGAAAAGGATGATTTACCTATTTTAGTTACTGAGAAGATGAAGGAGATAATGCTTCAGAAGCACCTAAAACTGGTCAGGGGAAAAAAAGGTGCTTCGAGAATGCCAAGTTATACTATTATTATTGAACTGTGTCTCCTTTTGGGATGAGTCACTTGCTGCAAAGCCTTGGTGACAATTCCAAGTGTGATGACGGATCAGGGGCAGTAAGGAGCAAGCACAGTGCTCTTGGTGCCAAGGGAGGTCTTACTAGTAGTGAACCCTTTCTTTGTTCAAAAGACAAGGGGAGTGGGGGTGTCAAGGCATTAAAAAAAATACTATACAGCAACGTATTCATTCAAACAGACTCTTGAAAATCTATAGGCGATTTGAACTCAGGCTTTGCCATTTTCCCCATAACTCGGGGCACAATCACCTTTGTTCCTTTATATTTTCCCTCCCCCGTCCCCTCAACTCTGTGAAATATAGACAATCAGGATGTAAATGTCCACTATCCCAAGGACTCCGTAAAGTAAATTGCCCTTGTAATAAATGAGGGAGATCGGGAGCCTAGAAATTCACGTTGATAATCCAGTGCATCTTTTTAAGAAGAGGAAAAGGCAAGTTTTTATTTTCTAAACTGTTATATGACTCAGAAGCCTAGGAAGAAAAAAAAAAAAAACAGTAACAAAAAGACCTTAAGTCTGAATCAGTCCCATTTCAGTGGTCCGAGCTCACTCGTGGACCCTCCTTTATTTGGCACGCCACACATCAGAAAAGCCTTTCCCAAAAGCAGTTTTCCAGTTCAACGCCCGGCGTCTCTCTGAGTAGCTCCTGGCTAGGCAGTAGCTGGTGCAAAACCTCACGGGTTCGGAGCCGAGCCCTCCGGGTGGGCGCCGGCGGGACCCGACCCCGGAACCTTCGCGCGGCGCGGGCGGGGCGCGGGGGAGGGCTTTGGCGGGGGCGCGGCGCCGCTTCGCCCAGCCTCCGAGCGAGCGCAGCGCGGGCCGGCGGCCGGCCACGGAGATGCCGAAGGGCGGCGACGCGGGCCGGACTCAGCCGGGGCGGCAGGGAGGGCGCCGCCCGAGGGGGTAGGGCGGCAGCGGGGGCGCGCTCGGGCCGGGCCGCGCGCCCTGCGCTCGGTTCGCTCGCTCGCTCGCTCGCTCGCTCGCGCCCTCCTTCCTCAGCAGCGGCGGCAGCGGCGGCACAAGGCGGCGGCGGCCGGGGAGCAGACATGGCGGCCGACCTGAACCTGGAGTGGATTTGTTCGCTGCCGCGCTCCTGGACGTACGGGATCACTAGGGGCGGCCGCGTCTTCTTCATCAAGTGAGCGGGCGGGGGAGGCGCCGCGGGGCGGCTGGGGTGGGGGGGACGGCGGGAGCGAGCGGGCCGGGGGCCCCGCGGGTCGCCCCTCGCGCGGCTCAGCTCCCGTCCCTTCTCTTCCCTGCAGCGAGGAGGCCAAGAGCACCACCTGGCTGCACCCGGTCACCGGCGAGGCCGTGGTCACCGGGCACCGGCGGCAGAGCACAGGTAGGACGAGCCGGGGCTGCGGCTCGGGGCCACCTGGCGGGGTTAGAGGTGCTCCGGGCTCCGCGCGACTGAGTCCCGGGGCGCCTTTCTTCTCCGCCTTTTCATCTGCACTTGGAGACGGCGCCCTCTTCCTGCGCCCTGGTCCCCATCCCTACCCCGACACCCCCGTAGGATGGGCGACGCCCCTCTATCCCAGATCGCCCCCGTCTCAGCCTCCAGCACCCTTCACGAATTTCTCGCCTGCTCCCCTTTGCTCCCCGTACTCCAGCACCCCCGCGTTGAGACGGTCCCGCATCCTCACCCTGCTCCCCAGAGAACTGCCTTCTGCCAAGCAGCTTCCTCCTCCTCCTCCACCTCCTACTTCTCCTAAGTGGGACTGTGGGTAGGTGACTGATGGAAGAGTTAGGGGTGCTGCAGTGCCCCCCCCCCAACAATGTGATCCAAACGCCGGTGAGTCCCCTCCTGCGACCCGAGGAGCAGCTGGAGTTAGGACACTGGAGCGGCGGGCGCCGCCGCAGCCAGTGATCCCGGCTCAAAAGTCCCCAGTAGCTGCAGCCAAGCTGCACGTACCACCAGCAGGCGGTGGGCGAGCCAGGGCGGTCCCGCATGGGGGCATTCGGGCCCCAGTTCTGCGAGGAAACGCATCTCAGGTTGCTTTGATAGCTTTCTTGAATGCCTAGCTTGAGTTGAGCCAGAGGAGGGCTTGTAGTGGTTTCAGTGCGAGTCCGGCTTTCTTTTGTCATTCTTTGTTTACATTCAACCAACTTGTTTGCTTGAAACGTAACGTGAGTGCACAGACTGGCCCGCCTCTATTCCCGGTGACTGCAAAGGCTTGAGAACAGTTGGGTCGAAGGTGAGGCCGGTTCAGCCGTCCCCTTAGGTACTTTTCTCCCCAACTCTGAGGTTCCCAGAATTTCCTATTAAAGTTGCCAGAAGGGTGAACAAACCTGCCTTTTCTGTTAAACGCTGGAGTTGAGTGAACTGACTAATAATGTGTCCAGATTTGCAAAACTGTGGAGGAGGAAAGGGAAGGCTGCTGCAGCGAGCGTGTGAGGTTACATTTTTAGGGCATTTCTGACTAATAAACCGACATGCTTCCTAACTCCCTGTTCGGTCTTCGGCTTCAGCCTGCTTTGTACACTATATGGCACTTTGATAGCCTCGTTACTTTAGTGGCCATGGACACTATTATTTCATGGAAGACAATATATGATTAAAAGAATTTAACCAAATGTTTTATGGCATTATTTCAGGCTTGTTTGGGTTATGTATGACACGAATGTCTTTGAATTACCCTTACAGATTAAATAGCAGCCACATGCCAGAAATATTTTTTCCTGTGATGTGATTTCACATTTACCTATTTATTTATTCTTGTTTGATTTACTTTGCTTGGGCTCCGGTTTTGTACACACACGGATGCCTTTCCGTTTTGGAGATGTATGATTAAGTCCAGACCACTTGTCATCCTAAGTACCATGTGGCACATAAAGATACAGTCGCTCACTTGAAACTTCACATCTCTTAAGGTCAAGTGTATTGAAACACGTGCGTCAGCCAGTTTCCCACTAACTGAGCGCTTGAGTTCTTTTCATGGTAGATGAAAATCTAGATGTGTTTGGATTGAAAAGTGGGGTTTTGAATTGACAAGATATACCTAAAAAGGCGGGGTTGGGGATTTGGCTCAGTGGTAGAGCGCTTGCCTAGGAAGCGCAAGGCCCTGGGTTCGGTCCCCAGCTCCGAAAAAAAGAAAAAAAGGAAAAAGATATACCTAAAAAGGCAAAATGCTGCCATTTGGGGTTTGTGCCAATCAGTGATGGGTATTTTACAAGGTTTTGAAGACTTTGCCTTTCGGAGTATCAGAGTATAGTCCTTTCCCACCCTGACTACTATTAAAGGGAACAGTTATGTTATTATTATCTTAAATATTGCTGGAACTTTCCTGGTGGCTTTAAATTTGAATTATCACCTTCCAAATTCCAAGTAATGTTATATTGATTGACTAATGATCTTGCCAGCCAAGACTTTGGATGGACACATACTTAAATGAATGTAGCTAATGGTGAAGACAGATAAGAAAGGTTTAAGCTTATTTTGCAATCTCACTGAAGTAATACTAACTATAATGTATATTTTTTAGATTTGCCCACTGGCTGGGAAGAAGCATATACATTTGAAGGCGCAAGATACTATATAAAGTGAGTGAATTTTGATTGCTTCCCTTGGTAACTCAAATGTTGTAATGAACCTGAAGTTGGATACTTGTGAGTCTAGACACAATCATATCTTAAAGTCTATTATACAGTATTAATTATATCCTTTATATGGTTATGAAATTTTGAGGGGGAGGGTAGCCCTTTTCATTCATTATCTTGTTATTTACCTGGGTATTCACGGATTCACAGATTGCAGATTAGGTCACTTTTTACCACGTTAGTTTGCTTGATGTTCAGTAGGCTTCTGTGGTGGGATATTGTCAAGTCTCCTGACTTTAGTTATGTGGTACTTAGAAGTTTTGTGTTTTGGTTATCTGTGATAAGAAAACTATACCTACACATGCACACACACACACACACACACACACACACACATGCACACTCACACACACTCATACATCTGTGTTGTTTTACCATTCCTCCTTGAGAGGTGAGTCCAGCTTAGATGGCAGGTGACAGCCTGAGTTGTTCATAAGCAGCAAAGCTGATGCAAAGCTGAGGCCTGTTCAGAGGAGAGTGAAGCTCGGTGAACTCAGGACGCTGCACGCCTACCCCTGCAATGGCGCTTGTTTATAATTCTGGGTTAGTGTCATTAAAAACATCCCTGATGACGCGTCTCACTAATACCTGCTTGGGGAAGGCTTTGAAAAGAGCTTGAGAGGAAAGATGGCTGACTAATCTGTGAAAACCAGTTCTATGGGCTCCAGAGCAGGTTGCCGTTCTCCTTAAAGTTGGTAGTACTCCACACAAGCGCCCTGCTGGACGTCAGCATTACATAGGGAAGATCTCATGCTACCAGGGGAAAATAAGTTGTTTTGTTTTTGTTTCAAGTTAAAAACTATTTGTAAAAGAGCTTTGCTTTTGTTCTTATAAACATTTTTGGCTAATTTTAAGTGACTGAGTCTTGAAAGAGAATACTTAAGCACAAGATTTAGTAACAAGCTTAGTAGTTTATTAGTAGTCACAGATTCCAAGTTTAAAGGCACATTGGGCCCAGTTGGTTATTTTTACCAAGTGGCGTTTTTTAAGATCACAGCATATTTTCATTAAATTATAATTACTTGAATGGCTTTTTAAGTTTCTGTAGAAAGATGCTTTATGTAAAATGTCAAGGTATATTTATAGGTGCAGTTCCTCTGGCGTGCCACAGCAGGAAAAGCAGAAGTGAGATGTAGGCTTGAGCATCTTCACAGGTGTGGTCCTTCTGGATTAGTTATTATCTGATGATCAAGCCGTACATTGTTAGATGACCTAAAATGAAGGCTTCAGTAAAAGGAAACCATCAAGTATTTTCCCAGCAATTGTTTTCATTCTGAATTTAAATGAGCTCATGTTGCCTTGAAGAGAATGTTTTCTTTTTAGATACAGTGTTGATGTTATAAATAAAGGCATGGTGCTTTGGGCTTCTGTTTTTGTGAGACAGGCTCACTGGGTTTCTCTAGTTGGGCTGGAACTCATGGAGATCTGCCTCCCAAGTGCCAGGATTAAATGTCTGTGCCATCATACCTGGCCATAAAAATGGGTTCTTGATTCTTTCTCATCTATTCAACACACTTTAAATTATTATACATTAAGCTTAGCTGATCTGAAAGTAGACATTAATGTCAATAATATTTTAATTCTTGTGAATGGGTGTACTCTTGCATGATTTTTTTTTCATAGTTCGAAATCGAAAAGTAAAGTAGGCCCACTGTATATGTTTAATTTAGAGCTGAGCTGGTAGACCTTGTTTTAATTTAGAGCTAAGCTGGTAGACCTTGTTTTACTACCTAGCCATTTTGTTGACATTTTCTTTCTTTTTGAATTAGAATTTTGATTACCATGCCTAAGTCACCTTAGGAAAATCAGAACAATATTAGAAAGCTATAAATTAAGGCCATCCTAACATTTGTGGGCTTTAATCCTGTGATAGTAAGAGACAGCCAGTGATTGGTTCGGTAATAACCGTGATTTGTATGGTGAGAGCAATTCATTCAGAACTGGGCACATCTTAGAAATCCATCACACGGGCTGGGGATTTAGCTCAGTGGTAGAGCGCTTGCCTAGGAAGCGCAAGGCCCTGAGTTCGGTCCCCAGCTCCGAAAAAAAGAACCAAAAAAAAAAAAAAAAAAAGAAATCCATCACACACTGAGCTTCTCCAAGGATGTGGACATTCACAAGTAGATGCTGTGCTAATGTGGGTGTACGGCTCCTGTCTTCTAGTGGGGCAGAAGACCCCATCCCTTTATTTGTAGCGCCATCACTAAGATTGGCTGTAATTTCTTAGAAAGTTTCATATACTGGCTCATCCCATATTAGGGATGCTTTCTCATCTTGATGGTGAAGACTGAAATTCATTTTAATGGTGGAAGTAATCAGAGTCGTTGTTTCCCTTTGTCCCCACAAGGAAGGAAGTGACAGGGACACACCTCCAGCACTTAATCTTCTGCTGGTGACAGCCGAGGATCTTCCAAAGGAAAGATAGTTTCCAGGAAGAGAGTGATCAATGTTCTGGACATCATTTCATCTGTTGTTCTGGAAGAAGGGAGGTTATTGATCAAATCAAAGGAAAAGGAGGGATGGAAGAGTGAGCTGTAAACTGGTCTCCCTTGAGAACAGAGAGAGAGAGGCCTGGCCTGGCTCCTACTCAGGTGTTGCGGAGGGTGCCCCCCCGTCAGTGGGGACCTGCAGCACACGTGTGCTCCGAGGGGATGTGTGTGCTCGGAAAGCCTTGCTCTTCTGGGGCGGTGCTGGTGCCTTCCCGGTCACAGTCCAGGGAAGAGCTTCCTCGTTGGATGATACTTCAGTATTGACAGGTGGAGTGGGCAAGTTCTAGGAGCTTCGTGTTAGCTTGACCTTTTAAAACAGTTTGGAGGTCAGTCTTCCAAACCGTAAGTTAGAGAAGCTGGAGAAAACAACTTGTAAATTCCATCCAGAGGGTAAGTTTCTTTGAGTTTTACTCTGAGCATTCTGGGAATTTTCAGTATTGTAGAAAGTAATGAAAGCCGAGCCTGCCAGGAGGAGGTGGTGTGGGAGACCTGGCAGAGCTGAGTGGCCTGAGTGGCCTGGTGCTTCGCTGTGGCCTGGCCCTAAGCTTGAATGGAGAGCAGCCGTAAATGAAGTGTGCAGAGCCAGGGTGCGCTGCCATGCCGTGTGTGTCTGTGCTCACTCTTCCTTCTAAAGCGTGTGAGTGTGCGACCTTCCCTGATGTTGCAAGGAGATCAAGGATAAGTAGTTGTCATGTCAACGATGGTCCTGAGCGGAGGGAGAGTTTGATGCATTTGAACAGGGTCACCAGTTCACTTTGAACACTTTAGAAATCGGTTCTTTTTATTTTTTTTTTCCGGAGCTGGGGACCGAACCCAGGGCCTTGTGCTTGCTAGGCAAGCGCTCTACCACTGAGCCAAATCCCCAACCCCTAGAAATCGGTTCTTTAACACAAGCTTAAAGCTAGGTTTTGAAAAAGGATCATAATAAAGAGAACATTTTATATTTGTGTTCAAAAGGTTAATTTATAAAAATTCCTTATCTTAGAGATAAGTATTGGGCTGGAGAGATGGCTCAGTGGTTAAGAGCACTGACTGCTCTTTCAGAGGTCCTAAGTTCAAACCCCAGCAACCACATGGTGGCTCACAACCAACTGTAATGGGATCCGACGCCCTCTTCTGGTGTGTGTGTGTGTGTGTGTGTGTGTGTGTGTGTGTGTGTGTGTGTGTAGAGACTGACAGTATACACACATATAATAAATAAATGAATCTGTAAAAAAAAAGATGAGTGGTTAAGTCTATGCTTTGACTTGTCTAATGGAAAACTGATTTTCACTTTACCCTAAGGCAGCCTTCAGATTATGCAGTTGTCTTGTATATGTAAATATAGAGTTTGAATATTACCTTTCCATATTGCTTTCTAAAACTTAATTCATGTGATTTATTTTCAAGAGAAAAATGCTAAAAATTATTATAAGTGAATTTATAACTTAAACTATAGCTTTAAATATTCCATATTTTACCCATAATCAAACACAAGCCCACAAAATATAGAAGATAATATTATATACTTGAATGTTATTAAGCTTCATGCTTAAGCCTTGCTAATAGTGCTTAATGACTCTTTAATGACAGGTCACTATTGCTTAAAATGGATGTGGCATTGATTAGTCCTTTGTGCTTCACAGCTTTATGACAGTTTATGTAAAGTGCAAAGCAAACCCTAAAACAGTGCTCTGTGACTGTGAGAACCTGCTGGCCTCTTACAGCCCATCTGGCAGGAATGAGCTCAGACTCCACTTACCTGCACACTGTGTGGTAATGCAGATCCTGGGAGGTAGCTTTTCATACTAATTTCTCCTTAACTGTAAATATGACATCTTTGGAGTATGCAAATGGAACAATATGTAATTTGGGATAATGAGGTTTTGTTCTATCTTCAGTAGACTCTAAAATGTGCTAAGAATCCCCAAATACCTGTGGAGATGGAGTTTCTGGTAGGAGACAGTCATTGCAAGGAATGAGAAGAAAGTAGGAAGACAGGGAATAATCCATGTCCACCGTGAACATTAGAATCACTGACTATATTTAATATGTAAAGTTGTTTTGTATTAAGTGCTGTAGTGCTTATAGTCAAACTTGAAACAACATCTCAGACTGTATTCAGGCTAGCCTGGAACTCTGACTGTGTAGCATAGGATGACTTGTAACTCAAGGTGATGCTCCTGCCTCAGCCTGCTGTGTGCTGGGATTAGAGTGGTTATGGCTGATCAGCCCGTGATCTGCCAGGCTTTGCTTGTGGACCAGAGCATCCTAGAAACCTCGCCAGAGTTGCGCAAGGCCTTTTTGTTTTACGCTTGTGCCAGCAGCACTTCTGAACATACCTAGGAGCTGGCAATGGGGTCACTTGTTGATTCAAAAAAAAAAAAAGAGTGGTTTGTCACTAGAGCAGTGTGATGTTACTGAAAAGTCAGTGACAGGGCTCTGCTTCCTATTTGCCAGGAGAGTTTGGACTGTAACGTGTAGCTCCTTCTGTACGTTGAACACTTCATGCCAGTCCATTAGGTACAACACAGCTATTATCCCTGAAGGAGCTTGTAACATCTTGCGCATACTCCATGCATTAAAATAGGGAAATGTGTAGGGAAAACTGTAATATATCTTCTTACTTTTTTTACTTATACTTTAATTTTATATGTGTATATAAATTTTAGATCCAATCTAAATATCAGCAATTTCTTTTTAATTTTTATTAGGTATGTATGTGTATGACTGCGTTTGTGTGTGTGTTCCATGTGCATGGCCTGGTATCCAGCAAGGTTAGAAGAGGACATCAGTGCTCTCCTGGGACTGAGTTACAGATGATTGTGAGTTGATTGTAGGTCTAGGACTCAAACCTGGGTCCTCAGTAAGAGCAAATGCTCTGGACTGCTGAGCTAACTATCCCAGCTCCCTGTTACTTTCTTGTTCTTTCCATTTCTTGTAGTTTTTATTTGTTCTTTAAACTAATTTCCAAAGAAATTAGTTTATAAGACCTATCTTGTGTAGGCAATGAAGCCTTATTATTAATCACTAGTATTCCAATCAGGTCTATTAGCCAAAATATAATCAAGATGCTGGAGAGATGGCTCAGTGGTCTAAGAGCCCAGGCTGCTCTTTTAGAGGGCCAGGGTTCAAGTCCCACCAACCATATGTCAGCTCACAATTGTCTGTAACTCCAGTCCCAGTAGATATGATACCTTCTCCTACCCTCTGTGGGTACTAGGCACACACGTGGTATACAGACACACATATAGGCGAAATTTCCATACCCTTATCAATAAATAAATAAAGATTAAAGAGAGCAAGGCAGCTAAAAGCAGGTCCTATACTATGTGGTACTCTAACTTGGTTACTTGAAACAAAGGGCTGGAGACATGGTTCAGCGGTTAAGAACTGACTGCTTTTCCAGAGGTCTTGAGTTTAATTCCTAGCAACCACACGGTGGTTCACAACCATGTGTAATGGGATCTGATGCCCTCTTCTGGCGTATCTGAAGAAAACTATAATGTACTCACATAAATAAAGTAAATAAAGATAACTTTTTAAAAAGATGTATTTCCTACTATTAGGCTACTGGACTAGCCCACAGGTCCTTGTTTAACCCACAAAACCTGTTAATTACTATGTGTAGGATCTGATGACCGGTCTTTCCTGTACATTCACTTAGGAGTGCCTGTACTTTCATCCACTCTTGGAGCTTGAGCACATGAAAGTGGGGAATGGAAACCACCCTGCCATCTTTGAATCTAAGGCCTAGTAGGAGAAACAAACATTTAGAACAAAAAGAACAAATAATATAATTTTAAAATAACATCTTCATGAAGGCAGATTTCAGTTTGTTGTGACAGATTAGAAGAGTTTATAATCTAACCATTCAAGGTTCTGTTCCCAGCATTTCCAGCCACATTGAGCTTCTTTGTGGGACACACGATTACAGTCCCCTTCTTTTTAGCCTCAGGACCTCTACTCAGGACCAGGCCTGCTCATTATCCTTTGCCTGTAGTTCTCTTGATAAATACTCGGAATACAGTCAGTCAACTTCTGTGTAAGTATCGTCCATGAGCTAATGCTCACACCCAGTCAATAAGGATTTCTTTTGTATTATTACGACTATTGTTGTTGTTGTTATTGTTATGTTGTTGTTGTATGAGCACCCATGTGGAGGTCAGTGGACAACTTTGTGGACTCAGCTCTCACATTCTCCCTTTTATATGTGTTATGGGCATTGGATTCAGGTTGTCGGGCTTGCATCATCTGTCCATACGTACTTTTACTTGCTGAGCCATCTTTCCCGTCAGCCCAGATGTATTCTCAAAGTAAGTGTGTTTGGGGTGGTGGGAGAATAAAGAGTAAAGGTGGGCTGGAAATGGTGGGAGGGCTGGAGACGGAGCCTGATGTAAACAACCACTGACTATCTTTTCTCATGTGACCTTTTCATTGTGTTTGACAGATACGTGCAAGTTAGGGTTCGTGGTAAAAAGGGTTCTGTATAAATGTGTCAGTTGGAGTTTTGTCAGTTGACAGTAGGAGTTGTCAGTTGGAGTCATAAGAATTTATAAGAGGAAGAGGCAGTTTGGTGAGCTGCTAAGAGGTAAAAGGACTTGAACAAGGTAGGTTTGCAGGTGCAGTGGGATTCAGATCTAAATGACAGGAGGGAGAACTGAGAGGCTTTGGTCTGCTTTATCAGTGAGAAGCACGGGCTGGAGGGGCGCTCCAGCAGGCAGAGCTGGGAGTGCAGTTGGGAGACTTGACTACCCTGGATGTTGGTTGTGTTGTCTGTGTTCGCAGGCATTCTATTTCAGGTGTCATCCAGAGATTTTTAACTCTAGCAGCCCCTGCATTAGACGGGGCAGGCCTGAAATCAGAGGGGAAGACTGGTTTGTTACTCTAATCTAGAAGTTGATTGCTTCAACCAAGTCTGTGACAGAGGGAGTGAAAAGGAAGGAAGGAGGCCATTGATCAAAGATATTAAAGGGGAGTTGACAGCCTTAGGAATCTTGCTGAGCAAGGAGATTGTCAGAGGAAGAGGTCATGCCCTTAGAACAAGGGAATACGTGTGTAGGGAAAAGCCCTGGGTGGATATACTAACGATGGTTTGGTTTTCTGAGTTGTTGAGAGAACACAGTGATATTTTAAGTGGCTAAAATCTGGCCTTCATGAGAGACTTCAGTTACATCAAGCAAACATATTTCTCCATTCTCAGTCAAATCCCAGACCATGCTAAGAATTTCGTATTCATCTATCTCTATTTCTTCAGCGTATACTGGGGCTGAGTGTCATGATTTATACTGGCAATTATAGCACTGGAAGCAAAGTCAGGCCTCTGCAAGTTCAAGGCCAGCCCAGTCTACACAAGATCCTGTCTAAAAACAAAAAAAGTTGCCCTAAACAAATATGGGTGAGGGGTAGAATAGGAGCTGGGACAGGGTTTTAAACTCATAAAGCCTGCTCCCTAGGACATGTTTCTCTAGTGAATGGGGCTGGCTGAGACTACAGCCTCAAATGCATGCCTTATAGGGACATTTTGCATTCAAGCCGTCACATGACTTATTAAATTGTCGTATTAAGTAAGGCTGGAGATATGAATGTAGCAGTTAAAAAGATGTACTGTTCTTCTGGAAGATGTTGGTTCTGGTCCCAGCACCCGTGTCAGCCAGCTCACAACAGCCACAACCTGTCCTGGAGAGTCAACCTTTGTTTTCTTCAGAAGGCACTTGAACACACATGTGCTTGTACACATACTCAGGCATAAATATACAATTAAGTTTAATATGTTTTAAAAGTACATGTTAGGCTGAAGGAAGAGAAAAAACCCACTTGTGCAACACTGTCTTCGCTCACTCCAGACAACAGATACTGTGGGAAGGGATCTTGCTCACCGCTGCATTCAGTTCCTTACCCCTTTCTATTTTAATACTATTTTTAATAGTATTAGATTCATATTTGTTGATAACATGAATGACTTTGCTCATAGCACTATACTTAATTTTATGCTGTCCACAGACTTTGTCCTTTGGGATTTTGTAAAATTTAACATTCTTTTTATGTGACATTTACCTACTGTGAATTGGTAAATCACCTCTTACCCCAAGTTTGGTTTGTATGATTGTGCTCAGGCTGTGGGGAAGGGTTCGGGAATCTGTTCAGAAATCTGAAATATAACCCACTCCTCATAAAACCAAAATGATGGAGGGACTTGCGTGGCCTCTTGGGAGACACCCATTACATACCCAGAGCTTGCCCTTGACAGTCTCATTTCTATTAAAACTGCTTGCAGTTCAAGTTTGAGAGGAGCCACTGTAGTTTCTGGAAAGCAAGGCAGTGGAGAGTCTTCTGCAATGAGGAGTATGGACAAAGCAGCTGTAGAACAGGTCATGATGTAAGGAAAACAGTGGGCCTAGCAGAAGCCTGAGGGAAACAGGAAGTAGTCTTCTTGGCTGGAGCCCATAGACAGCTCTGGTCTACTTTAGAGTAGCCTCCAGCTATTTGAGACTTTTGTTCTGAAGTGGCCAGTAAGTACAGAAGCACCCAATCAAATCCTTGTGGTATTAGCACTTTGAAACCAGCCGTGGTCTCAGAATTGTGCAGTGTTCATGTGTGATGGACAATTGGATGTGTGAAATGAATTAAGCACAGACAGTAAGAAAAAAGCTTTTTATCCCTCTAAAGCCGTTTGCCTTAACACCACAGGGTACAATTTATTGTGCCTTCCCCATCTTTCAGGTGCTTCTTGTCCATGTCAGTGACCCAGAGCCAGATGCCTTAGCTCTAGGGTTCTCTCCTGCCTTTCTTTTTTTTTTTTTTTTTTTTTGGTTCTGTTTTTTCGGAGGAGCTGGGGACTGAACCCAGGGCCTTGCGCTTCCTAGGCAAGCGCTCTACCACTGAGCTAAATCCCCAACCCCCTCTCCTGCCTTTCTTGACTGCTGAAGGTTTCTTTCATCCAAACCAAAGAGTGGTTGCCTGTTTTTCTGGATAACAGTCTTTTGTTTTTAACCTCAAAGGTTTAGGTTCCTTTTTAGTCAAACAAACATTGAGTCACATGCTCATTCCCGAGCTAGATGCTTGGCCACTAGTCTCCATTGCCTCCTCTTGCTGGAGCTGAGGTGCTGATGTTGGCAAGCCTCCTGGAAGTGCCATTAGAGGAGAGGCAGGCCTAATCATCATCACGAGAAGTTGTACAGAAGGCTAAAGTCTCAGTGGCTGGCCTCTCCTCCCATGTGAGGGGATAGGGCAAAGCAAGATAGTACGTGGCTTGTGGGTAAATGTCATCAGTGTAGATGCAGCTTTAGTGTGTGTTATGTCTTAGAGTAAACTCTTCCATGTACTATGCACGGTTGAGGGTAATGGGACGCCATTCAGTGACATAGACTGAGTTTACAGTGTGGGGATTTGTTTAAGAAACATCTGTGATTTAGAAATAAAAATCAATTTAGCTGGTAAATACCCAGATCTTTAAACAGTAAAGGAGCTGTCGTGTGTGAAGATACAAGGCAGGAGCTAGCCTGAGTGTCTTCCCGGGTGAAGAGTAAAAGGCCTTGCAGTGTACCGTGCAGCACAGGACTGCAGAGCAGCAGCAAACTGCAGGTGCTGTACATGGAAACGCAGATGGGACATTAGGCAAGGTGACTTTGGACAGAGGTGTTGCTGACATTTGAAAAAAATAGACCTTTTCAAAATGAATAGATTGTGAGTAAAGGAAGTCTGTAGGAAAGACAAAGTCGTAGAGTCCCTCATCGTTCATAAAATAAATAAAAGTGGGGACTGCAGCTGGGATTGATCTTTGGGTGTGAAGCGTTTAAATGTCTTAACGTCACACTGCAAAGATTCTGGAAATAATGTGCTCCTGGGGCTCCGACCACCGATGGCTTGAGTAGGGTGGGACGTGAGAGCTGTAGGTCGTAGGTCGTAGGCCAAGCGGGGTCACATTCCTTTGGAATCCCCTCCTTTCTGCCTCCATCTTGTACTCACAGGGCAGCCCAGAGGGTGGGAAGCAGGTCAGGCCTGGCCATTGTAGCCACTGATCCTCAGCTGCTTTCCCAAATGAGTAGGCAGTGTGGCAGCAGGCGCGCCATGCTGATTAGGGCTGCTTTCAGATCTGATCACTTAGCTCTTGGAAGGTTGGAGAAGGGGCTTAAAACAGACAGAAAGCCCTTGTCAAGTCAGAAAATATTTCCTAGAAGTAACACAGAAATTTCTAGAAGAATGATTGTAAAAAAGTAAAGAGCTGCATATGTGCAGGAGACCCTGGTCCTTTTGGCCACACAGCTCATCTACGGTAGGCCTGGTTTTAGAGGATCAGGTTGGCCTCCCTCTGCTGTGTCAGAAGTGACGTTGAGCCTACATGTGGCTTATTTGCTTTGTTAGAGCGGATTTCACAAAAAGAAGCTATGACTTTGAAGCTAGCTATATAATTGGTGAGAGAAATAAAATCTTCTGACAGTTCTCCGTCCTGTCTTAGTAGGATGGTTTTGTCTGGCTTTCTTCTTTGGTGTGATGGGAGAAGACTGACCTTAAGTATTTTAGTTATGGATTTCTGTTTCTCAAAAGTATTCATGGGGAAAGGTTAGCAGGGTAGAATAGATGGGAAGAATTAGAGCTTGCCCCGGCAGCTATCACTGTATCACACCATAGAGAAACTCAGGAAGTGACACTGAGGCAGGCAGAGCTCTGTGAGCTTGAGACCAGCCTAGGTTGTCTACATAACCTGTTCTAGACCAGCCAAGGCGACATAGATCATTTCAGGAGGAAAAAAACAAAAGACAGTGAGTGACTACTGTGTGTGATTCTGCATGCATCCTTGGGGCAATCCGGAGTTGTTCTTGTTTCTTCTGGGCCTGCCCCTCTCTGTGAAGAGAAAGGTGAAAGGTGTTCTTGATACTGGCTGCTTCTGGACTGCCGTCATTGGTCTCTATTTGCAGTTCTGTTTTCTGCAGTATTCTTACATCTGTGGTCAGCAGTAGTATGAAAATATTAAATGAAAAGTATCAGAAATAAACATTACATGCATTTTGAACTCTACGGTATTTTGAGTAGTGTGATAACATTTTGTGCCATCCTGACCAGGACATGAGTCAATTTGCATACAGTATTCATGCTGTAGGCTACCTATTTAACAGTGTCTTAGTTATGAGATCACCTCTATGGTATCAGTGTCTGTATTCAAGTAACTCACACTAAATTATAATATCTACCTCATTCTCTTTATTTTATTTCTTTAGGCATTGTACTATCTCATCATATAAAAATAGTAACTGAAGAAAACTAAAATATTTTGAGGGAGTGAGACCATATTTCACATAGCTTTAATAAATTATCCTAGATGTGCACATGTGTCCACACACACACACAGAAGCGCACAGTCTATGCAGGTAGTAATACCCACTGGGAAGTCTCTGGAGATGTGCCTGCTATGGGTAAAGGGTCCTCCTGTGTCTGGGATTATGAGAATGACTTAGCTCTTCGCAGGTGGTCTCTGATCCTCTAGCAGGCCAACCCAGCCTCCCTGTCTCGTAAAGAAAGGCATGCAAGGGCTGGAGAGAGGGCTCAGCGATGGAGAGCATTGGTATTTCTTCTAGATGACCTAGGTTCAGTTCCTAGCACCTACAATGGTGGCTCACAAAGCATCTATAACTCTAGCCCAAGGGATCCAACACACTCTTCTGTCTTTGTGGGCACCAGACATTCATATAGTGCACGGATGCAGACAAAACACCCACACACATTTTTTTTTTAATTGCAAAGAAAAAGCGTTCAACTAAATGAGTGCACTCACGCGTCTCCTGAAGCTAGTTCTGGAGTAGTGTGGCCTGACCGCTCTCACTTGTTAGCCAGTGGTGGTCTGCCTCACTGGTAGCTCAGACTCAGGGTTGTGGGTGAAGTAGATTGCATCTTTGATGAGAGCAAACTCATACTACAAAGCTGTAGATTCAGAGGGAAAGAAAAAAATGGAATGCTTCAAATCCAAAAGCATATGCAGAAAAATATTATTGACACCCCCCCATTTCAAATACAGGATTAAACTGGAGAGTGATCTCACTGCTGATCCTGTCTTCTTTTACATAGAAAATTAAATGTGGCCTTGTGTTTTTATTAAAAGTTAATCTCTAAGTCAGATAGAGTATAGTTATGATCTTTTGCTGCTGTGTGTAGTTGACTTGGTAGTCTCAGCAGGGCCAGAGTGGTCCTCAGTTCTTCTCCGAGGTCTAGAGGAGCTGCGTGAGTTTCATTGAGTTTAAAGACAGGTCTCTAGAAGATAAGCTCAGAGCTCTGCCCACACCTACAATCTAGCATGGTGACCAGGCGCCTGCTGTCATTTTAACCCAGTTCTATTTCCCTGTAAGCGTGTTTCCTCAGATTAAGGTTTTGTTCACTCTTTGTTGTTTTTGTCTGGTTATGTGAGCTTCACATGAATGGAGATATCTGGTCCTTGTTATCACTAAATTCCCAAACCTTTTCTCTCTTTATGGGATTTTTACCATATAACTTACTAAAATACCACATGTAAAAACCCATGTCTTTATTACACTATAGGCACTCATTGGCTCTTAATTCATCATGAGGGAGGTCTGGGAGCTTGGAGAAAATACATAGTTGAATCCATAATTGTTTACTGCACAAATACAATAAAAATTAGGCAATCTGAAGAAGGTGGAGGAGGACAAGTCTGTTCACAGTTAGACTTCATACTTGGAAGGCAGGGTGAGGAGCAAAAGGAAGTCTAATGGATGGGAGTAGAGTTTCTCCCAAGACCGGAGAAGCTACACAGGGCATGTAGGTAAGCACGCCTGCTGGAGGGTGGGTGGAATGTGCGCTCACTGGAATTGGGGTTCTTCTGTGCCAGTTATGGGTGTAACCGGGTCCTAAAGAAGAGGATGTGGTTGGTAGCTGGACGAACTGAGAGAGTTCAGTAAGACTGCTCGTGTCTCAGGAGAAAGTCATTGAGAGGTCAGATGTTGAGGTGATGCCCTACAGGGACATGGGACAGTGTGTTAGTGAATGGAAATGCTCTGTAGCTGGTTTTCTTATAGGCTATAGAGAAAATACAAGCTCTGTAGGGCTAAAGTGGGGTCAGAGGGCAAACAGGGAGGATCAGGGACAATGGAGATGGGCATTAATTGATCTATAGATTCTTAGAGAAAGGATACCCTTAGGCTAATGTCTCATTTGTTAAAGGTGGAGGCCTTCCCAGAAGACTATCATCCTAGTTGGTGTTCAGGTAGATATACATGAACTTTTCGTGCTAAGACTAATTATATACAGCCTGCTACACTGGCTAAATGGGTAGTAAAGTCTGCAAGGGAATAAGTTCCTTTGTAAACAGTATAGTAATTACTGGTAATACATACATACATACACACACACACACACACACACACACACACACACACACCTCTTCCTTTATACTTTAAATCATCTTTAGTCTGCCTAGACACCTAATAGAATAGAAATGTGCATGAATTGCCTCCTACCCCTTAGTGGCTAAGGGCAAATGACTAGAAAGCTTGTATGTGTTCAGTAAGACACAGTCATCACAGGCCTATGATGTAGTCTATGAACGAGACTTGAGGACACGCAGACAAGTGCCGTTGTATGTGTTCAGTAGACACAGCCATCACAGGCCTATGATGTAGTCTATGTATGAGACTTGAGGACACGCAGACAAGTGCCGTTGTATGTGTTCAGTAGACACAGCCATCACAGGCCTATGATGTAGTCTATGAATGAGACTTGAGGACACGCAGACAAGTGCCGTTGAGACCGAGCATCCGGGAAAGATGGTGGCTACACACTGGGGTCTGTTCCATCCCTTCCTTTGATGGCCTCCGTTTCTTGATCTCTGTGTGGCGATTCCAAAGCCTCTTTTTAGATGCTTTGGCTTTTCCCTTGATGCTTTCTGTCCACAGTTGATAAATATGTGGGTATGACATATGTATGTAGAAGACTGACTCTATATTCATTTAAGATTATTCATATTTTCTCTGTGGGGTTTTTGTTGTAATTTTTTTTAAACTAGAAATGGCATTTCCCAAATGTGAACTATTTGAATATGCCAAACATTAATAACATGTACAAGTACTGAAGGAGATAGTTTAACTAATTCATATAATTCTAGTATTAAATAAATCAAATCTAAAACCCAAGGATCAGAATTTCATGGTTATATTTTCCATTTTTTTGTTAGTTTTTTGCATCAGTGTTAACAGTGGGAGTCTTCACTGCAAATATTTAACCTCTTACTTTGCTCTCTTTTTGAAAGTTCATGACCTGTATAGAACCAGAACAGACTTTGGTAGCCTTCCATCGAAGAGTTGGCTGAGGCAGCCATGCAGGAATGACAACGGTGGAAAGCTACAAATTCCCAGAACCCCCCCAGGAGTCGTTACTCATAGACAGAGACTGTACATGAAGAATAATTAACAGCAATTACTTTCCTCCTTCCACTCTTCGGTCAGACTTGCTCCAATGAAAGTAGTAAGACTGGTTAAAATAATCAGTGTAATTAAACCACTTGTGCAATATAAGTCAGGTTTTTTTTTTTTTTAATTTGGTACTGGAGACTCGAACCCAGGGCCTTACTGTGTTTGTCAGCTTTCTATCAGTGTGGCAAGGTAACTGAGAAAAATGACCAAATAAGGACTCTTACTCCAGTTAGCTTTCTGTTGCTTCGAAGGACACTTATGGAAGGGAACTTCCAAGTTATTGAGGGATGTCAGGCAGGACCTTGCAACAGAAGCCCTGGAGGAGCAGACGCTGCTCACAGGCTTCCTTTACACTCGTGATCTTTCTTACACTGCTCCGGCCCACCTGCCTGGGGATGGGGTTCTCCACTGTAGGCTGGGCTCCTACATCAGTTAGCAACCCAGGAACCGCTCCATAGATGTGTGATCCAAGCAGTTGTTCAGTTAGAGCTGACCTCTTCCAGGTGACCCACCCGAGATCTGTGTCAGGTCAACACGGAAGCAGCTATGACCGAATGGAAAGTGGTTTGCTTCTTGCTCAGGTTTAAAAACTTTTCTTTATGTGTATGGCCATTTTGCCTTCATGTTTCTGTGTTCCACATGCTGACCTGGTGCATGCAGAGGTCAGAAGAGCATGCTGGATCCCAGGAGCTGTCTGTAGCTTTCAGCACTGCGTGGGTGCCTGTTCCTCCCTCTGTAAGAGCAGCAGCTGCTGCGCCCTCTTTCCACTCCCAGTGTGCGCTGTTGTCCCCTCAGTCCTGTCTTCTCCCTCCACGTCTCCTCCCTCCCTTCCTCCCTCTCCCTCTCTCTCTCTCTCTCTCTCTCTCTCTCTCTCTCTCTCTCTCTCTCTCTCTCTCTCTCTTTAAGACACAGTCTCACTATATAGCCCTGATGGTCCTGGAGGTCACTGTTAGACCAGGTTAGACTTAGACTTGGAGATCCTCCCACCTTTTCCTTCATAAGCTGGGATTAAAGTGTGTGCTAGCTCGCCCAGCTCCACTGACTTTCCTTGCGCGTTGCCTGGCAGCTCTGGTACAGTGGAAGCAACTTGCTTTCAGACTCAGAAGTTCATGCTTAATTTCCTTCAGCAGATGTTTTTCCAGGATTAGGAAGATACAACTTTTAAATACAGGGGATTCTCTACTACTCCTAGTTGGAGAACTTAGGTAATGAAGAGTGCTGAATTCTATCGTGTATTTTTTTTTCTCTAGTCAGTAAAGCAATTTCCCCCTTTTAATTTGCTACTTAATGAATTACATGAATTTCATCAACGTAGTTTTGAATTTTTTTTTTTTTTTTTGAGACAAGAGTTTCTCTGTGTAGGTCTGGCTGTCCTGGACACATTTTTGTAGGCTGGGCTGTCCTCGAACTTACAGAGGAATGCCTGCCGCTGCCTCCCTGAGTGCTGGGATAAAGATGTGCACCCCGCACCCAGCCCATGCTGCACCCTTTAAAAGTTAATAAGCTTTTATGTTAGGGTTAGGTTTTAGCGAAGTTCGAACAGAAGGTAGAAGTTCTGTATATGTACTCGCGCAGACACAGTGCCCCCTTCTGGCGATGCCATGCTCAGAAGCTAGAAGTTCTGTATATGTACTCGCGCAGACACAGCGCCCCCTTCTGGCGATGCCATGCTCAGAAGGTAGAAGTTCTGTATATGTACTCGCGCAGACACAGCGCCCCCTTCTGGCGATGCCATGCTCAGAAGGTAGAAGTTCTGTATATGTACTCGCGCAGACACAGCGCCCCCTTCTGGCGATGCCATGCTCAGAAGCTAGAAGTTCTGTATATGTACTCGCGCAGACACAGCGCCCCCTTCTGGCGATGCCATGCACAGAAGGTAGAAGTTCTGTATATGTACTCGCGCAGACACAGTGCCCCCTTCTGGCGATGCCATGCACAGCCGAATTGCTGCACATAAATTGTATGTCCTTATTACTCTGGATGCAGTGTATTGGAGTCGATGTTACACATTGGCTTAACGTGTGACTGTGGTGGTGAACGTTTTCCCTGTACAGTTGTATCGTGCTTTAGAAAGTCGTTTGGTTAACCCGGACTCCTTAGAGCTCCCAGAGACTCGTGATCAGTCTAAGAATATTACATAGACTGGTCTGATGGCCCTGGCACATGTGTAGGGGAGGACTACCTTGTCTGGCCTCAGTGGGAAAGGGTATGCCTAATCCTATAGAGACTTCATGCCCCAGTCCAGGGGGATTCCTGAGAGAGAGGGAGGGAACCCCCTCAGAGGCAAAAGGGAGGGAGAATGGAGGTAAGAACTCTGGAAGGGAGGACCTGGAGGGTGGCAACATTTGGAATGTAAATAAATATAATTAATTAAAAAAAAAAAAAAGAAAGTCGTTTGGTGCACTTAGTACTCTGTACTAGTCCAGCGTGCTCATCAGAGTGCGCCATGCTGTCTCAGCAGCAGAGGGCCTGTCCCTCAGTGTGTCTCAGCGGCAGAGGGCCTGTACCTCAGTGATACTGTTGACCTGCTCCTTCATCTGATTTGAATATTTCAGTTTTGTGTTATTTGATACTTAGCTGTTTTTCTAGCTTTTTATAAAAATACATAAGTATGTATATTTATAGGTGTGATGTGCTATTGTAAAAAGTATTTAATAATCAAATCAGTAATCAGCATACACATCTCCTCATGCATTTATTGTTTCTCTGTGTTAGGAACATTCATCCTCTTGGAGCTATTTTGAAATACACAAATAATCGTCGTGAATCGCAGTCACCCTATTAATCGTGCTG
Organism: Rattus norvegicus; assembly: GCF_021556685.1. Classification (NCBI taxonomy): domain Eukaryota; kingdom Metazoa; phylum Chordata; class Mammalia; order Rodentia; family Muridae; genus Rattus; species Rattus norvegicus. Next base: position 175,446,612 of record NC_141537.1, read on the forward strand.
AAGAACACTGGAACACCTCTGCTTTACTGAGGTGTTCTACCTGCTCACCACCGTCTCCTTCTCTGTCCTTTCCCTTCTTTTCCTAGCCTGTGGTAACCCTTGTTTTCTGAAATCAACATTTTTAGCTTTCAAGTGATTGAGAGGATGTTCTTTGGTGCCTGGCTTATTTCACCCAGTTTAATCTAGTTTGACACATCAGGATTTCATTCTTTTTGTTGTTTTGTTCTGTGTTGTTTTGTATTGGGGAAAAACAGTTTCACCTAGTCCTGCTGGCCTCGGACTTGCTCCACAGTGTAGGCTAACCTTAGATTCCCCTCCCTTATGCCTTAATCCCCCAAGAGCTGGGTTTGCAGGCGTGCACCATTACTCTGATCCTCATACTTGTGCCGCTGGACTTTTCTCCTGGTCCCACACACAGACACTCGTGCTTTGTGCTTTGTTCATTGGTGTTGTGCTGCCTTGGCGTGCTAAGCAGGCCTTTTTACCACTGCCCCACACCGGCAACCCAGCAGCCTGTCTTTAAAAGTGTACTGAGATGTCATGGAGGGAGATGGACAGATTGCTCGGGAATTAAGAGTACTTTTTATTCTTTCAGAGGAACCAGTTTCAAGCACCCGTGTCACGCAGCCAATACTGTCCTACCTCCAGCCTCAGTGGATCCAGTGCCTCATAGAGCCACATGCACTTACACACCTGTACATCATTAAAAACAATGAAAAACTTTTGACAAGTATCATAGGCATTTCTTCATTTTTTTATCCAAAATTTGCTGTCGATTGGGAAAGTCTCAGCTCTGTATTAAGTTAATTGGGAGTATTATTAAAATAGCTGTTCTACCTGATAAAGGGGAAATGCAGAGGAGTGAAACCTGGTTTGACATGAAATTAAGTAAGCCTGGTACTTGATATTCCTGAATTGTGAGCGTAAACAGCTGTCTGTAGTGAGAGCCCTACTGGGAGCAGTAGAAAGGGACATGTGGTGCTGTGAAAGCCCCAGGTCTTGCTTTTCCACTCAGGGCCTCCTGTCGGGCACACAGTGTGGGGTAGAGACTGTCGAGACTGTCTGAGCAGAGGGAGAAATAGCTAAGACGCCTCATAGAGAGCACGAGTGATTAGCATCTTACATCAGGTACTGATTTCTGTGGATGGTCTCTTGGTATCTGGCCTTTCCCAGAAAGCAATGGGAAGCCCAGTGCCTACGCCAGCCGAGGCACGATAGAGGTGCAGGAGTTTCTGGGATCCAAAGCAACACTGCCCCAGCACGCACGGCTGCTTGTTTCTGAGGTCTAAATATAGCTTCCCACATGTTTTGCTGTAGCTTTTTCATACATATCTGTGATGTGAACCCTTAGGAGGGAATACGGCATCACAGGCTTTTGTTCCTCTCTCTGTGGAGCATAAAAGCCATGCATGTGTTTGTTCACATGTGAGCCCCGACGCTGTCAGTGCCACCAGGGTCACAATCAATACAGGTCCTGAGCACAACACACATGCTGGCCGCTGTATTAGTGTGTGAGCTTCTGTCTTCTTCTAGCAAGCCTTCCCTTTCAGATGGCCCAGAAACACAGAGTCTTCTCCCATTGAATTTTCAGCTACAAACAACAACAACACCACCACCAATATGTTTTAAGGTTCAAATAAACTTCCTTTTTCCTTGAATTGGAAAAGATGAAGTTAAGTGAATATACTCTGTCGAATAACCTGCCAAAACAGGGGCTACAAAGATGAAATCCACAAGGTCTAGAGAGTCTTGGAACCGCATAACTCGAGATGGAATTGGAACTGCCCATCCGCTTTGTTTGGTGCTGTACACTACGGGAGTACATACTGTGTGTGTGTGCTAAGACTACAGGCTGGCGTCATACTTGCTATGTTGCCTCGACTAGCATTTGTGCTTCAGATCAGGTTACAGGAATTCATAATCATATCTGACCACTACTTTACTCTGTCTCTGGGTGGATACAAACCAGTTTTTGTTTGAGATTTTGAGGACAGGAAATTAGAAGCAACTTTTCTTCAAGTTTTCATCCCTTTGATTTTCGTAACAGCTGCTGCTTTGCGGTTCTCACATGTTGCCCACACAGTAACCTGGTCAGCACTAACTGAACATTTGTGTAGCTGTCAGTGTGTAAGCATTTGACTTTACAAATGAGTAGACTAAACTTTAAATGCTGCCAGAGGTGAGATTCGTGCTTAGAGTGGGTTAGAATAATGGACCTGTGCCCATCTAAATGCTGCTGGGATGGAGATTCATGCTTAGAGTGGGTTAGAATAATGGATCTGTGTCCCATCTAGAAAGATCTCAGGTGTGCTTGTGAAAAAAAGTCCATGTGCAAATGCAGACAAATCCCACCTACAGTATCAGTAGGTGTCAGATTCTGGAAATGTGAATGCATTTCAAAGTCCTCACTGGGTGCCTGAAACCATACATTGTACCAAACCCTGCGTGTGCACCTTTATTTCCTATGCATATGTAGCTCTGATAGTTTAATTTTATACATTATATAAAAAATATATAACAACAAAGAAGAAGACAGAAGCTCACACACTAATACAGTGGCCAGCATGTGTGTTGTGCTCAGGGCCTGTGGTAACTGAGACAACCAGTAGATGGTGTGGATGGAGTTTCCCTCTGTCCTGGGATTCACCCTTGCAACCTCAGGTCAAAACTACATGGGGAAAGAAAGCATATCTGGTCATCATTCCCCGAACACTGGAGTAGTATTACTACGTACATCAGATTTATAATGTGACATCTAAGTATACAGAGACCAGGCATACAGAGGTTTATAGTGTGACATCTGAGTACACAGAGACCAGGCATACAGAGGTTTATAGTGTGACATCTGAGTACACAGAGACCAGGCATACACAGTGGCAAGTAGGCTGTATGCAGATACTGCCTTTGAGACATGTCCTTTACCTGTGAGTTCTGGCTGTCCTGGAATTTGCTCACCCCTGTCTCTGAGTGCTGAGAAAAAGGCCTACACAGCACACGAGAGTGTGAGCATGTGCAGATTTCGGTGCTCTGTAGGAGTAGGGCTTGTGACCAGTTGGTTACAGATACTGAGTGTGGACATGCTGGGCTAAAAGGATGACTCATCTTCTGGGCAGGCAGGCGAGGTGAGATGGCAAGGGGTTTCAGCATGCTCCTTAGAACAGAATACACCCTAAAGCTTTGGAATTGCAACACTTCCACCCCCTTGACCCTTTTGGTTTTTGTCTAGATAGCATCTTGCTCAGCCTTGGCCCGAAACTCCTTGTGCAGTGTCACTGGCCTGTACTTCAGCTTCTCCGCTGTTATGACTCTGTGTGCACACCATCATCGTGGGGTTGAATTATTTCCCATGTGTGTGTTTAGATTAGAGATGAGCGTAATGTCCTTCCAAAGGAGTTGTCCATGTGATTTTTTGGCACACTCTCTTAGCTGGGATCTTAGGCTGAGCTGGCTGGCTGGTGACCCCAAGGATCTGCCTGCCCTGCCTCCCAGTGCTGGGATTACAAGCACACAGCAGTGTGCTTGGCTGTTTACATTTGTGCTGCGATGCAGTTCCGGTCCTCAGGCTTCTGCAGCAAACACTTCACCTCTGAGCTTCTCTCAGCCTCCTATTTTGAATTTTTCATTTAATGTTTTAGTGGTCCATCGGTAATGGAAACAGAGAGAGCAAAACTGTATGTAAGATAAACTCCTGAATTCAGTAACTCAGAACAGTGATATAGATCTGAATGGGGCTTAGTTATAGCCTGTGTCACACTCATTGTGAAAAAGTTTTTAAAAACTCCTACCATGTCCGCCGATACATTCACTATTATAAACCTTGATTTAGAATGAATTTTGAAAAAAATTAGTCCATAACATTAGTTTCCTAATTAATGTGGGTCCTGCAATAATCTGGCAAAGGAGGCCATATTTTTCTGGTGGCGTGGGAGATTGATTGGCTGCATTCTGCAAATTGTGTGGATATCCCTTCCTTGCTTGCCTTCAAGTTCTGGGCTTCTCACGTTCTGGCGTACTAGTTTATAGAAGGGAGAAAGTAGTAGCCATGGTTAGCTCTAGTAAATGTTCCCTGCAGGAGGTCTGGCCTCCTCCCTCTGCCCATAGCCCAGCCTTGGCCCCTGTGCTGCGGTGGAAAGCATGTGGAATCTCTAGGAGGCAGAGACAGGACAGCCTGTTGGAGTGAGCCAATGACCTTCAGATACCCTAGCTTGTTGTCTGTTGATGTTTACTGTAGCAAAGTGGGTCAGGCTTTAACTTGTTCATCCTTCCTATGTTTGCATTTTAGTCACTTGTAAACAGACATTTCTGTCGTTATCTTTGAACTTGTATTATGAGTTATTACACTCCTCTCCTACGTGATTCAACTGACGTCAGTGCAGTTTAAAACACAGTCCAGAGAAATTACTGAATTTGACATCAAATATAACTAAATATTTTCTAGTGTGCCTTTGACTTTTGCCAAGTGCAAGTAGAAGTTTTCAGCCTCTACTATTAAAAAGGCTTGTTATGGTTCTGTAGGACAGATTAAACACAGCTGGGAGAGAAGTAGTTCGTCTCCCAGTCTCTCCGCCCTCTGCTTATTTTCCTGTTTGTATTCCTGGAGGCAAACAGCTGTGCATCCATTTTATCCTTTATTTAAAATGTGACTCTAAAAAGAAGCGGGGCTTTCAGACTTAGAAAAAACTTTCCATTAGTTACTGACTTTTTCTGTTGAAACAATGTATTCATTATATTAAAATACCTCTTGAAAGTAACCCAACATAATGTGTAAAGTAGCCTTATATGTTAGCCGAATTTGTTCTTCTGCTGTCTTCACTGATGGCTGCTCTAATATGTTCCTGCATGCCTGCTGTCATTACAGTTTCTAACCACTGCATAGTGCTTCCTTATTAAAAACTCTTCATTTGAAAACCTGTGGGGCTGGAGAGATGGCTCAGCGGTTAAGAGCACTGATTGTTCTTCCAGAGGTTCTGAGTGCAAATCCCAGCAACCACATGGTGACTCACAACCATGTGTAATGGGATCCAATAACCTCTTCTGGTGTGTCTGAAGACAGCTACAGTGCACTCATATACACTAAATAAATAAATCTTAAGAAAAATAAAATAAAATCTGTATAGTTCACTTAGACCCACAATACCCCCAATTACCATCAGTAATGAAAATGTGATACTGTTAAATGTATTTCTGGGCTGATTAGATGTCAGCGTTCTAAAGCCATGTGTACCGTACAAATTACAAAATTGACTCTTCAGGATTTAGTTCAAAGAAAGGGCTGTGAGTAAATAAGAACTTTTTGGTCACTTGAATCAACCAAGTATTTGAAACACTTTTCAAAATTACCTTTAAGCTAGGTGTTGCTTTGCATCTATATTTTGAACACAATATATGAAAATGTTATTTATTCTGACTACAGAAGAAATATGTGTCCCTGCTGGAAAAATACAGAAAGTTGCTGTGAGAAAACGCCCGCCCTCTGCCAGTGCCAGCAGTCTTGGCTGACACCTTTCCAGTGTCTGTGTATAAGCCAGGAACACTGAAATGTAACACACGGGGGTATGGTAACTTGGTGTATTTAACACTTCTGGCACATGCATGACCCTGTAGATTTTATTAGTAGTATTAGAAGTCTCTGTGAGGATGAGAAGTCAGTGGTGTCTCCCTGCCCTTTGGGCCCTTCTCCCCCACACACTGTTGGCAGTTGTCTGTATCACTGATGACTAGTTGGGTCAGTCCGTGCAGTCAGTTCTCTACTTCCTGCTTGCCTTTGACAGAGTCCTGCTGTGTACTCTAGGCCATCCTGGTGGAGCTCACTGTCCTAGTGCTTCAGCCTCCTTAGTGCTGTGAACTCAGGTACACGTTATGTCCCCTGGTTTGGATTTTGTTCTTTTGATACTTCATAGTGAGATATTTTAAATGACACTTTAATTTGTAGATGCACAAAGCTTATAATCTTTACTCTTGAGTATCTGGTTTTACTTTATGTGCATGCGGTTTTCCTTCTATGTCTGTGTGCACCCCCTGTGCTCCTAGTCTCCTTGGAGCCAGAGGAGGGCAAAGGATCCCTTTGAACTAAAGATAGCAAAGCCACCATGGTGTTGCTGGGGTGGAACCTGTGTCCTCTACAAGAGCAGTGAGTGCCCTTGACCACTGAGCCATCACTCCAGCCCTTGTCTTCTAAGCTTCTTCTGTCACAGTCTAAATATGGCTCTTGGACACGTGTTTCTTCCTTAAGACTGTTACAGGTTAATACTGAGGTATAATGAGTAATACTAATAATACTGATACTATCAGATTATAATGAAACAGGTTATTTTCATGTAAATCAGATTTACTGTGGGAACATTAGCTATTTATTGACATGTCCTGCACTTCCTTTTTTTAATTTGTTTGCTTTTTCGAAGTCTGTGAGCTGTTAGAAGTTGTGCCTGTGCTCCCTGCAGCCCTGGCTCCTCGATGTGTCGGTGCCTCCTGGCCATGCCGAACTCCAGGCAGTCTCTGCCTCTGCTCAGGACTGGACTGCAGGCCTGGGCCAGTCCCGTGTCTCTTGCAGAAGTGTTCATGTTGAAGGTTAGAAGTGGTGATTGGACCTGAAGAGAACTGTGGCAAGAACTCTGAAGAAAGGAGCAAAAGAGCTTACACGTCCTCAGGGCTTTTTCTTTTTGTTCTTAGTTTATTTCAAGGGAAAGAAAGTAAAATTTACAAGTGTACTCCCAAGTACACACAGTGCCTGTCAGTCTGTCTGCTTACCATCCGTGAGTCGATGGCCAGCTTTCTCTGGAAACATCTCTTCAGTGAGCAACTGTTACACTCCCACTGGGTCAGCCAACATGCGTTCCCGGGGTTCCTAAAGGTAGAAGTTTTGAATTCTCTTCATGTACCATGGGCTAGTAGTGGGTTTCATGGTTAGCTATTATTAACAGTCATTGTATCACGTCCTCCCGGTCTGCCAGCCTCCTGCATGGCATCACCCAGAATTCTCTCTCATTTACATTCCCATTTGATAGCATGTACAGCTACCATGGTTAAGAACCACAGTTTTAATCTCTGAGATTGAACAGAAGATTTGGCTCAAAGTAAATGGAAGCCGCAGTTTCTAAAGCCTCCTGGCCACGATTCTTCCTTTGACAGCAGGCGTGGAGACAGCAGCGTAGCTCTAGTGGGCCAGTTACGTCCTTCTTGTTCCAAAGAGAACTGAGGATGTTCTTTCCTTGGGGAAAACAGTGGTGACTACATTAAAGTCAGACGACCTTAGAGAGTGATGTATTTCTGAGGTAAGCAGGTAGACTTCAGTGAAGAAGGCCAGCACCACAGTGAGCCCCGGGCAGAGGAGGCGAGCTGTAGGTCGTGCTAAATTGTTGTAATTAGAAACAGAGTTGTTGCATGACCACATAAGCTAGTGAGCTTTCCTCACTGCTACAAGTCTGTGAGACAGTGTGCACGTGAGGAACAGCCACTGTTCTGCCATTCATCTATTTCCTCTGGAAAGTTTTCAACATTAAATTTGTTAATAAATATTTACCATGTTCTGTTATTCCTCAGCTTCTATGTATGAGTGATGTATAATTTCTAGTATTGTGATTAGATGAAATAGGTAAAAGAGATATTTCTTTTCTCAAAAGTTGTACATTTGCTTATTCATGTTTGTGTTTATGTGTGTCATGTGTCTTCTAAGATGTGTATGCAAGTCAGGGGACAACTCACAGGGGTTGGTTCTTTCCTCCAATCAAATCTGGGTTGTTGGATTTGGCAGCAGGTGCCTTCCCTGATGAACTCTCTGACTTTGGCCTCTGCTTAATAATTTTGATGTGAAAGTCAGCACAGAGGCTGAAGGAGAAGCAGATAAAGGACCACCGTGTTTCAGGGTGCCTGAGGTAGATATGATAATGTACCTACGTTCCATTGGTGACATAGCGAAGGGGCCAGTAAGGCTGGTGTGTGGGCTACAGTGGGAGGAGGGAGGTGCCAAACTGCAGGTAGAAGTCACTGAGGAAAAGGATAGTTTCTTTTTTATGTAAGTAATGGGTTTCTTAAGAACCAAACTCTGGATTCACCTAATCCATGGGATATTGTTTTTACATGAATTAAGAACACCTTCATCTGAGATTATTTATTTCAATGTACAACATTGAAGCAACATGTCTTCACCGATTAACTACATAAGCATAGAATGTGTTTCCATTTGCTTTTTCTTGCTGTAGTAAAACACTGGACAAAACCATCTTAGTGCGGGAAGGGCTTTCTATGACTTGAACATCCAGTCACAGGCCGTCTTTGAAGGGAGTCAGGCGAGAGGCGTGGAAGAAGCTGCTCACTGGCTCCCAGGCCTCGCTCAGTCTGCTTCTTGCAGCACCATGTGCCCAGGGGCAGTCCCCACAGTGGGCTGGGCCGGCCGTCCCACGTGCAGCATTAGTCAAGATTGCCCAGAGGCCAATCCGAGGAAGCTATTTTATTTTCTCAGTTGACGGTCCCTCTTCCCAGATGGCTTGAATTTGTTTCAAATTGACAAAGACCAACCAGCAAGGAATACAAGCCAAGATTGTCCTATATATTGAATTTTTTTAAAAAATTTGCCATTACGAGCAGCGCACAGCCATGTGTAAACTCCAGTTCCAAGGGATCTGACACCCTCATACCAGTGCACATAAATAAAATTAAATTTTTTTTAAAAAAAGAAAAAATGTTAGAGTTTGATCATAATCTGTTTTGAACATCAAAAGTGTTCAAAATACCTTTGGTGTTGAGCACTGATCTAATGGCATTTGTTTTATTTAGTCTTAGAATTTTCATGTGTCCTTAAAAAGACACAGTAGAAAATGCAGCCCAGTGGAGAATTCAGAGGAGAACTCGAAGCTCAGCGTTTAAAGGCAGTTACAGGACTGGTCAGCAGGTCGCAGAGGTAACCCAATGGCTACCAACTGAGACAGGACACATCATTGAATCTCCTGGCTTCTGAGTCTCCTCTTACCCACCCTGTCCACCACTGTCCCCCACAGAGCTGAAATCTAGCTCTAGACTCTTTGTTCCCAAGGTCATTTATGCTGTGTCCTTTATTTTTTTTTCCCAGTAAATTGCACGGGCTTTACAAAATACTAGTAGTTTGGTTTTTTGTTGTCATTACTATTCTTTTTTTGGTTGTAGAATAAAATATGAAAAGAAGAAGAGGCCCAAATTAGAATAACCTCAATTTCATAATTTTATTTAGCTAGTCTACATGATACTGCCTCATTGAAACCTGCTTCTGTTAATCAAACTCATCACAACTCTGATTGACCTGTCCCTCTGGTCTATGTCTCTGTGACTCTAGCTGGCCTTGCCCTGGCTTGGCTCTGCCTCAGGTTTGAGTCCGCCTCTGTGCTCCGGCTGCCTTTCCTGGGTGAAACCTGCTTTAGCTCTGCTTTCACACATTATGATGTTCCAGCCTTCCACGCCCTGTCGCTTCCCAAGTTTGTCCTCCCATTCCTCAGAGGTCAGAGATCAGCTGTTTATTTTCCTGTTTCTAGAGAAAGTTCTGTCACTTGTGTGGCCTGTAGCTGACTGTGTGTGCACATAGCACCTTCATATGTAACGATGTGGGTGGTGATAAACCAGTTTCCCACAGCCGTGTTTGTCCACCTCCCTTCCTCCCTGGCTCCTCCCTCCTGGCACTAAGTGCTGGTCACTAGAGCAGCCTGGACATCCCTCCTGATTTGTCCTTCAGTGGCCTTTCTGGACTCTGCACGTATCAACATGGCAGCTGTCCTTATGTTTTGGGTTATTAAATTTATCAAGTAAGCAAGTGATTTAACCTCTGCATGTTATCTTTCTACTGTGAGAAGGCAACAACAGGAGATAGTTGCTAAGCATGGCATGTATTCATTCAGAGAGAAAGAACTACTCCCTATAGACCTTACCCGTAGCAAACTGGCACGCCCATACAGCCGGCCTCACCGTTCCCTCGAGCTCACCCAGCCTCTTTGTCCTGCAGTCTGTCCCTTGCATGTAGATAACCCTTGAAAGCCGTCTTCACGGTGAACTTGAAGTAGCAGCAGCAGCAGCAGCAGTTTGATCCTGGGTTCTCCTGGAGTTGAGAGTAAAGCCAGACAGTGAACAAGTATGTCTTTTGTACTTGAACTCCAAGGGTGAACTCCATGTAGCCTTCTTGCAAGACAGATAAACATGTCATCAGATGTAATGCATTATTTGATTCCAGTGCATAAGCTTTGGTTTTCATGTTGACATTGTCCTGCCCATGACTCTGTGTTGTCGGAGGCTTCTCTCTCCCTGGAAAGTTGTGGGCAAGTTGCTGCTGGGATAACGTTGTGTTGGTGCTCTGAGCCATGTTGATCATTGTCAGGTTTGGAAGTCTGTCTCGTCCCTGTTGGTTTGTGTATGCTGTCTTAGATTTTCACTCCTTCCTCTCTGTGGACTCCGTTCTGTTGCTGACCCGAAGTGGTCATTTGGCCTGCAGTGTGCACAGGGCTGAGGTTACTGTTGTGATTCCTTATTGATAGTTCGGTGGGGAGCTGCTCATTAATCAGCCACACAGACCAGTCTGCAGGTACAGCAGTGATAGCTCAGCAGCGTTTGGTGTCAGTGGGAACCTGGACTGCAGATGTGGCTAAGTGAGATCCAGAAGATAAGTGGAGTTACTCGGATGCTTGTCCTCCACACTGAGGAACGGTCTGCTCGGAAGGCCTCTTGACTGGTGGTGCAGTGGGTCTGAGGAACGGGGGAAAGTTTGTCTCAGGAATGCAGAGATGAGACGTTTGGGGAACCTGAGGAAGAAGTGTGGCATGGAGCCGTACGAAGCAGCAGAGTTTCTGGGATGACAGGTTCTGCTTATCCTGCCAGAATACGTCAGAGAGGAGTCAGAGTCCATAAAGGAGGACCAGGGTGATGGAAGAGTCATTTTAATCTTCAGATATAAAATGGTGCCCAGTTTTCCTGTCTTTGCACTTTCTGTTTTGAATTTATTTTGTGGGAGCGTATCTTCCCATTTCCTTGCCAGACCCACTTGAGACACCTTTGTGCGCGCGTGCGCACACACACACACACACACACACACACACACACACACACACACACCCCATCTAGGCCCATGGTCTCAATGATAAGCTAGTCTTGGAATGAAAGTGCAATGCCATCTACCTCCTGGTTTCACTGGCTTCCTTTTTATTCTTCTGTTGGCATGAGCATTGTGGTGTGGTGGTAATTGTGATGGCAGCTGCTGCAGGAGCTGTAAAAACCATGGTAGCACAAATCTATCTTGAAAAAAAAATTTATGTGTACAGATGCTTTGCCTGCTTGCATGTCTGTGCACCATAGGCAGAAGAGGGCATCAGACATCCTGCAGCCACAGTGACAGGCAGTTGTAAACTGCACAGGTGCTGGGACTCAAACCCAGGTCCTCTGGAAGAATGGCCCATGCTTTGAGCCAGTGTGCCATCTCTCTAGCACCAGGAAATCTATGTTCTGTCAGATACCGACCTAGCATTCTGCATACATATCCATCTTTTTCTTCAGATAATAGAGGGAGCTGAGGAGTATGAAATTGCAGACAGACACTAGTAATTATAGCATTCCTTTGTGAATATACACTGTAGTTGACTAAACTTGCTTTACTTTTGGCTATTAACATATTTTATGAGAGAACTTGAAAGCATATGGTTCTTCCCTATTGGAATGGCTACAAAAAGCAAAAGTAGAAGACAAGTGCAGAGATATAAAGCGAGCAGCCACAGCTCCAGTGGTGTGGATGAATGTGTGTGAGAGCTGGGCACAGGGATATCCCAGAAGCCAGCAATCATTCTCTCAAGTAAGATCTGAGAGAACTATATACATGCATGCACCAGGAAATGGTAGACTGTTCATGGTAGCTGTGTTAAACATAGAGAAGCTGAAAGCCAACAGTGGGTAAATAGATGCATATTCACATAATGAAGGATGGTACAACAATAGACAGTTAATAACTGCATATAATAATTTAGCCAAGTGTCATAAACCTGCTGAGGAATACATTCCAGCCCTTTAAACATAGATATATCACATATATATGCTAGGTATCTTACATAGTGTGTGTGTGTGTGTGTGTGTGTGTGTGTGTGTGTGTGTGTGTGTGTGTTAGAGCATGTCTTTCTTTAACCATGGCTCTCCCAGCACTCTGGAGGCACATGGATCTCTGAATTCCAGGTCAGCCCGGCTACACAGGGAGACTGTCAAATTAATTAAAGAGTAAGACATTGATGTCCTGTGTGCTAGGATAGACCAAACTTCTGAATATAGACCTAAAATACAGTGACACAAATACAGTTTAGCTTACTTGTGGCCCACAGAAAACTTTTATAGGACATATGTTCTAGACTGTGGTCACAGTAGGGGCTATTTCCCCTCTGTGTAGCCCTTAGGGAATTGGGCCAGTATTGTCTCTGCTGTGCTCAATGAACATGTAGCTCAAGGGCACACTACTCACTTTCTGTTGTAAGAGGACATAACCACATGCCCACACCAAACTGTGGGGATGCAGGCAGGGGGAGTGATACATACTGTGAACTCTGGTTATTTTTGCTATCTTCTGACATACCAGTACATGGTGGCTAATTTTTATGCCAATGGCTATAGTTCTCATTACTACTTTTATTGTTAATAAATTGTTCCATTGAACAGATAGGATGAAATAAAATTAAATAATTGAATGACCGTGTGGATGATTTCATTTTGATTTTTGCTAATATTGACAATTCTACAGCAAAAGTCCTTGGTAAGAAAATAACTTTGGTATGGTCACTTCTCTTCTTCTGCCATGAAGGCTCTGGTGCTTTATCCAGTGAGGTGGCTCAGCAGTATCCATTTTTTGTTTACTTATTTTATTTGCTTTTAAATTTTTAAAACTTGAGTTCTTGTGTGGGTGTCTATGATGCGGGTGTTAGGCATAGTTACTGTAGTGAAGCAATGTCATCTCTTGGGGTTGAAGTGACTTAAATGACCTGAGCGACTTAAAACAGTGAAGATCTATATGCTTAAATGATGCTGACTATGGCCTTCATGTTAAGTAATAGTAAGTTGACCATATTTTTCATATTTTGACCATAATTTCATTATTGCCACAAAACTTTTATTTTACTGTCTTTTGATCTCACACTCCACTCTCCTGCCTCCTCCTGATTCTGCTCTTGGTGTCATATTTGGCTTTATCCTTAGGTTATGAAAATGTCTGTGTTCCTGAATAGATGTTGACACTTTCATTCATGTGGTTTTTTTGTGTTTTGTTTTGTTTTGTAAATCTAGTTCTTCTAGAACTGATTTGTCTATAGGATCTAGTTTTCTTTTTTGATTGAATGTTACTTAATTATGCCAGTAGAAATTGGTTGATTTTATTTTTAAGGGACCGTGTGAGTCTTAGATAAAACCATCCAGAAATGTTTTAAGATGACTTTCTAGGTGGGGATTAGGACGGAGTAAGAAAGGAAGCTGTAGTTCTGAGTCTTTTGAAGGAGAGAAACCCGTATTGGTACAAATAAAAACGATCATTCGCTCAGAATCAGGAGTTCTCTGACATTTGGCAAGTCTCCATCTGCTAGCTGCCGCCACTCAGGTGAGGCCTGTCACTTCCCTTACTTTAGGGCCACATCTGACTCACACTGAGACTCATGCTGGTTGAAGCTAAATTTGAATTGATTTAGTAAAAATTGACATCAGGATAACTTTAGAGACTTTTTCTGTATGCATAATTTATGGCATATTAATTTATTTAATGTGCATGACTATGAAAAGCTACTATTAAAAATCACCAAAGTCAATTAGCATGACTTTGTTCCTCAGTTTACATAACATGCTTTGAGCACATCTGTACATGTGTAGCAATTACTAGGTGTTTGAAAGAAGAGTCCTTCCTTGCTCATTGTGCTTTAGTCAGCAGCTATGCTCAGGTTTGTGGGTAACAAAAGAAAAACTTAGTTGTTGGATGAATAACCCAAGGGCGCCCAGGGTATCCCCCAGCCCCTGCTGACCTCAGGCTCATGGTCTGCATTTGTTTGGATTCCTTTGGTTACAGAGACAAACAGTGCAGTGGTAGCATATGCCCATATGGTGATCACTAGAGCCAGGAGTTTGAGCTCATCCTCAGATTCATAGTGAGTTCAGCCTTGGCTACATGAGGCCTTGTCTCAAAACATAAAGATGTCATTTTCTTTGCTCATCAACCTCACAGCTAAGAGACCTTTAAAAACATCAGAATATGAAAGCCCCTTCGGTTGGTACTACTTATTCTTCTGATTGTCTCAGTCTTAGAAATGTCAGTTTCCTCTATTCCTTCCCATCTGCTGCACTCCACATAAGCTCTGAATGCTGGGTCGGCTTGCCGATCTGGGAACACTGAGAATTGCTGGAGAAAGCAATATAACCCTTCTCTTCCACTTGCCATTGGCTGGCTGTTGGCTTTGTCAGTCCCTCACTTCTGTAAGGCATTTGGGGTGGAGTCCTTAGTACAGTCCGTTAGCTGAGGGGCTGGGCTCCTACACCATGCATGGGAAGCTTCTCTTGGTTATCCTCATTCACCCTGCCATAGCGGAACTGATTACTATCAAAGCATATTCTGCAACCCATAAATTTGTGGGTTTTGAATAGAAACAAACCAGACTGGCCTTGGGTATCTGTTTTTAGGTAGAAAGAACCATCTTCTGCCTGCCATTTTGTTTCATCTATTTTGAAACATTTTCCTTCATTGATTTAGTGGTTTTTGAGATTCACTTTTCATTGAAATTGTATATTTGGACTTGATCAGTGGGGAAAAAGCACTTCTTTTATGTGAAAATAGACCATTCTAATATTACATAAAACTTAGGAGTTTGTGCAACCAAACTGAGTTATGTTTTGTTTGTGCCACAAATGAAGCAAATCACTCTGGCAAATACATTTTGGAAACCACAAGACCTTGTGCTGAAGAGTTTATATGATTTGCAAACAAGTTCTCTAGCAATTTCTTTTGGTGAAAGAAATGAAGTTGGACACTAGTATCTTTGTTGTTATAGCTGGATCTTGATGTCAACCCATAAGGCCATGTGGCGAAGCGTGGTCACCAGGCTGTGGCTGTGTTCAGAGAGAAGTGTGGGGAGGCATGGATGCTCTTAAGAGTTTTGGGAATCCAAACGCTGTCCTATGTCTTTCTGTTTCCTAATCACCACAAGGTGAACCAGCTTCCTCTACTACCTGCTTGTTTGCACTCTGATAAGCAGCTCTGACCAGCCAGTGAGCCAGGAACACAGGGACTTCGGACATGCCTCATGTCCCTTCCTTCAGGTGTTTGTTTCTGTTTATGAAACACTTCACAATCTTCTATCCCCCCCCCTTTATGTATGCCTGAAAATCTCATATTGGAGACACAGTCCATTTTCCAAAACGTGTTATTATAGATGGCAAAAAGGGTTCTGCAAGTTTTAAGATAGTGATACATAATACTCAATTTTGAGATTTCTGTTAAGAAAGTTTTAATATTCAGGCCAGCTAGATGACACAGTGGGTGAAAGAGGTGGCCACCAAGCCAGATGACCTGTTTTCTCCCTTGGTTCCCACATAGACCAACTCCAGTTGGTTTTCCTTGAACTTCTACACTTATGTCCATGACACACATACATAACAATAAAATTTCTTAAAAGATTTATTTTATGTATGTGAGTGCACTGTAGCTGTCTTTGTATACACCAGAAGAGGGCATCAGATCCCATTTCAGATGATTGTGACCCACCATGTGGTTGCTGGGAATTGAACTCAGGACCTCTGGAAGAGCAGTCAGTGCTCTTACCTGCTGAACCATCTCTCCAATCCCACAATAAAATGTTTTTAAAATGTGTTGCTGAGAATCAGGAGACAGAAACAGGCAGATCCTTTGTGAGTTCAAGGCCAGCTTAGGATACAGAGCGAGGCCTTGTCTCAATTAGATCTGCCTGCCAGTGAAGGAAGACTTGACTTTCCCAGGGTTTCACCTCACCAATGGTTCAGTACTACCTACTAGGAAAAACTACTCGGATGAGCACTAAACCGTAAAAGGCGATGTGTAACTCCAAGAGATAAGCAGTTTGAAGAAACCCATTAATAAGGTTTGAGAACTTATGTGTGTTTATTTGGTTAATTCAGGTGACTTCTATGTCTTTCCCTGTGTCCAGCAGCATTCAGTGACTCCTCCAGTAGGGCCAAGGCACAAAGCAGCTTGTATTCAGTTGAACCATGGTTCCCTTCTTTTTCTTTTATTATCTGTTTATTCACTTACTTTTTCCTCTTTTGTCTCCTTGAGATCCCTTAGCCCAGGCTTACAAGCGACTCACTCCATAGCCAAGGCTGCCCTAATGCATGGTAGTCCTTTGCCAGCTGCTGAGCTTATCAGTGGGAGCTGCCCTACCTAGACAGTGTCATAGTCCTTAGCTGCACATCTAACTTGTATTTTTTTTGTATGTGTGTTTTGTGTAGCTTCTGTGTACTCCTTTTTGGTAAGCTAACCAGCTTCTCATTCTCACCAGTGTGAGGGAAGAAGTGTTTGGTCGTCTGTACACGAGAACTCAGCTGGCATTGTTGGGACTGTTAGATCCATTGTTAACTACCTGACTAGGTGGGAGTCTGCACTGCTCAGTGACGCCTGCCGTCTCAGGAAGCAGCCTGCCTATAAGTCCTGTACCAGAGTGTGACGACCAGGTCCTTGGTGCCCTCACCCCAGAAGGTGAATGAATCACTTATCTCTCTTTTTCATTCACTAATAACATTAAGTGTGTGACTTGTGTGACATTCCATGGCACCCTTACCTGAAATGCTTTGCACTCCTTGTAAACCCCCTGGGCAAACCTTTTCTGAATAGTAAGATGAGCAGAGGGAGATGAGGTGGGGGTGAAAATCGTTATGCGGTAGAGTCTTATGAGCTAACAGAAAACTCTTAAGGACAATGTTGTTTTCTCTGCGGCTTTGACTGAGTTCTAGGAAACTCGGGTTAGAAACTAAACATTCAGCTTTCTTTAGTAATTCTTATTCATCTTGCTTATTAGATGGTAGAGGTATATTGAAGATGCTCGACTCGAATGGCCTTTTGTGTTGTCACTTGTGAATGTTTATGGAGCCAGGGAGCTGTAAGCGAGCACTTCTGTGGCTGACTGTAAGGAGTTTTACTGCTGGGCATCCATCCACTCGGAGACTAACTTCCTGGGCGAAATGCTACCTCCCCCCTCCCACTGTGACTTTAGAAGTCACTTTCATCCTTCATTTCTGACATCACATGACTTGTTTTCTTGATTGTCTTTCCCTGTCCGCTTAAGTTGCAGAGAAAGCAGCTTAAGCTGGCACGTTAGTTGACTTAGGTGAAGTGAAGATGATTGTCACAGCCTTTGTTGTTATGGAACCCACAGGGCTGTAGAACTTTTGCTGACAGTGGTCGCCTGTTAACTTGCTGTATCTTTTGGTGTTTGGCTAATAAGATAATTGCAAGCCTCTCCAATGTAATGAAGTGAAGGTTTCCTTTTCCACTTAGCATGCAAAACAGGAACAGTAGTTAGAACTGTTGTACCCACATTTTCCTCCTCCATAGGGAAGCCTAGATAACTTGGCTTGGCTTCTGTAGAGGTCATGTGAAGAAAACAGTCTTATGTGCAGCCTTATGAGAACAGAACTGCCCAGTTATGCCTAGACACACAGTGATAGGAGAAGCATTGACGAGCAGGGAGCACTTACATCCCATGCTGGAGGACAGAAGAGTTAGGGGAGGGTAGAGATCATTAGTTCTTTTTAATGTATTTTAAAATGTAAATAAAGAGGCAGTTTATACTGTAAGTCCTAGCGGTATCCTGTAATAAGTGTAATGTATTGCGCAAGGAGGATGGCACAGTAGCTCAGTGGTGGAACATCTGCCTGGTGGGCATGAGCCTTGCTTCATCCCTCAGACCCGACCACAGTCCTTTAGAAGAATGTTGAAGAGAACGAGGCGTGAGGACTCAACACTACCTGACTTACAGAGCTTACTGTAAGTAATCACAGTGTGCTTAGTCATTCTAAATACAGTGCACAGATCACCGAATGCAGCAGCTGAAAGAAAAGTGCTGCACATAATCAAATAAATGTGTATACACATGACCGTGTGTGTACACATTCATACATATGTATATAGAAGGAAGTGCAAAGCTGTGCACATACTCAGATTAATACACACACTTTGTAATTCATTTTTATAGAGAGAGCTATAAAATTATCACAGTGGAGAGAGATGGTAGTCTTGAAGGGAGGACGCTGAGCCAATGAGCGCGGTAGAGCATGGACCTGGGTTCATGAGAGAACTCTGACTCTTGGGCAACATTTATGTTGGTTTGGTTTGGTTTGAGACAGGGCTCTCTGCATACCTTTGGCTATCCTGAAACCCACTGGGTTGACCATGCTGGCCTCAAACTCATAGAGATCAGTCTCCCAAGTGCTGGGGTTAAAGGTGTGTGTCACTGCTCCCGGCTCCCTGTAAATATAAGATATATAATTTATACATTATATAGTTACATATTATGTATTAATACACTTCATAATTGTATGTTACATATTATTACATATTAATATACTTGACAAAAATGGGGCTAACTTGTGTTTCAGTGGTATAGGACCTGTTTAGCATGTGTGGGGCTCTGGGTTTGTTCCCAAGCTCTGGAAAAAACTTTTTAATTAAAATTATAAAAAAAATGCACTATTGACCTTAATTTAAAACTTCTAAAACTGTTGAAAGAAAATATATCAGATAATCTTTGTGATCTTAAAGTATGTAAAGATTTCTTAGAAATGATGCCAAAATAGACAAGAAACTTCATAGGAGACTGTGAGAGAGGACCAAGATGTGTTTGGAATAGATGTATGTGGAAGTGGAAAGGAAGCTACTAAAAATGGACGGAATAAGAAGGAGGGCGGAACTGAAAATGGACGGTATAAGAAGGAGGGGGGAACTGAAATAAAACATTTTGTTTGTAAAGTTCTATAATGAAAACTAATGCTATAAAATCAATGGAAAAAGAAATGATACACAAAGTATATAGTTCATACATAGAAAAATAGGTTGAAATTTTCAAAATTAAGGTGTTTTATATTGTAAAAGAGAGGACTGGAGATGGCTCTGTAGTTAAGAGTTCTGAGTTCAATTCTTAGCACCCACCTGGCAGCTCAGAACCGACTATAACTGTAACCTTTAGGATCTGATGCCCTCTTCTGGTGTGCAGATGTATATACATGCAGAGAAAACACCCATATAAATAAACAAACCTTTTAAAAAAAGAACTAAGAAGGAAAATAATCATGGGGAGCATATTTGTAGATCATACATGACAAATTACATCCAAATAGCACAGTGTTCAGAAAACAGCCACTAGGCAGTCACTTGTGGGTTTCCTAGGTGAAGAACAGAGTCGCTCAGGCCTTCGAGTGTCACTTTGTAGCAGCCCACTTCCTAAGTTCCTGCTAGGCCCCATTCCACCTACAGCTCCACAAAGGAAAATGGTCTACAACTACAGTAATGCATCAAACCCATAATTAGGAACCAAAGCATAACTACTCAAGAGAAAAAAGGTGACCATAACTCACTGTATGACATGCAGATGTGTGAGGCACAGTTCTCAGTGCTGGGCCTCGTGAACCCACTGGCCCTCTAGAAGCCCTGCACACCAACCGCCGTTACCCATCCCGACATGTTGAGTGGGCCGCATGCTTTGGGATTAATGAGTGCTGGTCAGTGCTCTTCCTTGCACCTCACAGGGGCTCTTTGTTCCTGGCCATAAAAGGAGAAATCATAACCAAAGCACTACTGGTTGCCTCTCACTCATAGCAGTGTGTCATCTGTTCACTAAACTTCCTGTTCCCCCAAGGATTTTCAGCCCCTACCCATTAGAAGAAGAAGAAATAGATCCTCACAGAAAAGTATTCTTGGAGTCAGACAGGAGTAAGGATGGAGTGGAGCTAATGCGGGCGGGGCACCAGCCAACGCTGTCTTCCTCTTCCAGGGGATGCTTTTCCTTAGCAATAAACGTCAGAAGCACAGAGTCGCTGTTGCAGGCTGCTTTGTCCCTCACTGTTGGCCTCCCAGGAACATGAGGCAGAAGAAGACTGCTGCAGCCTCAGGTGAGATGTGTGACTCAGTCATGTGCACAGGCACCACACACTGTAGGCTAAGAGGCCCTGTGGGACCGAATTCCCAATATTGGGTTTAAGGCCAGGGTCTAGACCTTCCTGTGTCCTCAGCCGTCACACGTCAGATACTTAATTTTAGTTAGAAATGTGACTTTCATCTCAGTCCTCATGAACAGAACCTGCAGTTGCTATAGCAGCGATCTCTTTCCCATCTACATGAGATTTGAGTTTGAGACAATTACTTCCTCACAGATTTCCAACCTGTAAAATGAAGACTCATAGCCATTGTAGCTCGGAAGTAATAACTCAGAGGAAAAGTGATTTGTTTTCCATGAGGGAAAGCCTGAAAACTCACCTGCAAAGTCCAGTTTGATCGGAAGGGAGACTTCGTGTAAGACGGGGACTGAAAAGTACAAGTGTAAAGGCCCAGCCTTCCTCCAGCACCGAGAAGAGGCATTGGCTCGGGCCAGTTACTCATTAGCTGTTGTTTCTGTTGAGCCTCTTACAGGATGAGGATCGGAGGATCGTTCCGTGGCCTAAGGAAGAAGCTTTGACCTAACTTTTGGTGACGTTTGGCACTATAGTCACTTTCGAGCACTCAGCTGTCATCGAGGAGCCTGAAGTCTGCCATGGCTCCACCCCACCCCCAATGGTACATTTCAGTTTGCAGTGCAGAGTGGCCAGACCCATGCTGTGTGCTTTCATAAATTGTGACTTCAGGTTCATGTTTAACTCAGAGAGTAAGAATTAGTGATTTCTCTGTTGAGCAAGTATGAACTTTGACTTTGTGGTGGGGATGTTTGTTCCCGTCGTTAATGCCTCTGACCTGAGCAGTGCCGTCATCCGTACATATGGGATTGACCATGGAGAAGCAAGCTTTGAGTCATTTGATCATTTGATCATTTCTTACAGCAACCCAGGTTGTGATGTGCTTTGTGTAATGTGCTGTGTCGTGGTTGGGCTTTAGAAACCATGAACACTCACCCTCTACCCTAAGAGCTGTGACTGCCCAAGTTACCTTCTTGGTGTGCGCCGTGCACCTTTCAGGAAAGCGTGGGAAGTGCTGCTGGCCCCACGGACTTGGGAAGGAGTGCACACAGAAAGATCGTGTGCTTCCCATCTGCGTGTTACCCCCTGTTCACAATTCATTGTTCTCTGGTTAAATTCAGCAAGAACAGCTGAAGTCAGTGATGTGTCCTATCACTGAGTTAAATACAAGTCTGTGCAGGGATTATTGAGCTCTGGGTCAAGAAGGAAACCCAGTACCAGACACCCAGCTGGGGAGTGGGGCTCCATAAAGGGCGTGGCCGTGTTTCCAAGTGGGAAATCGGCATAGTGAAACAATAAAGATGCGCTGTCTTACAACACGGTGTGGCAGAACAGCAGCACCTTTGGGCTACGCGGTGACTTTCATGGGTGATGTTGAGCTATCCTGGCCGTGAAATGGAAGGGCTGAGACTGCACTCCGCCTTCTCCCTCTCTGACTCTTTAGTCTGTCACGTTGGGTATTGGTTTCCTTACCTCTGTGAAGGAATCCTGGGCAAAATATCAGTGTATTGCTTTCTTTAAAAGAAAGTAAATGTACTTACTTATTTATAGGGAGTGGTGACCATGCATGTGTTAGTCAAATTCACTGAACTCTAGAAGTCTGTGAAGTTATTGGTTTGCTATGTTGGGAAACAAGAAACCCAAATACTTAAGAATAAAGAAGGGGGGAATCTTACATTTGTAATAATTTAATTACAGGTGCAGTTGTCTCTCAGAAATCTTATGATTCATACATGATTACATTACATTTTAAAGGAAGACATTTAATTCCTTTGCACTGAGAAATCTATTTTTCAAGTAGTTATTTTATACAACTGCAGTCACTCCCAGATGCTTTTTTCATTCTTCTTTTGCTCTATGCTTTAGTGATGGAGCCCTCGTGTAGCCGTACCAATTACACAAATTGTGTACCTTACACTCATAGGAGAAGGTGAGTGTGGCACCGTGTGACTAGTGCGCATGGCTAAGCGCTGTAAAGGAACCCGAGAAACAGCTGAAGAAAAGAGTGAAGGGCTGATTAACTGTAAAGGGTTGGTGACAGATTTTCCTCTGACCTCTGGAGCAGAGGGGAATTGTTATAGTACTTATAGGTAAGTTAATGTTAAAGCAGTGAAATTTAGCCTCTTATTTATAAGCACTCAGAATATAGACAACTCATTTAAGACCCATACGCACACAGTGGAGGTTATAGATCTTGCTCTTCTATCATTGCAGTGAACCAGTGATGTTTGTACAGTGTGCAGTCCCTGAGTTCATTAGGATCTACATTATCAGCTCTGAGAGTCCCTGTGTGTTCTGTCCAAGTCCAGAAGGACTTAGCAGTTGAACACAAACTTGAAATCACTGCTGAGAATGGAATTTGTACTTTGAAAGACTAGGCTGTTTGACCAAAGTCACTGGCATTTTCATCCTCTGATTACTTAGTAGGCTTGGAAAAACCTCTCGATCCACTCATAGGGCTTCATTCCTAGGGCTGAGGCATGGACAGTCTGGGGCTCTTCATATACAGTAGTAAAACACTGAGACTTGGTTTGTGGAGTGATCCTGAAAATGAGTTTTACATTGGCAGCAAGCAGCAAGGGAGGGGCTCAGAAGTAACAGTAAGGAGACCTTTGCTTGCCCAGTCATCCATCCGTACACTCACTTATTACTGAGTTAGCCTTTGTTTTCCAAGCTGGCCTCTACCTTGTTGCTTAGTTAAAACTAACCTTGAACTTACTGTTTTCCTGCTTCTACAGTCTGAGCGCTGATGTCACTGGCCTGGGCTGGTTTATGCAGTGCTGAGGATCAAACCCAGGAGTCATGCTTGTTAGGCAAACATTCTACCCAGTGAGCTACACTCCCAGACCAGCACAAATATTGTCATGCTACATCTGACTGCTTGACAAGATCTCTTTACATAATCAAGGCTGGCCTCGACCTTGCTTTGTAACCCAGGCCAACATCAGACAGCAATCCTCCCTCATCCTGACCATTGTTGGATTTTTGGTATGTGCCACCTCGTCCAGCATTTAGAACTGCTCTTGATGGTCAGAATTTCACATGTACAAAGCCCATTTTAGTGAATTTCCAATGCAAGGACTATTCATTTGTTCCTGCTCTCCCAAAATATGAATATCGTAGTTGTGTTTTCAAAGATTTGGAGTTCACTGGTGATTTAAGGTTTACTAATAACATAGGTTTGTTTTAATCAAATGATCAAGCCTAGAAGGAACAAATACATTTTAAGGATAGGTTTCTTGGAGCAGAAAGGTTAAGAGCGAGAATGCTTGCTGTTCTTTCAGAAGACTCGAATTCTGAAAGTGCCAGTGCCTCCAGGCAGCTCACAACTGCCTGTAGCTCAAGGTCCAGGGCATCCAGTGACCTCATATGGCCTCAGGCACCTACACGTGTGGTATACATTCGCACAAACACACAGAGACACACATAAATAAGAATATATCTTTTGAAACTCACAACTGGAGCTAGGGCAATAGATAGCTCTGTAGTCAGCAGCACACACTGTTCCTGCAGAGGACCCTACCAAAGCAGCGTCTGCAAACACCAGCTCCAGGGCATCTAACGCCCTCTACTGGCCTCTCAGGGTACCTGCATACGTGTGGTGCACATACATATATTCAAGTACGTGCACAAATACACACACACACACACACACACACCATAATAAACTAAACAGATAAGTCTTTTAAAAAGGAAAACCCATGTCTGAAATGCTGTTTGTTCTTCTACTTTCCATGATGATGCTTCACGTTGCACTTCATAGTCACTGTTTTTCCTTTAAAAAAAAAATCTCAACTCTCCTGAGACATGTGCAAATCAGACACTTAGGATGCAGAGTCTGGGGAATGTATCTTTAAATCTGTTCATTTTTATCTAATGTGCATTTGTATTTTCCTGCATGTGTGTCCATATGAGGGTTTCAGATCCCTAGAACATTCCAGGGGTTACAGACAGGTGTAAACTGCCATGTGAGTGCTACGGATTGAACCTAGGTCCTGTGGAAGAGCAGCCAGTGCTCTTAACTTCTGAGCTCGGAATCCACTTTTAAAGAACAACACAGACCACTGCCCAGCCCGATCAGGATGCAGAAGCACTGTTCTGAAGTCTGTGTACTTCACTTGGGTAGGAAGATAGTTGAAAGGACATGTCGGCCCAACATTTCCCATTCCTCTTGTAATCATTAAACAGAGATTAATTTAAATTCTTTCACTATTCTAGGAAATAGATTCAAAAGAGCACTTCCTTCTCTAATAAAAGGTCTCTATTTGAGCAGACATGAACTAGATATAAAGAAACAGAAGGATCTGGAATATTTGACAGAGCTACACAGTAATGGTATAAGCCATAGTTAAGTGTGGCTGACTAATGGAGATGGTAACTACTGCTCAGTGTAGAAGAGCAGTGCTACTGTGTTGTCCGCAGGCACTCGCAGTAATGTACTGCAGAGAAGACCCACTGAGTACTGTGCACCACTGACGTAGTAGGAGGTGATGCTGAAAATATTCATGTGAAAGTGTATACACACATATACACTTTGTATACAGTGAGTATTCAAAAGCATGTGTGATGGACAGAGAGTAATTTACAGGAATCAGTTCTCTTTTTCTACTATTTGAATCCCACAGGTAAAATTCAGGATGTTGGCAGCAAGCACCTTTACTCACCGAGCTGTCCTACCAGCCCACTTAGACATATTTAATGCTGGATGTGGCGGCACATTATGTAATCCCAGTGTTCAGGGAGAGGTGGGAGAGACTTGCTGCTAATTAATTCTAGGCCTACCTGGTGGACACAACAAATCCATTCAGCCAGCCTGATGATAAGATACTGTTTTCTTTTCTTTTCTTTCTTTTTTTTTTTTTTTCTGGTTCTTTTTTTCGGAGCTGGGGACCGAACCCAGGGCCTTGCGCTTCCTAGGTAAGCGCTCTACCACTGAGCTAAATCCCCAGCCCCTCTTTTCTTTTTTCTTTCTTTCTTTCTTTTTTTTTTAAAGGAGCAGTAGCTGGGTGTGTAATAGGTTTGCTGCAAAAAAGTGAGGACCAAAGTTCTCAACCCCAGCACCCATCCATGTAAATATTGCTTGGTGTGGACCTGTAATCCCAGTGTTCAAGAGAGAAATTGGAGGTCCTGGAGGAAGCCAGGCTAGCAGAACCAGTGAGCTTGAGTTTGAGTGAGAGAGCCTGCCTTGATCTAAAGACGGAGAGGACAACACTCAATGGCCTCCATGTCTGTGTGCACAGCGTCCTGTGCTCCAAACTCACTAGGTAGAAGATAACGTGTAGACAGGAGCAAGAATGGCAGTGTTTGTAGAAGTGCATACAGACGAGTCGCTGCGGTTCTCACTTGTCCCTTCCCTTGGTGCAGTAATCGGAAGATGGCTTTGCTGCAGAGGCCAGTGAGAAAGCTGGCCAATGTACCAGACTGGTCCTGAGTGGGTAGCCAGTCAGTTATCATTTCATTGTAGGTAAAGTAGATTTTAAAAGTATAATTTGGAAGTATGGTGATGGAAAAGAAAGTTGATAGAAAAAATACTGACTTCTAGTAGTCTCCCGTCCCATAGTAGCAGAGGTTTGGACATGGGGTCCATCTGCTGGAAACAAGTGTAGTTGGGCAGAGAATAGGAAAGGTAATGGTTAACAGTCATTTGTCATCAGTCAGCAGTTGGACACCCAGAAAGCAAGCCACTTCCTGAGAGACCTGTGGTAAAAACCAAGAAGGAAAATGTGCTTGTGTGGGGTTGCAGTGTACGGTATATACACGCGAGTGTGCAGAAGGGCATGCAGGCAAGACAGTGGCTGAAGAAGTTCGGGGCTGTTGAGGACTTTTGGGTGACTTTTGTAGTGTGTTCAAAGCACAAGTAGAAGATATAAGACCAAATTTTCTTAAGGAAGTCAGATCCTGAAGAAACAGCTTTCCTTAAGGACACCACAGTGACTGAGACTGGCTCAGAGTGGGTAGAGTAAAGCCTTGTACCCAGGTGGCTGTGCCTGCATCGGTGTGATCACAGTGATGACCACGCTAGAAGGTCGGTGTGAGGCTGCTTGAACAGGGAAAGGGCTGAGGTAAATAGGTTTATGCAGCAGTAACCAGGAAGGCCCTACTGAGACTAGGTATAGGAGAAAGTATGGGACTCTTTCAGCACTGAGTCCCTGGTGGGGCTGGAGAGTTGGTGCAGTGGTTAGCCGTACTTGCTGCACTTGAAAAGGACCCAGGCTCGGTTCCCAGCACCCAAGTCATGCAGCTTACAACCAGCTGTACCTCCAGTTTCCGGTGACTCTGGGTCCTTTCCTGGCCTTCTATGGCTACCCACTCACACAGGATACACATATTTGCATCTGCAGACACACATGCATAAGATAAAATGAATAAATAAACATTTTAAAACAATGTCATTGGTACCATGTTTACCATGAGATGATGTAGCCCCAAATTCTGGAACTGCCAGTTTGAGTTCTGGTTCAGTAGATAACTATCCGAGTCTCACTTATAGTGTCTGACAAATGGCTGACATCTTGACACTTGCCGATACCTATGCTGAAGTCATCCTGTGATGGCAACACGAGGCTTGTCACCAGGTAATGTTTACTCTTAGCATTCCAGTTGTAACTGCAGCGTCTTTGCGGTTGCTTGAGGCAGTGTCATTCAGAGATAGCACACTGATAATACAAGGACGTCGGGGCTGAGGGTGGCTCTGAAAGCCCAGCCTCTGTTTGCTTCACTTGCTTCCTGGTGTGCAGAACTCTCATAGGTTCAAGTTTCGGACCTTTGGTTAGGAGCACTCCGCTGGTAAAGTAAGTGGTCCAGGATCTGGAATACTTTTGTCCCTAGGAATGGAGACAAGTGATGCTTAGTGTATAATTTTTAAGAAATACTTAAGCAGGACGAAGTGCAAACTCTTATTTCTTACCAGTGAAGATAATTTTCGTGCTTGTTTTGTATGAGTCAGAATCTGTAGTTTTAGGGTGTATACTGCTTTCCAATTTAGTTATTGCATTTGTGTACATGTGTGTGTGTGAAAATCATGGCACAAGTATGAATGTCAAAGACCAGCCTTGGGAGTAGGTTCTCACCGTCCATCCACCATGTGGTTCTGTGGACAGACGCCTCACCTGACGAGCTGTGTCACAGGCCCCAGACAGAAACTTTCTTAGCCACTTTATACTGGTTGCAAATAAGAGGACTGGTGACACAATTGATGACGTGGAAGTTGGGGCTTTAGTAGCAAGAAGTCAAGCCTTTCACCCTTTAAAAGGTAGCAAACAAATTGTTACTGATAAGTTACCCCCCTTTTATTTATTTATTTATTTATTTATTTATTTTTTGGTTCTTTTTTTCGGAGCTGGGGACCGAACCCAGGGCCTTGCGCTTCCTAGGTAAGCGCTCTACCACTGAGCTAAATCCCCAGCCCCTTTCCCCCCCTTTTAAATACACCAATTCAAGTCCTGAAGTTCATGACCGTGGAGACTGTTGAGTTCCGTGTTTGGCCAGATGAGGGTGCTGGCTCTTCACAGTTCTGGAGCCTGGCCTGGGGGGCAGATTGTTTCCTTTGCTCCGCCCTTTCTCGACTGACTGCTGGCAAGACAGACCGTTCACAAGTGTTTGATTGTGCTCTGTTCCTCTATATTGATCTTTCTCAAAAGAAAAACCTTCTGCTTTTTGTATACAGTTTTTAAATAGGGAAATTTTAAAATAAATGATGTAATTTAGAGGAACGTGGTAACTTGAAAAAAATAAATGTACATTTATTCATAATTTTTCTTATTAATAATGGGTGTTGCAATTTACTGAGAAAAATACCATAGCTAACTTTCATTGTAAAAACTATCTACATCAGTGCATATTAGTTATACTCGTCTTGCTACGTGAACTTTAAACTTTCTTTCATAACTCCTGAGATTGGCCATAATTTTGGTCTCGAATTCATCCTTGGACCTTGCCTGCTATTCTCACTCGAGGCAGTCCAATTCTGTTGTCTCACTGTGGACTTTAAGCCTTTAATAAGCTCTATTATTGCTCTTCACAACTTGACTTTCAAAAATGTCGTAAACTTGTTGGGGTGGAAGGATGAGAACTTTGCTGTACAGGCCTTTTAAAAACAAACAAAGGCCAGGCATGGTGGCACATGCCTGTGTCTCTGCAGTTGGGAAGCTGGTACAGGAGAATCTGCATTTGATATTAGAGAGACCTTATCTCAAAGAACGAAAGCCCAGCCAGCCAGCAAGTGGACCATCAACATTGTGTCTTTCATTTCCTTAAGACTGTTCAGCTGATACCAAATAGCTGTCTTCACCCTTACCCTGTGAGCCCTCGTCTTCTGTGTTGGGTCTGAAACCTTAGAGATGTTAGGCGAGCTGCCCTTGGGGCAGTTCCCAGCCTTGATAAGCAGCTAGTAACTACTTAATAAGTCTGTGGTCTCTGCATCCCTCCACCCATCCGGACCACTCACGTCTTCCTTTTACTTAGGCTCATGGGAATTTTATTGTTATTTGACGCTACAAGAGTCCTACTTCAGAGGAGAGAGAGAGAGAGATCATACACATACATACATACATACATACATACATACATACATACATACATACATATTTTAAAGTATTCTGTGATTCAGGAATTTATAATCAGACCACCATATACATAAATGCTTCTGCTCTGTTTAATATGGTGCATAAATGTACGTGCAGTTTTCTTATCATTAATTAATTAGTCACCATCTTTGCAACAGTTTCCTTATTAGAACATAACCTTTTGCTATAATTAAGAAGGTGGGGTATTTTATAGCAAAGCCTCGTTCACACTGATATCCCTTTGAATCACCAGACTGCATTTCAATTTGCCACCTGTCTCTATAGACTTGTGTGTGTGTTGTCAGCCTCAAGATCTTAGTAACTAGAATCAGACTGGAAACCATAGCAACATGAGTTGCTGAAAGGTCCCTGAAAATGTATAGTTGTTCTGGCTTCAGTAAGTAACTTAATTTTGTCACTCAGAATAAGTGACTAATTCAACTTAGAGTGGTGGATATTTTAAGGTATAATTCAGCTTAGAGTGGCGGATATTTTAAGGTATAATTCAGCTTAGAGTGGCGGATATTTTAAGGTATACTTCAACAGACTGTTTACTGGAAGGCAGCATTAGAAGTGTGGAGCGGCTGGGCAGTGGTGCTGCACATACGCCTTTAAGCCCAGGACATGTGAGGCAAAGGCAGGCAGAGACACAGAGTGAATTCCAGGACAGCCAGGGCTACACAGAGAAAACCTGTCCTGAAAAAACAAAAGGGAGGCGTGGTGAGGCTGCAGGACACCTCACCACACCTGCAGTCCTTGTGGCTTCACTTGGTTGGTTTGGCTCCTGGGCCCCATGTCTGCTCCTAGCAGGTACGCAGTTAACTGGAACAAGAAAGCAGAGTATCGCCTGTGTGCATAACTGACTCTGGGCCTGAAGTTTCTGAGCCAAATGTATTTTCAGACATTTACTTTAAAAAAATAGTTTATTTCTAATTAGTATGTTTTTAAAAAGGAAAGACAACTGAAGAGTTGATTAAAGTGAGATGTAGACCATGTTTTCTGTGCTCTCGGTATAGTCCTTGAAACTGTTTTAAAGTTCTCGACTTCTCTTCTTTGCTTTATTTCCCATTTAAA
Organism: Rattus norvegicus; assembly: GCF_021556685.1. Taxonomy (NCBI): domain Eukaryota; kingdom Metazoa; phylum Chordata; class Mammalia; order Rodentia; family Muridae; genus Rattus; species Rattus norvegicus. Next base: position 175,476,398 of record NC_141537.1, read on the forward strand.
GTACTATTTGAATCTGCATCCATCTACTGAAATTCTATATTCAAAATCAGTTTTTGTCTTACCAGAGGCTTTTAGGAGAGTTGAAATCAAAATTTCGTTTGTTAAAGAGCACACATTTCTCACCTTCACCTTCCAATTGTTCAGAACTTTAAAATAGACTGTGTGGTGATACAATAGGAAATATATTTAGGATTTATTACATTTTTTAAAAACATTGCTCAGGATTAAAGAATGGTATTGCACTCCTGCCCTCTAGTGGTTGAAAAAGATACTGTGAGTATGCGATTACAAGTAACTACTCTTGGTGTCAGACTCCTTCCCTTTACTCCTCGGTGCATTTACTAGTTTACTGATTTGTCAACAGTGTATTTGTGTGTCTTTATCAAGACTGTAGATGTGCCCTTATACTATTAGTCATGCAGACTCTTCCTTAGCAATGGGTTCACGTATGTGGAGTCCTAAGGTGCAGTCGCAGTGGGCTCAGCCAGTGCTCACACAGGACCGGCAGCTCCTGAGAGTCGTCCCCAGACTTCCATATACGACCAGTCAATATCATATTTGGTCACCACTCATCGGAGCAACGCTGGGTTCATTGAAGTTACAGTGTATAATAGAAACTGTAAAGAGGGGTGATAGCTCGGTGGGTTTGCACATGCTCTGTAAGCACAGGGACCCTGAGTTTGAATCCCAGCCTGACGTGGAACTCTAGCACCAGGGATGAAGATGCATAGGTCCTGAGAGCTGCAGCCAGCACAGCTGAGACAGCAGGTTCCTGGGTCAGTAAGAGAACCTGTCTTGAAGAAGCAAGGTAGGCCGTGAAGAGGAGGACACCTATGCTCTCCTGACCTCTCTGTAGATCACATGACCACACGGTCATGCGCCTTGCCACCCCACTCCCCCTCCACCAAGTAAAGGCTGGTAGAGGGGCAGAAAAGGGCAGGCATGCCATATATGCAGGTGTGAAACACACTGCATGACTAGAAATTACAAAGCTAATTTAAGAAGTGCTTTAATAATAAAAATATTAAAACATTGAAGTAAAATAGGAAAAGTAAAAAGTGACCAATCCTTTCTGTTATTATTTACCTTTAAATACCCTTTCCGTCTTCTCTTAACACACTTTTTATAAATCTGTTTTCATCACGGTATCCTCATTTTGAAAACAGAGCCATGCTACTTTTAGTCTTTTGAATGTAGGGGAAGAAAATACGAACATTAAATATTAAATTGTATCAATCTGCCTTTCACATAGCTTTAATGTTATTTTAGAACCAAGAACAATGGTTGACTCTGAAATGTACTAGTGCTTCCAGGGGAAGGGCGTTTGCACTGGCTGCCCGTGGGTACCTGACGCTCGGTCATGCTTCCTCCAGCTCTGAATTGTCCGGCTCAGTCAGTAACTAAGGTCCTTTCCTTTGGAGTACTTCACTCCTTCTGTGAGCTTAACTTTGTATATTTTATCATGTATTTACATTTATGATTTATAAATCAGGATATTATTATACATATTTGATGGCATGTGGGATGAATTTAAGGAAAAAAGTCCTTTAACGGAAGGATGTGTCATGGACATTTCTTATGTCAAGCTTCTGATAGTTTCCAGGGTAATAGTGATAAGAAAAACAGGCATTGTTCCTCAGTTAGACTAGTAATTTCACAGGCAATACACACACACACACACACACACACACACACACACACACACACACACACACACACACACACCACTGGGGGCAGAAAATAGCTTGCCAGGAAAGAGCCCTCTAGGACGAAGAGATTCGTGAGGTATGAGAGAGCCTAGCGTGCCTGGAACGGGACTAGAGGGAAAGGAGACGCGCTTGTTAGGAGACTGCTGCATTTGTACAGATGAGAGAAGGCAGTGGATGGACTGCTAGGCGGACCACGTACCTCAGCAGTGGGTCAGAGGACAGGAGTAGTTCCTAGGGTGGTGATCTCTAGAATTGGAAGTCTATAGATTATTGCAGGCAGATGGTATGTGTGATGGTGTGGGAAAGCCAGGTGGAAAGGGAGTGGGAGCTACCAATCCACAGCTCAGGAATGAGCCAGGAAAGTAAGGTGGTGACATTAGTATGGTGATGCAGCTTAACCCAGTAACAGCCTGCCCTCCAGTCTTCCCTTCGATCAGTGGTAGGTAGAGGACGGTGTGCTAATGTTTTATTGACATGAGTCACCTCTTTATGAAAGATAAGTAACATTTGGGAGAGCTCCACGAGAAAGGCTGGTCAGAATTTTCCTTCATGGGCTTTCTGTGATGAGCCTTCCTCTGCGCTTCATTGCATTCTAGAGGGATTTGTATGACTGCTTTATCCTTTCCCAAAGGCATTGATTCAGTGCCTTATTAATTGTTGAAATCTTGTCAATTCCCCACTTTCCTCACGTCCCCACTCATAGACTTTTAAAATTATTCTTCAGCTAACTCTTGATCTTAGAATTATTTTTCCATAGGCTTTATTAAATTTCCACGCTGCTTTGGTAGAAGAAAACTATGCAATGGACACTGTGCCTTTTGTACTTTTTAATTTTGAAGTAATCTTGAAACCCTTTTAACGTGGTACTATTTAGCTCTTACTATTTACTGGTGACATCATATTTTCAATTTTAAGAATACCGTTTGAAGTCAGCAAGAGCTTTTCCCATTCAAACATTGCAAATAATTAAATCAGCTGTATTACGTTTCCTCTCCTTCCCCCTTCTCTTCTCTTCTGATTCCCACATAATGTTTTTATTAGCTACTCATGTTCAGCTGACTGTAAAGCATTGTGCCCGACCTTACAGAAGAGAGGCTGGCTGTCCTTCATGAGAACCTTCTGTTTCTGTAGCTCTTGGCAGAGAGCAGGGACAGCCTTTCGCTGCTGTGCATGGGTCTGACTGGGACACTGGAGTGGAAATGTCAGCCTTATCAATCAGTGTGGCTAATCATGTCGCTGCCATGTTGAAGAAGTGACAGTGACTCATAGCCACAAGTCCATGATGTCAGGGTCATAACAAGCTCCCTATATGATCTCCCAGTGTGTCTGCCTTTGTTCTTGTGAGACAACCACTAAGAGTGTTTTAAATGAGATCCATTCCCACCCCCAAGAAACATTCCGAGACAGGCCCAGGGCTAGATGAAAAAAGAAGCGGCTGCAGGAGCCGTTTCCAAAGACAGGAAGACACTAAAGGAAGCCTTACAACAAGAGAAGCTCAGAGTGTGCTGACTCATTATCTTCTAGGACACCAGTGTGTTAAGAGCAAGAGCTGACACGAGGCTGTGTTGAACTAACAGGCTTCTACACGGGAAAGGACCAAAAGATGAGGAAGCCAGCCTATAAAATAGAAAAAAATCTCCTCAGCTGTTCATCTGACAGCAGATTAATATCTAGAACACATCAGAAATTAAACACCAAAAGGACAGATAATCCAGTCAGCAAGTTGGCAAACAGACTGAATAATTACATTAAAATAATACTCAATATCTTAAGCCATGAGAAAATGCAAATCAAAGCTACACATTCTGTCTCACCCTAGTCAGATGGCTATCATGAAGAAAACAAATCTAAACAGAAAACAAAAACAAATGCTGGGTTAGGCTGTAGAGGGAAAGGAACTCTTACTGTTATTGGGGATGTAAATTAGCACAGTCATTATGCAAATGAGTGTTGATGTTCCTCCAAAAGCTAGAAATAGAACTACCATATGATTTAGCTGTACCACCCCTGGGAAGGAATCCAAGTCAGCATAGGGCGAAGAGACTCTCTCACCATGCTTATTTCTATTCAGGATGCTGTGGGATGGGGTCGGTGCCCATCGGCAGGTGAGTGGGTAGAGAAAACAGGTGTATACAACCAGTGTGGTGATTCAGCATAAGAAGAATGGAGTCAGGTCATTTGCAGGAAAATAGATGGAGCTGAGATCACCATACATGTTAAACAAAGTACAGCCGTCTACAGCAGACACAGCATGTTCTCTTTCATGAAAAACCTAAGGAGAAAGGGAAGAAAGGGAGAGCTGTTAGAGAGGAGGAATGAGGTAGGATTGGCCAGCAAGTAGACAAGGTAATAGGTAAACATGGTCAAAATATGTACATGTGTGAGAATGTACAGTTTTTGGCTGATAGTCATTGTCCACACAAGACTCAAAACTAAAACCATGGGTCCACATCGCCCACCCAGAAGTCATCTTGACTTGATAGTTGAAACTGGTGGTCTATGTAGGAGATAGGGATCTGCCAAAACCAGACATCAAAACGCCAACGCTGCCAGTCACAAGTAGGCCAACGAGATGGACAGTGCTCAGAGGAGGAGACACAAGGGGCCAGTAACACAGCGTGGCCATCAGAGAAACACAAAACTACTCTAGGATGCTGGGTAAGGTGTTACCCAGTCAGAATGGCTGTGACATTGGTGCTGAGGCTGATGTGGGGAAAGAGGAACCCTGTTCTCTGCAGTTGGGAGAGCATCCTAGTGCAGCCATTACAGGATCAGTATGGAGGGCTCTCCAAAGTTTAAAACTGACATACAGTGTGGCTGTACCATTTGTGGGCATGGGCCCAGCAGTCCATAGTCCCTCCCCTAGAGAGAGGGACACCCATGTTAGTGCTGCTCCGCTCACAATATCAAGTAATGCAGCCAGCGTGGCTGGGCATCCAGGCTTCCTGAATAGTGAGGATGTGGCCTTTACAGTGTGGAGCTTTATTCAGCTGTAAAGGAGAATGAGGGCGTGGAGTTCCCAGGGACATGCCTGCTTTTGGTTGGAAAGTGACAGAAGCGTCTCATTTTTCATTTGTAGAGAAGTGCCATTATTTCTACCTATGACAGGGAAGTCAAAGGTTTAAAAATAAATTTTAGAAAACAGTATTTATAAGGAAATAAAGTGCTTCTTCGGTTCTGTTTGGTTGGTAAAGTATGAAATTAAGAAAAAAATTAAATACGTGGTGAAAATTTGAAAATGGAAATGGAAATGGAAATTTGCTGTTAGTGAAGTTAGTAATAGTAATCACCAGGGAGCGGGGTCACCTAGGCAGCAGTCAGGAGGAAGTGGGGGCTGGCTCCGTGCTGTGGAACTGGTCCTCCAGATTAGGGACCGTCCCAGCCTGGTTTTGTAAATAAATTGTATTGGGACGTAGCCCTTCTCATGTGATTATGTATTGTCTGTGACTGTTTTCTCATTACCATGGGAGAGTTGATAGCTGTGACAGAGACCATTTGGTTCAGAAGGCCTAAAATATTTACTGCCCTTGTGAAACAAGCTTGACTTCTGTTTTGGATTTTTTTTTTTAATTTAGATTTATTTTATGAGTACCACATATGTGCCTGGTGCCCTCCAAGGTCAGAAGAGGGCATTGAATTTCTTGCAACTGGAATGTGGGCAAACATAGGTCCTCTTTGAGAACATCGAGTGCCTTTAACCAGGGAGCCATCTCTCCAGATCCTGTTTTAGCTTCTAAGCTAAAGTGTTATGTTTGGGATGTGAGTCAAAGACAGACCCCAGGAAGCAAGGGCTCAGCGGTAGAAAGGCTGACTGTCAGTCTCTGGTTGCAGTGTTTAAAAGAAAAGAACATTGTATCATTGATCTGGACTTTGTTTATTAAGATAATTCACGAAGCCAGCATTTGAAAAGTAAATCTGAGCATTATTTAAGAAAAAAAAGGAGTTTAAATTTTATCTATTATTCTAAATTGGATGTTAGGTCTGAATTTTTTTTTTATTTACTTAAAAATGTATTCTGTCTTGTGTACTTTTGTCTTTCTGTAACACAGTGAGAGTAATCCTGAGAGTAAAGCCCCTAGGTGTGTTCCCCCTCCAGCATGCTGCAGGGTGATGGTTAGAGTCAGTCATTTACCAGCCTGAGGATGCGCTGCAGAGTGGAGTGGCGTGGAGCGCTGCAGTGCTGCAGCCCTGCTCAGCTGGCGATGGCTGAGCACTGGGTTCCCTTAGCTGACATGGACCTCACATCCTCCTGAGTGCTGAGAGTTGTAAATGTGTTTCTCCCAGTTCTGCAACACAACAAAACCTACTTTGTTAAACTGAGGAGAATCGTTTGCTCTGTGTATAGTGTGCACTTTAGGTTGATGGATAAAAAGGCATTGAAGGCACCCGGTGATGCGTTTCTCTGTAACCTTAGCACTTGGAAAGCGGAAGTTAGAGGATCAAGAGTTTGATGCCAGGTCTCTCAGAACCTAAGCTGCAATATCTCCACAGTGCAGGGTAGGGCAACAGGAAGACATCTGAGAGGAGTCCCAGTGAGGATGGAGTAGCAGAAGCCAGAGACCTCACACCAGACCAACACTCACGGCAGAACATTTGCAAGCAAAGCTGTGTGGGCAAAGGGATGTGCTGTGTGACACATCGCAGCTTCAGGAGTGGGATCTTTTCTTTCCTTTTTCAGGGGAGATTGTAAAGGCAGAGGGTAGATATGGGAAGGTGGGGAGATAAATGAGATTGGGGTGCATGACGTAAAATTCAAAGAATCAATAAAAAGTTTTTAAAAAGAATTTGAGGCCAACCTCAAACAAACCAAAAACTGTAAATGGTTTAGATGACAAATAATTTTATGTTAATCTATTGGGCATTTATCTAAACTCTACTAGATATTTTTCAAACTCATTTAATGTTTATAATCCCATAAAATAAGAAATAGTATTTTCATTCAACACACGAATAAGCCAAATGTTAAAGAGTCCTTTGCAAAGCTGGAGGCCAGACTGGAACCTGCGTGTGGGCGCTCCCCTTGCATGCCTCCATGGAGCTCACTGCTGACGTGGGCACCGTCCTTCTGCACCCCACTTCCCAGAGCCTTTCTGTTGATTTCACTGCTGACTCCATGACCAACCTGATGGCCATCACACGGCACAGGAGCGCAGTGTAGAATGCGGCCGTCACATGCCGCATGTTGCCTACTCCAGGTAGCTTGTGCTGACCCGGTGTTCCACAGTAGCAGCCACACGTCGTGTGTCCCAGCGCAGACAGTGGACATTACCTTTTGAGATCACTGCTCGGGATCTCTCTCAGCTACTGGCGTCTTGCCTTCTTTGTCGCTGTTTACGGAGTTTCCCTAATGAGCGTCTGCTGTTTGTTTTGCCTGCACTAATTGAAATGACTAGAGATGAAATCTATCCATCTAGTTTTAGATTTTAAAGGGCAATAGTTTTTGTTCTTCCTGGAACCTAAAGAGATATTTGACTGCATTTGAATTTAAGTTTGTTTCAGTAGATTCAAACATGGAGTCTGTCTGTCAGGTGATGATTTCCAAGGCCCTTGGTATGCCGTGTGCCTGCAGTCACCATCCATCTGCACCTCCATCCCTTTGCTGCTGTCTGTCACGTGCGCTGACGTGCAGTGTCTCGTGAGGGCAGTTGGAAAACAACTGTGCAAGTATCCTTAATCTCTCTCCTTTCCTCAGCAACCCTGGGTCTCCTATCGGAGGCCCAGTTGACACTCCCTCTTCTAAAAGTGTCCAGACATGCCTCTTCCTGTGTCCCCCATACTTTCTCATCTGCCACCACCCTTCCAGGCACAGTAGCCTCTCAGCTTTTCCTGTCTTGTCCTTTTAGGATCCATTCTCCATACTGTAGGTAAGCACATCTTCTCAAAGCATCTCAACCACATTGTCAGATTTCCCACTGCACTGACAGGACCCTTGCCTGGCCTAAGAATCCCGTAATAGCTGACTTCCTGTATCTCAGAACTCATCGCCCACCAGTCTGCTTACTCCATTGTACTTGGCTATACAAGCCTCCTTTCTTCTCTTTGAGATGCCAGGCTTAGTTTCTAAATTTAACTTGCCCAGTCTGGACCCCACCCTCCACTTGTGTGTCACATAATGCTTGAGCAGTGTTCCTCCATGCCTTTTCTGATTCTCCAATGACAGTCACATAGCGGGTCCTAGCTCTGCATAACCTTTGCTGTAGTATAGTCTCTGATGTCTCCCTGTGAGCTTGGAAGCTCCTGGAGCAGACACCTCTTTAAGGTTGTGTCTGCCATGTGGCCAAGAGCATTTGCAACAGACTGTACCCAGCACACATTCAGAGAATGGATGAACAAAGGGAACAAATTACTTTTAAAAGTGGCAGATTTTTGCAATACTTAAGGTAATATTCTAGTCAACTCATTGACACTATTCTTAGCAGAATAGGAAAAAATACAACTTCTGATTGGAGAGAGAGGTATTAAGTAGTTATTATAATGTCTCTTAGCAGAAAGTAATAATAATCCTGTCCCAACCCTGGCTTTTCTTTTTACTTACATAATGCAATATTTTAAAAATATTTTTCTCTTATACCTTTATTCAGAAGCAAAATTGTCTTGTATATTCTTTATTTTTCTAGTGAAATATGAGGAGGTTTTTTTTCCTAGTATAAGTATTGTCTATTGCAACAGACAACTTAAATGCCAAAATAATATATAATTAGGTCTATTCATTATCTTGCCACATGCTAAGTAGATGCTAAGGGTTTATTGCTACAATAAAAGTCAATGGTGTATTTAAGCTTCTTTTGTATGAAAATGTATTTTAAAATTTGCAATTTTGTGTCACTAGCAAATTTATTATGTATACTGTATACCTCTGCCAAAGACTCCTGTAAATGCACGTGCCCTCAAAGGCCTTCATGCCATGCTCCCTTCTGCGTAACAACCTGTGAAGCCCATTTTCTTTCTACTCTATTCATTTTATTCTGTGTTTCGCCTGCACCCATGTCTATGCACCATGTGCATGCTTAATTGTCCCTTCGCAGGTCAGAAGAGAGAGTTAGAGCCCCTAGAACTGGAGTTGCAGATGGTTGTGAACCACCATGTGGGTGGTAGGAACTGAACCCAGGTCCTCTGTAGACCAACAAGTGCTCTTAACCACTGAGCCACCTCTCTGTCCCCATTTAATAGTGTGTGTGTGTGTGTGTGTGTGTGTGTGTGTGGTGTACATGTGAGTGCACTGCCCACGGAGGCCAGAAGAGGGTGCATAGGAGCTGGCGTGAGATCTGGGCAGCCGTAAGCTCTCCAGTGTGAGTGCTGGGACAGACTTGGCTCCTTTGGAAGAGCAGAGCACATTCTTCACCACCGAGGCCCCTCTTTAGCTCCTCAGTGTTGTGAGGTATAGTTGAAAAGTTCTAAATTTTGATAGTTAATAAAAATGCATATTTTAAAAATCAAATTCCTTCCTTTTTTCTCCTACCTTTTGAAGCCCCTAGTGAGAAATCCCTGAAGCATCACGAGGCGTCCTTGCCAACAGTGTACGTCAGAGCTTAGGCTGATTGGCACCCGTGGGACTGGGACTCTGGTTTGTGGGAAGAATGGAATGGTAGCAGTGGTGACAGCAGCCATTTCTAACTTGCAGTTTTCCTTCTCCTTCCCTTCCCTGGCTGATGAGACTTCTTTAGACTGTTCATTACCATATGACAGTGTGATCTTGAGTGCACCACTAGCTCCATACTCACTGTAGTTGGAGGGATTTATACTCTGAGGTCCTCTAAATGTTAAATACTAGTGCAGCCATCAATGAGCCCAGCAGCCACATTGGAAGACGCATATTCAAAGACTAGATGTTTTTGGAGAAACTGTATAACTCATTCTGTACTTTGTAACTAAGGTCTGTTTACATATAGCCTCAAACTCTGTATACAAGTTGAAGTTAAAATCATTTTATCCTTTTCTCCCGTTCTTCCTGGAAATGGAAACCTTAGTGGAAATCCCAGGGTCCAGTAAAGGCCTGGTAGTTTGTCACATTGCAAAACGAGGGTAGGAAATGGTGTGGCGGGGCTGATGGTGGGGTGTGAGTGATACCCACATGGGTCACTGCCCTCAGAGTGCTTGGCTCATTCCACTCCTCCATTCGGAGCCAATCTGCACCCGCTGGGAGAGAAAGACAGCCGTGAAGTGCTGACCTCATTAGCCTTGCCGCTGCCCTTCCACCCAAATCTATTGTAGCTTGTTTTATTTTTCTTATCTTTTGTTACTTACTATTTCTGTTCTCCAAAACCAAAAACCAAGGAGAAAATTTTAATGATGATGCCAAAGGAATTCAGTAAAGGAAGGATAATTTTTCTGCCTATGATGCTGTAATAACTAGCAAGCCGTATGTCAATCAGGACAGCAACCCATGGGTCTGAATAATACCAGCATCATGTACAAAACACGCTAAAAGTCATTAAAGAAAATGGATGTTGTCCTTCACCAGTTTCAGACTTTTGCTTTATGTGACTAGACACTGGAGGGAGCACAGAACAAGCTGCTGACTGGGAGTGTAGTTACCTCTCTACCTAGGAGTTGATTCACAACTGTAAGAATGCTCAGAACTGGGCTGGAGAGATGGCTCAGTGGTTAAGAGCACTGACTGCTCTTCCAGAGGTCCTGAGTTCAAGTCCCAGCAACCACATGGTGGCTCACAACCATCTGTAATGGGATCTGATGCCCTCTTCTGGTGTGTTTGAGGACAGCTGTAGTGTACTTATATAGACTAAATAATTTTTTTAAAAAAGGAATGCTCAGAACTCATAAGACAACTTTTAAGTAGGCCAAGATGTCAAACATAATGCTCAAAAAAAAAAAAAAAAAAAAAGAACTTGCACACATAGCTAATAAACACAAGTGTCACAGACTTCAGGGAATTGCAAAGTAAAAGCCCCCAGGCCCACTGACAAGGTGTTCAGTGCTGCGGATAACTGGGAATTCTCTTACAGTGGTGACAGAAGTATGCCGCAGTGTAACCACTTGGAAAGAAGTTGGCAGTTTGTGAAAAAAGTTACTCACAAGCTTGATTGTGCAATGCCACGATGTGGGTAGTGTTGGTATTCCTCATAGCCTCGGATGGGCATGAGTGCCATCTCCTGCCCAGATGCTATGAAGGCCAACAAATGGGCAGCATCCATGCAAGAGAATACTGCCTGAAATCCAGAGAAGACACAAGCTGATAGTAGTGTGGATAAACCTCAAGCCCATGGTGTTCACTGGAAAAGGCACAGATATAGACACATACCATATGATTCTGTGAGATTTCTGATGAAGGAATGAACTACCAAGGACAGCACAGATCATGGAAGGAGGGACGGACTGCAGGTGGGGCACTGAGGAATATTTTGTGTTGATGAAAATTACAGTAAGTGGTTGGTATGGAAAGAAAGCTAGACCTGTCAAACTAAACAGATACTGCTGAGTTGTTCACATGGCTTCTTGCTCCCCGAACAGGTCCTTCTCTTCATGGTCATTGGCTCTTCTCCTATTGCCTCTTTCTGCAGTCCCTACTGAAAACTCTTTCAAACAGTTCTGCCCGATCTCTGAGCTTGATGCCTTTTAAGTCTCCCTTAGACCACAGTTTGGAGCCTGCAATTGGGTTTAGGATCCCATTCCTCTCACGCTGTATGACACTGAACTGCTGTCTCTGCATCTGAGGTGGCAGAGTAGTTACTACAGTCTCGAATATTCAATGGAACTGTGTATCTGAATCATTAATAGATGCAAGGCCTGCATGGTGCCTTTGTTTAAGGAGCATTAATGGCAGAGCAACAGTCTAATGGAAAGAAGTCCTAGCATTTAGAACACAGAGAGCTAGAATCAAAGTGTATGGCATACGCTACTGTTCTGCCCCCTTCTGCCTGTGTGACAGAACTCATCACCACTCCATGTTTCTCCTTTCTGATCTTTGAGATTTGTAACAGTTATCACAAGCATAAATGTTAATCTTCATAAAGGTCAATTATGGTGCCTGACAAACACCGTAAGTGCTTTACCGTTAAGTCACTGGCCAGAACTTGGTGCCTCTCAGCCCTCTCTGAGCTGGCTCTAAACCCTTGTGAGTCCTTTGTCTTTTTCCAGCTTCCTGGACATGCTGCCTGTTCTGTCCTCAGCAGTGTCCACGTCTGAAGCCTCCTTTGGGTCTCAGTCTGGTGGCTGGTGGGCGGCGCTTGCATCTGAGGCTCTTTGTCTGTCTTCTGCTGTGTGAATCGTTGGTTTTGATTTCCTTTTACCCCGGCATAGGTATCTCCTGCCTCTATTAGACATCGTCAGGCGGTTGTCAAGGCTCTGCACTCAGTCGCTCTTAAGTGCTTCCGTGTGAGCACCTAGAATCCCTGGCGTCTGCTTTCGTAGGCTTGCTACTCCCAGTCCTCCCAGGCAAGACCTGTGCTGTGCTCCCCATTCCACACATGAGCACCACATCCTTCTGATGGCTGTTTACAGTCTGCCAGACTTGTCTTCTCTTGTCTTTTCCTTACGGCACAACTTTAAAATCTCCTTGTAGATCACAGTGTACTCATTTCTGTCCACCAGTCATCAATCTTTCTCCTTTCCAACCTCTCTCTAAAGTTACCACCAGCACTGTGTTTAAAACACGTGAGTAAAAGAGTCTCATTCCCCTGTTAAGTAGCAAATGCTTACTGAATGCTCCTCCTCTTCTTCTTCCTCCTCCTTCTCCTCCTCATCTTTCTCTTCCTTTGCTTCTCCCCCTTCTTCCTTCTTTCTTCTTCTTCCTTCTCCCTCCTTCATTTTAGAAGCGTTTTAGAAGCTTTCCCTCCTGCTTCACTCTGGGCCACCCCCGCCCCATGCCCTAGACAACTGGTGCACACTTGCACTGTGTCATGTGGACCTTTGTTTTCTCCTGAAGTTCTTGGCTTCTTCTGTATCAGCTGGCTATGTTGTATTCCAGCTGTTTACTTATCTCTCTCTGTCTGTGAACCAGTGCACCTCCAGAGAAGTTAACCAGAGAAACTAGTACCTCGTAACTGGAGTCATTTTGATAAGTCAGATAGTGTTTTGGGGTGTGATAACCTCTTCCAGGCCTATGTATGCCACTGGGTATCTGAGTCCATTAAGCTCCAAGCTAGAGCCTGTTTATTGTTCTGGGCTTTTAGATTGAGTGGGAAAGGCTGTGGGGTCATCCAGAGTTCGTAGGATCTTCTAGTAGCTGAACAGTCCAGCACAAGCTGATTGAAAAGGCATAGCTGGGATAGGAGTTTTCTTCAGCAGCAAGTAACGGTAGATGGAGTATGGCTTCCTGAAGGTCTTGTCATGTTTTCATAGTGGCATGATGACAGTACACTGGGTTGGTTGTCTGGCTGATAGCAAAAAGTACTAGGGCCAGGGCCTAATGTCAAGGAGTCAAATTATCAATGTACTCATCAATGTCTTAACTTATTTAAAGGAAAATTATCATCAGTGATTTAACAACACTTCACAGTGTTCAGTGCTTAATTCTTATGAACCTAGAAAGTGGTTTCTCTAACATCTCTTAGAACCTCAGAATAAGGAATTTCTCCACAGCGTGTACAATGTGTGACCACACGCAGGAAGACCTTAGGAGTGGGTAAGCACGTGTGCAAACACATGCATGTTTTCCGATACTCCTCAGCTACCCTGGATGGCTCTGCCGCATTCCTGTGGTAATTACACAGAATAACAGACTGGCGCATGCATGAGACTCCGGGACGAACACAGCAGCAAGTGTGAGTGCTACCACACTGTGGAGGGATAACATCCTAGTGAGAGCCGTGCGTCAGAGAGCCATGGGAAGGAAATGTGTTTGTTTGGTCTCTGTGTCTTCCTGGGTTGACTGGGAGCCTAACATTGCTCTCAAAGTACAACAAATTGCAGGCAGAACTCATGGAGGCTGGATAAAGGGGTGCATGCTTGTCACCTAACCCAGGAGACTGAGACAGAAGAATCACGAGCATCAGGCTAGCCTGGGCAGCAGAGCAAGACCCTGTTTCAAAGCAACAGTGAAAAGCTGATGTGTTTGTTTCCATTCTTGGCCCTTCCATCCCCACACTTAGTTAAGTGTGGGATAGAAAACAGATATATTTAAGTCTTCATAGAACATGTGATTCTCAGAGAAATAAACGATGTCTTTGTTGAACTTTTTAAGAACTCATTCTCACTTGGGGAATGTTTGTCTCAGACTTTGCTGGTAGAAAGGGTAAGCCAAAATTAAAGAATGATTGTATAACATAGAAATTAATAACATAACACAAGGATGGCAATGTACACCTGTAATTCCACTATTGAAAGAGCAGTCACAGCCTCATAGCCCGCTGGGCTGCATAGTGTGATCCTGTCTCAGACAAGTTTAAAACAAAGTCCTTTGATTACTGTGAGCAGTTAGGTTGAATGTATACAAGAGGGAAATTGTTCTGAAGGGAAGTGAAGTAGTGTGGAGAAATGTCAAGGGTGAAATGAAAGAACAGGGCTGTGCCTGTGCTGCTCGAGCTGCCCTGAGTTCCCCATCCTCCTTCCTGTGTATGTGTGCATGTGTGTGTGTGTGTGTGTGTGTGTGTGTGTGTGTGCGTGTGTGTGCATATGTGTGCACACATCTGCTTCTTGTTTTAGACTTGATGCCTTTACTCTGCAGTCATTTTAAACATAACCCAACTTTCGCTGTCACCTTCAAGATTCCCCTCAGAATAATTATCTTTTTTTCTCCTTAATGTTGATACTGTCTTTGTTCACGCAGCCAGTGTCGCTGCTCCAGTCTCCATGTGGGTTTCAGGCTTCGCTCCTGACTATCCCTTGTCCCTTCTCCCCATACCCTCATAAAAGCTCAGGTGATTTCCCTCCTCAGAATGCTCTCTACGCTCGCTCTAGACTTTGAGTCTGTATGTCACTCTGGGGACCTGCTCTTTTCCTTTGTTCTTTCTCTTCCTAGGCTGTTTCTTCAAAGATAGCCTGTCCTGCAGCTACCCACAGACCTAAAACTACAAAGCTCTTTGCAGTCACAGTGCTGAAGAAAATGTTTTGTTTAAAGTTAACGTAGTTTTCTCAAGGGAACTGTTGAAATGAAATGGGGTTCTATATACTGTCCCCATGGTCCTCTCATGGCCCTCACTCTTGGAGTTGAACCTAAGGTCTTGCAGAAGCAAACAAGCATTCTATCCAAGCTACATCTTTAGTCCTGATTTTTAAGTTATTTCGAATTATGTATACGGGTATAGTGTGAGTTGCCGTGTGCATATTTGAGTGCATATTTACACATCACAGAGATGTGTAAATGGAGTTAAAAAGCAGTTTGGGAGCCTCCCAATATGGGTGCTGGGAACCAAATTTGGTTCCTTTGCAAGGGCAGTGCATCCCTTAAACACAGCGCCAGATCTCCATTTGATTGATTGATTTCTGTTTTGAGGCAGTATTTCCTTATGTACCTCTTCCTGGCCTTGAACTTGCTGTATAGTCAAGATTGGCTTGATCTCACAATCTTCCTGCCTTGGTCTTCTTTGTGCTAGGATTACTGGGTCATGTTCCATTCTTTGTGAAGAGTTGTGAAGAAGAAGGGAAAGCACAACAACAAAGTGATGATTAGCATCTGTGCCGTCAGATGATCGTTAGCTTTGCTCTGTCAGAGGCCGTCTGTCCATCAGAGGCCTTCCATCTGTCCATCAGAGGCCTGCCGTCTTCGTCTGTGCGTGCCAAGGGTGCAGCTACTTCCTACAAATCCTTGTCAGTTTTGCTTGTCTGCCCAGAGGGAGAAGAAGAAGTGGGTATGAAAGAGCTGGGTGGTCGGGTTTTACTGGGCTGGGTTGAAGTGAAGCAGGGATAAATCACCATCATCCCAGTCCATGGCTGTCCCTATAGGTTACCCAGCAAACCACATCAAACTAATATTCTAATATAAATATAAAATAATACAAATATGTCTATGTAAACTCCAGGTTTTCTACCATTTTTTAAAAACATGCTCTTTTTAATAAGTTTTTTTTTTCTTTTTATTTTTCGGGGCTGGGGACTGAACCCAGGACCTTGCGCTTCCTAGGCAAGCGCTCTACCACTGAGCCAAATCCCCAACCCCAACATGCTCTTTTTAAAAACACACCTTTTATCTCAGCAGTGAATAAGACAGAACTCTTTCTGAGTTCCAGGTCAGCCAGGACACAGTACACAGGACACACACACACACAGACACACACACACACACAGACACACACACACACAGACACACACACACAGACACACACACACACAGACACACACACACACACACACAAACATGGAGGGGGAGTTTAAAAGATTCTATTTTCTACACTTAGCAATATTCAGGTTATACCTCCTGTTGTGTAACATCATCTCTAGTTGATTATATATTACAATTATATAATCTGCAGGTTAATTTGAGGATCGCAAACACTGGTGCAAATGTGTATCAGTGTTTCGGACCACTACTATTTACACAGGAGAAAGTAAACACCTCTGTGAGGAAAACTAAAGAACCAGCCAAGCTGCCTGTGGGTAGGACTGGGAGTAAGGCGTGAGCGGCACTGCTGAACAGCAGCACCTACTTCACAAACCGTGCTGCCTGGTGGGTAGGCGGGAGGACAGACAGACAGCAAGGGGGAAATGGATTCTACTTTGCTTGCTTTAATAGTGTTTGTATTTACATTTGGAGGCCACATTTCAATGTTTTAAATTGTGGTTTATCCTAGCATCCTGATATATTGTGTTGACGTTGAGCACTGGCCCCTGGGGCTGGAGATGGAGCAGCCAATAGGAACATCGCTAGGCTTGCAGAGGCCCCAGTTCAGCCCACAGATGTCTGTGTTTCAGCTCCTGGGAGATCTAAGCCTCTCTCATCTGACACCAGTGTTCATGTGCACAGACCCCACAGAGACATACAATTAAAAACAAAACAAATCTTTAAAGGGTGTTCTTTTTTTTTTTTTTTTTTTTTTCCGGAGCTGGGGACTGAACCCAGGGCCTTGTGCTTGCTAGGCAAGCACTCTACCACTGAGCTAAATCTCCAACTAAAGGGTGTTCTTTAATTAAAGTATAGAAGTGTAGCCCAGGTTGGCTTCGAATTCGTGATCCTCCTGCTTCTGCCTCCTTCAGCAAATCCCAGACAAAATGGCAACCAACAGATAAAGGTAAAGACCTTTTCCCAGCCCTACATCTGATAGTGGTCTAATATCCAATATATACAAAGAACTCAAGAAGTTAGACTCCAGAGAATCAAATAACCCCAGTAAAAAATGGGGTACAGAGCTAAACAAAGAATTCTGAACTGAGGAATATCTAATGGCTGAGAAGCATCTAAAGAAATGTCCAACATCTTAGTCATCAGGGAAATGCAAATCAAAACAACCCTGAGATTCCACCTCACACCAGTCAGAATGGCTAAGATCAAAAACTCAGGTAATAGCAGATGTTGGTGAGGATGTGGAGAAAGAGGAACACTCCTCCATTGCTGGTGGGATTGCAAGCTGGTACAACCACTTTCGAAATCAGTCTGGCGGTTCCTGAGAAAATTGGACATAGTACTACCTGAGGACCCAGCTATACCTCTCTTGGGCATATACCCAAAAGATGCTCCAACATACAACAAGGACACATGCTCCACTATGTTCATAGCAGCCTTATTTATAATAGCCAGAAGATGGGAAGAACCCAGATGCCCTTCAACAGAGGAATGGATACAGAAAATGTGGTACATCTACACAATGGAGTACTACTCAGCTATCAAAAACAATGACTTCATGAAATTCTTTGGCAAATGGATGGAATTAGGAAATATCATCCTGAGTGAGGTAACCCAGTCACAAAAGAACATATATGGTATGTAGTCACTGATACGTGGATATTTGCCCAAAAGCTTGGAATACCTAAGAAAAATAAATCAAAGATCATATGAAGCCCAAGAAGAAGGAAGACCAAAATGTGGATGCTTCATTTTTTCTTAGAAGGGAGAACAAAATACTTATGGGAGGAAAGACAGGGACAAAGGGTGGAGCAGAGACTGAAGAAAAGGTCATCCAGAGACTTCCCCACCTGGGAATTCAGCTCATATACAAACACAAAACCCAGTCACTATTGCTGATGCCAAGAAGTGCTTGCTGACAGGAGCCAGATAGAGGTGTCTCCTGAGAGACTCTGCCAGAGCCCTACTGATACAGATGAGGATGCTTGCAGCTAACCATTGGACTGAACAAGGGAGGAGTTAGACAAAGGACTGAAGGAGCTGAAGGGGTTTGCAACACCATAGAACAACAACAATATCAACCAACCAGATCTCACCACAGCCCCCAGGGACTAAACCACCATTCAAAGAGTACACATAGAGGGACCCCTGGCTCCAGCTGCATATGTAGCAGAGGATGGCATTGTCCAGCATCAATGGGAGGAGAAGCCCTTGGTCCTGTGAAGGCTTGTTTCCCAACATAAGGGAATGCCAGGGTGTTGAGGTTGGAGTAGGTGGGTGGGAAGGGGAGCATCCTCATAGAAGCAGGGGGAGGGGCAAAGGGGTATGAGAGAGAGGGGAAAGAGGATAACATTTGAAATGTAAATACATAAAATATCCAAGAAAAATAAAATTTATAAAAAGTGTAGAAGTAGTTCTTCCGTGTCACATCAGGTTAAATGAAGCAGCAAGACCATGGAGTTAAAGCCTGGCTGTTAGCACGGCAGTGTGTGTACATTGCAGCTGACGGGCTTTGAGTGTGCAGCTCTCTGAGTTTGTTTGGAAGTAGGTCATGGCATGCTGAGATACCAAGTGATTTGAGTTAGATACAGAGCATGCTCGTAGGAGGGACCTGCTTGGGAAGATTGCGGTGTGCTTCAGCCTCTGGGAAGGAGCAGGAGGAAGAGTGCGGTGTGTGGTTCTGTCGGAAAGCAGAAGCTGGAGATGAAGAGCAGACCACAGCTTCCTTAGCAATAGACTGGTGAGTGAGCGAGCGACTGGTTGGTTACCTGCTTTGTCTGTCCCAGCAGGCTGTGCCGTTTTTATCTCCATCTGCAGCTCATCTCTGCTGAGCCCAGGCTACGTGTAGCTAGTGCACAGCTCTGGAGAAATCTGCCTGGCACGCTTAAGTCTCATCCTTTGTAAATAGTGCCAGTGCATTTTTGAGGCAACAAACTTACAAACTGCTATGATAATAATACTTCCTCTTGCCTTCACCGATGTCCTTGCTCCTGTGCCGAGAAGCGCTGGTGGGATTGTGTGCTGAGAGAGCAGGATTTGTTCATTCAGGCAGTGTAGCATTCTTGTACTTCAGTGCTCTTGCTCTCCAGTAAAATCCCAACACTGCCTTTACAGGTCCTAGAGTAATAGGAAATACAGTTGTTTAGCATAGGATCTGTTATTTAATGAAAGTAAAAGGGTGTTTACAGTAATGTACATGTTAAGTAGGTTCAGAGGTAAAAGTTTGCTTTGCATTAAAGTCGAATGAAAACAGCAGCACCTTGTGAAATGTGCTACAGTGCTGTGTCTTTGCTGGGATCCATTCTGGTTTTAGCTGTGGCATTAACTGTAGAAGTGTCTGGAACAATGCTTTTCTGATTTTAGTTCTTTAAACTCACTGAAGTGCTTGCTAGGAATATAGTCTTAAGTAATTTTTAACTGTTTAATCCAAAGTGAAGACACCAGGTAATGTCTATGAGCTTCTATTGTCTTTAATGGACACTATATTTTACTGTTTGGAAGAGACACAGCTGACAGTCTTCTCAGTTCTTGTGAGTCAGATTCTACCTCTGAGCTTGGGATAAGTACTGTAGCTTTTGAAGATTTGAGAGAAAGCATAAAATTGCTATATTATCTTCCCTTGGGGAAAAATCGAGTTATACATCCAATGTCAGGTACGGAGTTTGAAACTCGGGTCCTTTGAGGAGCTCTAGAAAGAAGGGGTGCGGGAGAATACCAAACTCTCAGTGCTGCCACGTGCCAGGCAGTCATGTGATGCTTTCCTAAAATACCTCTGTTTTGTGAACAGCCCCCGCCTTGCCATTTTCCAGGATTGGCACGTGGGAAGGAAGTGGTGGGCATTAAGCTTAGAGACTCATACAGAGGAGGTTAGCAGGTGGATGGGGAGACCCCGCTTCTCAACACTGACCAGTGCTCAGACCCTGGACGTCGGAAGTGTCATTTGTCTGCACGTAGCATGTGCCCCTGGTGAAACGCTAGCCAGCTCTACTTGTAGTGATTTGCTGCCTTCTTCTCCCTAAGCATTTCAGATGAACAAACCGTGTAAACCTCTGTTGGTTTCAAAGTTAATTTGTACATTTAGTCCTGTTTGCCTCTCCTTATAGAACATATGGCTCTTCAGTAGAAGACAGCTAACCAAAGTCTTCTTTTTAAGCACATAGAAACAGTGGGAAAGATGCAAGGAGAGGTGCATGGCGCAGAGGTGCATGGCAGGGCACTCCCTGACCTCCGCGAGACTCAGCAGTACTGAGAGCTCCTGCGTACACCTGTGTGGTGATGGGCCCTGGCTCAAGTCCATTCAAAAGTCAGCAGCCTATGGAGGCTTTCTATACAGATTGTGGCCGTTTCCATCCTGCTCAGGGACTCAGGTTCTCCTGGAATATACTTTGTTTTGTAAAGAAAAACCATCAAGCCTTTAAGCAATCCCCACTGGGAACAGAAATGTCAATGGTTTTTGTTGATGTGACAGAATCAATTTTTTTTTTATTTTTAGACTGCTGTTAGTAGGAAAGGAGATGATTAAATGTTATCTCAATTTCATAATTAAAAAATACCTCTCTTATTTTGAATGCCAGTCTCACAAAAGTATGCAAATTTATTTATTTAAATAGTACTTATTTATGTCTTGTATGTATGAGTGCTCTGTCTATATTTGTTCCTGCAGGCCAGTAGAGGGCATCAGATCCCATTATAGATGGTTGTGAGCCACCATTTGATTGCTGGGAGTTGAACTCATCTCTCCAGGCCCCAAGCATACTAGTTTATAAAAAGCAATATATTTAGAGTGTTTTATTTTATTAGATTTATTTATGTGTATGACTGTTTTACTCAAATGTGTTTCAGTGCAGCACATATATGTCTGGTGCTTGAGAAGCAGAAAGAGAAAATCGAATCTCCTGGAACAGGAGTTATGGATAGTTGTGAACTATCGTCAGGTGCTAGAGTTAAACCCAACTTTAATAACAGGAGAGAGAGAGAGAGAGAGAGAGAGAGAGAGAGAGAGAGAGAGAGAGAGAGAGAATATGTGAATAGGATAATGTTGAAAAGAATCTCCATGCTTAAAGCCAATTCTATTTTGAACTTTTTTTTTAATTTGGTTTTTGAGATAGAATCCCTTGTAGCAAACGATGGCTTTAAATTCTTGATCTTTCTACATCTACCTTCTAAGTGCTAAAATTATCACCAGTCCTGGTTCTGTGTTAACTTTCTCAAGTATTTGCTAAACTGCGGTCTGGCTGTAGTCTGCACAATAGGAACATTAAAAAGACTTTAGACTAAATTTCATTATGATTTGGCCAGGTGTTATGATGCACACCTCTAGTCCTATCCCTTGGGAGGCAGGAGGTTCAGGAATTTAAGATCGTCCTCAGTTACATAAAAACTTGAAGGACAGCCTGTGCTACACAAGGTCCTATCTTTAAAAACAAAACAACTTTTCAAACTTATTTTTACCACTTTTAATTGTATGTATGTGTGTGTGCACATGAGTGCAGATACCCACAGATGACAGGGGTATCACGTGCCCCTGGAGCTGGAGTTGCAGATGGTTGTGAGCCACGTGATGTGGGTTCTGAGAAGTGAACGTAGACCCTCTGGAAGAACGTAATGCAAGCTTGGCCATTGAGCCATCTCTCCAACCTTCAGCTTAATTTTTTAACACTTATGTTTTTGTGTTACTGTGAAAACCATGTTAACTAACATTATATTTAGGTGAGTATAAATTCCTCAGCTAGTGGACCTGGACATGCTAGTGTGTGTTTGGCATTTCCCAAATGTAAATGTGTCTGGTTTCATTCTCCTGAGGAAGGGTGGAGAGCCAGGACTGTTGAGGAAGTGCTCGACCTTTGGTGTATATTGAATTAAATTTTTGCTTTATGTTGTTAATCTGTATCAACAAATATAGACTGAAAGCTTATTTAAAAGCATATATTTTCTTGAAAGAGGTTGTTTTTTCTTTTTGTGGTGATTGCTATCCTAATAAAACTATTAAGAAGCAAACTAAGATTACTAGATACTGTTTCATAGTTAATTCTTTGTCATTATTTGTATCCAGTAAACTCTAGGGTCAATGAATGAGGCTACCCAATGTAACTCTTTTTTTTTTTTTAAAGATTTATTTTATTTATTATATATAAGTACACTGTAGCTGTCTTCAGATACACCAGAAGAGGGCATCAGATCTCTTTACAGATGGTTGTGAGCCACCATGTGGTTGCTGGGAATTGAACTCATGACCTCTGGAAGAGCAGTCGGGTGCTCTTAACTGCTGAGCCATCTCTCCAGCCCCCCCAATGTAACTCTTAAGTAGCAAGGTTGCAGCTGTCACACTGGCAAAGAATACATCAAACAGTGTCTTTCCATAGTCCTAAACTTCTAACAGTGTATTTTTGGCAAATTTAAAGTGGTTCCCTGACTTGATATAAAAGTAGCATTTAATAAGCTCTGGGTTTTGACTTAATATAGATGTTTTAGTGTTCTGTTGCTTCCAAGAGATCTCATGACCGTGGCAACTCCAAGATATCATTTCATTGGGGCTGGCTTACAGTCTCAGAGGTTTGGTCCATTATTGACATGGTGATGTGCAGGCAGATCAAGTGCTGGAGAACCTGAGAGTTCTACCTCCAGATCTGTAGGCAACAGGAAGAAAGAGAATGGGCTTGGCTTGAACTTTTGGAACCTTGAAACCTACACCGTGACACTTAACCACTTAAACAAGGGCCTCACCTACTCATAAATAAGAGCAGCAATAGTGACAGTGACCTTCTTTGTTTGTCTTGGTTTTGAGACCATATTATATTACCCAGGCTCTGTAGCCGAAGGGGACTTCACGTTCCAGATCTTCCTGCCTACAGTAACTCTGGGTTTATAGGCATTCAGAACCTTCTCTTCTTTCCAGATGGAAATCTCATTCTTCTATCCCCACCCCTGTCTGTTATTGGGGGGGGGGGGGGGGGGAGAAGGCCGTCTTGAATCCTGTCATATCTAGAATAAATATTTGGCATGCTTCCTTACACACCTGTCACAGGTTTTCATTGGAGTGTAGCCTTTAAAATGGTTTGAACTGGAGGAGGCTTAAGAAATAGCTCAGTGCTTAAGAACACTAGCTGCTCTTACAGAGGACCTAGGTTTGGTTCCCAGAAACAACATGGTGGTTCCCAACCACCTGTAACTCAAATACCAGGTACAAGTGTGGTGCACAGATATTCATGTAGGCAAAATGCCATACATAAATTAGTAATTTTTCATGAAATGGAAGGAGAGAGCAGTGCTTCCCGAGAGACAGCCTGTTGTATGGGTTTCTGAGGGTGTCAGTGGGGCAGTAGACAACTGTTGTACAGTGGTTTGCAGCAGATAGGCAGGCGTCCTAAGGTTTTTTTTCACAGCCACGACTGCAGGGAAGCTGTGAGGACAGCGCTGTCCTACTGCGATACAGAAGGTGCTCGGGTCTGCAGGTAGTACAACCCTTCTGGTAGCTGTCTGATTGTGGTTTTGCTAGACAGGATTTCACTTTGTAGCCCCGGCTGGCCTTGACTGTGATCTTCCTGCCTTGGCTTCCTGAGTGCAGGGTTACAGGAGTGCACCCACAACTGGCTAAGTTGTCAAGCGGCAAAATTGTGTTGAGGTAAAGCCTAATCCATCCAACTATTGAACTCAGCCAGGGAGAGGCAGGCAGATCTCTGAATTCAAGGTCAGCCTGGTCTATGTAGTTAAGTTCCAGGACAGACTAAAAAAACATCTAGGAAAGCTAGAGAGATGACTTAGAGGTCAAGAGCACTGGCTACTCTTTCGGAGGTCCTGAGTTCGGTTCCCAGCAATCACATGGGGCTCACCTATAGTGAGAACTGGTGCCTTCTCCTGGCCTGTAGGCACACACGGGTTTAGGTTAGCAGTGCAGTGCTGCCGCAGACACTGCCACACAGAAAGTGACAGGCTGCCAGGAGGTATCGCTTGAAATGTGTATTCCAGTGTCACATGATCAAACCAAATTATATTCGCCTAAACCCCAACCTGTGCAATTCAAAAAGTACGAGGTGCCAGTGTTTTTATTCAATATCTATTTTTCTAATTTTTACTTATGTTTGTGGGTATCTGTGTAAAGAATGCCACACGTGTGGAGATTGTCCGAGGCCAGAGGAGAGTGTGGCATCCTTTGGAATTGGAGGTCCAGGCAGCTGAGAGCACCCTGGTGTAGGAGAACAGCAAACCCCCTTAGCCACTGACTATCCATAACACGAGCGGTAAGAACTGTAGTGGGGAGTGCTAAGCACCCCCAGAGATGTGTCTGATTCTCATCTAGGAAGAGAGCTTTACTTCTGTAAGACCCTATGGGAACAAGAAATAACATTCTCTTCACTACTTAAAAGTTCATGTTCTCAGTAATCATATCCAAAAATATTCTTCAGTGGAAGTAAGCTCCATAAAGTGCACTCTCTTTATTTTCTCTGAGAATGTGCTTCCGGACTGTCTGACTGACTCTGCCCTAGTCAGAAGGAGGGAACTTCAGTGACTTGTCTACTGTCCCTAAACAGAGACTGAACCCGTAAGTTTGACATGCTAAGCAAGTGCTCTACCACTGAGTTAGCGCCCCAGCTCTCAATACTTTGTATCCAGGAAGCCCCAGTGCTAGAGACACAGTTAGCTAAAGTGCCCTGGAGATCCCCCAGGTTACCCTGTCATATGCGTCAGTTCCCCCTGCTTGCTTTTGTGGATCAAAACTTCCAGAGTTTTGATTTTACGGGGATACTGGGAATTGTGACAGGGCGGATGCTGGGATTGTGAACAGAGTTCACAGCAGAGAGTATCTGTCACTAACGTGGGGCTAGCCATGGAGGTGGAGAGACTGCTGGGGACAGAGAGTAGAGAAGGTAGCATGGCATGGTGCCTGGTGCCCACCATCATTTTCTGTTATTTACCACATCATTAAGCTGCATGCGGAGAACTTGTCTTGAAACAGGTCAAAAAACAAAAGCCTCTGTCAAAGGAAGTACACTGAATTGGACCATTTCTAGTATCTGTGTTAGTATATCTGTAATTTATGCTCCTCAGAGCCAGTATTAACTAAAGTTGCTGCTTATATTAATACACCTTAGTCCTTTTACGTCTAAAATAAAAGTAATACTTTAGAAATATGTAGCTGATTTAGAGTTGAAGTTATAGGTGACTCCCAAGACTGACCGCCATTTTCAAATGTCTCATCTGATTAACACTGCTTGTCCTCTCTGGGGAGGTTTGTCACAGTCTGCCAGTCCCATCTGATCACATCTTTGTGATATTTTCTGTGTGCAGAAGTTAAGATGTGGAATTCATACTCTTTGTTGTTTACTGTCACCATCACTGGACACATTGAACTGCTTTCCATTCTTCCTGATTCAAATGTGGCTTATTAATTATTTGCCATGGAACGTGACGGTAACCCTTGGTACCTGCCAGGCTGCTGTCCTCCAACCTTCTCCAGTGGGTCCTGATTTTACTCTATATTTTTTTCCTCTCATTGGCTCTGAGTAACTGAGCTTCTTAGGCCCTGGGGCATAAATAATAATTACCTTTAGATAATTAATTAATTCTCTACCTCTGCCAGTAACTGCTTTCTGGTAAATAGCTTCTGTGTAATTTAAACACAAAGTAATGTGTCCTTTAAGTAAAACACACGGATGGGCACCGTAGAGCCGCAGCACGCGGATGGGCACCGTAGAGCCGCAGCAAACCCTTCTGTTTTCCTACTCCATTATCCTACAATAATAGGTCATTTATCAAGATTAATTGTTGGTCCAAATGGCTTATATATTATTTATCCAAAATAAATATAAATCAAAAGAACATTTTAATTCCTAGCTGAATGAGTTCCCCTTTAAAGCATTTTCAGAGACGTCTTGTTCTGTTTTGTTTTTGAGCAGCTCCACCAAATAAATATGGCCGTGCCAGGTTCAGGGGAGCCCGGGCAGCTGTACTTGTCGGACACCTTTCTTCACCTGACCGGCACCGTAACTTAAGCGGTAGGCAGCAAAGATGACCTCCGCGCCACTGCAGTTATTAACGCCTGGCCCTACTAAGAGTTCCTCAGTGACTGTTTAGAAAGTCCTTAGTGAGGGAGTATTTCATTCAGAAGCTAAGTAGTAATAAAGGCTGAGTCAAATGTGCCTCATTTTCTAGTGTTTGTTCTCCTACAGTCCTGAGGCAAACAGATTGCTTGAGCCCAGCCTGGGCTGTATTGATCCTGTTTTTAAAGCAAAACATAGTTTTCTTTCACACTCAATTCTTTGTGGTTGTGTTGCTGTTGTTGTTGACATAGTGTAGTGGTTTGTTTTAAGTTGGCTTTTTAAGGCATCCTAGACTAAGCTAGAGCTCACTGTCTCCTTCTGACTCAGGCTCACGGGTGTGAACCACCATGCCCTCTGTTAGCCATTGAGGTCCCAGTGGAGTACTCCAGTGAGGTCACCCAGGTCATCCTGTTCTGCAATAGATGAGACTGCCTCATGGGGGAAAAGGAAAGAGAAAACCTTCCTGAGGAAGTTACGATAAACTCGAGCTTCCTAGTAACTGGGAAGTCACGTAACGTACCTTTCACAGACCCCTCTCGTGCGTGGGTAGCCAAGATTCACTCGCCATTATCCATCAGTATGTGTTTGCTTGCTTTGGTTATTTTTTTTGTCCGTTTTTGGTTTGTTTGTTTGTTTGTTTGTTTGTTTTCGGTGTTGGGCATCAAATCCATGGTCCTGCATATACTAGGCAAATGTTCTACATTCCCAACCTGTGATTTGGTTGAAATGGGGTCTTACTACTGACCTCAGACTCACAACCTGCCCGCCTTCTTAGCCTTCCAGATGCTGGATTACAGAAATGCACTGCCACAGCCAGCGTTGGCTCATTTTTGAACCTATACTTTTTAAAATTTTGACTTCTGTGCACCCACATGTGGGGGAGTGTGTGGTGTGTGTGTGTGGGGGGGGGTTACACATGACTAATGTATTTGACTGCACCAATCCCTTGGACCTGCTCATCCAGCCCCTCCTATCCTCTCTCTGCCATTTTTCCTTCTCAGCTTTCATGTGTTCTTTTAAACTCACTTTGTCCACTTAGCACTGTGTGGTTTTTATCAGGGACCACATCCAAAGGAAATGGATCCTCCTCCCCCAACAGCCTCAGTTCCCACTAGCTGCAGGGCTGGGATGGGGTCCACCAGCCTCTTTCCATCCATCTTGTTGTGCACGTAGAGTTGGGGCTCAGGTTCTGTTCTTTTTACTCATCCTTATAGAATCCAAGGTCAAATCTGATTCTTTTATTTTACTAAATTTATCCCACCTTCTCATAGCCAATTTACATGTTTTCTTTCTTTTTCAGTTTTGTAATGTTCCCACACGTCCTAAAAATATGCTTCCTTTACAGAAAGAAAGGAAAACATTATCATCTGTAAATATTAAACAAATGACAAATCGATTATTAGCCAATGAAATTAAATCTCAACCCAGATGACTTTGACTTTCTTAACTCTGGACAGCAAAATACTTGCAGCATTTCTAACAGAGACTTTTCTCATGTCATCAGTGAAAGAAAAACCATGTTGGCTAAGTAATGTTTACCAACAAAGAAAAGCGTACAGATGAGTGTGAGCATGTGGGAGTGTGTACATAGGAGTGTGAGCATGTGGGAGTGAGTACACGAGTGTGAGCACGTGGGAGTGTGTACACATGAGTGTGAGCATGTGGGAGTGTGTACATAGGAGTGTGAGCATGTGGGAGTGTGTACACATGAGTGTGAGCATGTGGGAGTGTGTACACATGAGTGTGAGCATGTGGGAGTGTGTACATAGGAGTGTGAGCATGTGGGAGTGTGTACATAGGAGTGTGAGCACGTGGGAGTGTGTACACAGGAATGT
The DNA here is from genome assembly GCF_021556685.1 of Rattus norvegicus. Lineage (NCBI taxonomy): Eukaryota > Metazoa > Chordata > Mammalia > Rodentia > Muridae > Rattus > Rattus norvegicus. The sequence continues at coordinate 175,504,152 of NC_141537.1, forward strand.
GAGCACGTGGGAGTGTGTACACAGGAGTGTGAGCACGTGGGAGTGTGTACACAGGAGTGTGAGCATGTGGGAGTGTGTACAGATGAGTGTGAGCATGTGGGAGTGTGTACAGATGAGTGTGAGCACGTGGGAGTGTGTACACAGGAGTGTGAGCACGTGGGAGTGTGTACACAGGAGTGTGAGCACGTGGGAGTGTGTACACAGGAGTGTGAGCACGTGGGAGTGTGTACAGATGAGTGTGAGCACGTGGGAGTGTGTACACATGAGTGTGAGCATGTGGGAATGTGTACATAGGAGTGTGAGCACGTGGGAGTGTGTAAATGAGATGTGGAAAATAGCAGACAGTTTACCTTCAGTTCCAGAAACGAGCCCAGAAGTCAGTAAGCTAAGGCAGATGCCTCGTGTTCTAAATAAGTGGGTAGCCAAAAGAAATGTGTAGTTTCCTTTTCCTTAGTTTTAGAGAAAGTGGGAGGCTGAAGAGATGGCAACTCGGTCATCAGCACATGCTCACAGACGACCCAGGTTTGGTTCCAGCACCCGTGTGCAGCTCATGATCCCCTGTAACCTCCGCTTTAGGATGTCGACCTCAGCTAGCAGCGTGGGTAAAATCTCTCTAAGAAGATAGTATTTGAACAGGACTTGGAAATGTAAGTTGGTGAGGCGCACAGCTTATAAACTAGTTGAATTAGTTGAAACATACCTCATGCAAAAAGCAGAATATAGAGAATTTTTGAGTCTTAAGTCAGAGTCTTATTGACCAGCCTTAGAAAAAAGGTCAGCTTGCTCACTAATGACCCGAGAACTGGATATTCTCAAATTCAGAGCTTTTGAGTCCTCTTAGTAATAAGCCAGTATGTTTTAGTAGCCACTACTCCCTACGGAGAGAGATTCTAGTGGGATAAAGGTCTTTCTCTTCATAATTGGTTTCTTCCTAAGCAGGTGTTTATGGACTAATTGGATTCTTAAATCATGCATCTATTCCAATTACTTATTACTTATTTGCTGTTTCATGAGATTTTTATCTCTAAAAGAACAGCAGCTTGAAACACAAAACATTTTTAAATATTTCCTGGATAATAAATGGAAACTCACTCCACCCCCATTCTTGATTTATTTACCTTTTTTAAATCACAGTGTCCACATCCTGGGAGCTGAGCTCGCAGGCATGGACCACAAAGTCAAGCCCATTCTAAATGGAGTGTTTTCTCATCAGAAAGGTTTGTGGTAAATGACAGAGGAGATGAACTCCTTAACCAGCCAATGAGCACCTCACACGCTACCTCACCATAGCGTGAGGTGCTGGAAGGAAAGACTAGAAGCTTCTTTCCCGTTACGAGAGCCTCTGCTTTGAGTATTAATTATGAGTAAACTGACTGCAGGGTGAAATTGGGTTTCAGATTGAGGTATTTGGAAATAAATCTCTTTTGCAGAATGGATGTTGAGGATCTAGATAGGTCAAAAAAGTCAAGGGCAGGGGTGGCATTTTCAAGATTACATACCACTGAGAAGTGAAATAATATGTAAGGACTGAAAAATGACAGTGTACACCGGGCCTTAGGGCATCTCACAGGCGGCCTTACATGTGCTGAGTGAAACAGTACTGGTGTAAACTCTTAAGAGAACCTCGTGGAACTCGAGTTTTTGGTTTTGTATTGTATCATATCTATCTTATCTGTCTATCTGTCTATTTGATACATATTTTGTTTTAACTGGATGTATATATCATCCGTTTATAGTGTATGTCCCTGGTACCCACACTGACCAAAAGCAGTTCAATCCTCTGGATCTGTGGTTACAAATGGTTGTGCAATGTGGATGGTGGGAATTAAACCCTGGTCCTCTGCTAGGGTGGCTTGTGCTATTAACCCCTGAGCCGAGACTGACCCTTCTCTTTGGTTTTTAGAAATGCTTGTTTTCATTTATGAGTATAAACCTGCTCTGGTTCTTTCCTCCTCCCGTGGGATTAGATTCATGTCGATTACATCCATGTCACAAGGCCTACGTGGCAATGACCTTTACCAACTGAGGCGTCTCACTGGCTTTTGCTTCTTTCTTAACGAGGCATGGCTCCTGCCATAGGCCTTAGAGATAAATAAAAAGAAAATTGGATTGGTTGAGATTTAGGATTCCCCACCGATTTGATGTCGATTGGCTCCAGCAGAGTGCTGGGATGTGTATCCCCACAGCTTTCCTCGGCTTTCTCCTGACCGTGTGATCAGTGCGAGCATTGGAGACCAGCTCCATAGGATTGTACAAGGCACATGAGAATTGCCTTACTGTTAGTCATATTTTTCTTTAAGTAAATAGTTTGTCTGCTATTGGGGAGTTTTTGTGGGTGTGGAGTTTAGATTTTTTTTCGCTGACGAGTGTGTGCTCTCAGCACAGCTACCCCTAAACGATTTTAGTGGTCCTTTCACTTTGGTAAGCAGTTCCCACATATCCCCAGGCCGACAGCCATTTCCTCCTCTGGGCTCTCAAATTGGGCTATGTTTTAATGATGGGTTTACAGCCTGCTTTCTCCTATTAAACTGTGGGTTGGGCCTGTGATGACCTTGAGAGGAGGCCTCTTATCTTACTTTCCCCCCGTATTCCCATGGCCCGCCACACTAAACAGTGAATAAGCTGGTGCAGGGCCAAGAGAGACTTCACAGGTGAACTCCAGGAACTTCATAGACCAAATGCTTGGCTGACTTGTCACTCCTTAATATCCCCAGTCATTCATTGACTCTTTGAACAGATCTCTTTAGCTTCATTTTATTGTTTTCTTGGAGCAGTCCGATGTGGGGCCCTGAACTTCTGTGTTATACTACAAACACTGTGCTAGGTTTTCTTTTTATTTTAAAAGTCCTGCTTTCATAAGGGATGACATGTAAACCAGATACGCTAGAATAATGGAAAAGTTGCTTTTTAGTACATTGTTTTGTTGATCTGAGTGACTGATGTTGTTTGTTTCCAGGTTTATACTTGTTTGATTGCCTCCTTTAAACAGGAGAGGATGTCATGGTTTTAATATTCATGTATTTGAGCCCAGGTCACTAAATGTTGGCATTATTTTGGAAAGCCCTGGAAGCTTTAGAAGGTGGACCCTGGAAGGCTACCCTTGGCCCCTGTACCCTGTGTGTTGTTTCCTCTGCTTCCTGGTCTGCTAGGGTGTGGTCAGCCTCTAATACACAGTCCTTCTTGACGAAGTGAGCTGCTTGGGCATGATGTCCCTGACATGACATCCCTGACATGATGAAATGCAAATAACTGAAAATAAGTCTTTCCTCCATTAAGTCGGTTTGTTAGATATTATGCCTAAGCCATGCAAAAATAACTGGTCGAAAAAATTGGGGCCAGGGGACTAAAGTCGCTGTAACTAAACCTGACAGCATGATTGTTAGGTTTTGAGAACTGGTGTATGAGAAGAGTATGAAAGGGTTTGAAGGCAGACTAGAGCACCCCTAAAATGCATTAAGCAGAGCTAAGTGGGCCATCCTGATAGGAGTTTGGAAAACTAGAACCCTATAGAGAGGCACAGTAAAGACTGTTCTGTGAGGTTTCAAAGGGAACAATGACTCTATTAGAGTTGGACCGGAAACCATTCATGTTATAGTCTAGGAAAGAATCTGTCTCTAGTTTATGCATGTCTGAAACCTTGAGAGAGTATAAATTGAAAAGTGATGTAGTGTTCAGGTTATGCTGTGCTGGTGTTAACTGCTTTTAACCAAGTTTGTAGTGAGAATTAGGAGCTTTTTAAAAGCAGAACGAAAATACATGGGGAAACATACAATTTGGCCAGGAAAAGTAGCTTCTTTAAATTTGTGGGCAAAGAAAGCATTAAAGAAAAGCCAAACAATTTATACAAGAATGTTAAAATTGCCTTGGATATTTCAGGAATAGAGAAGTCCCCATTCTTGGTACCAAACTGTATATTAATCTAGGTTTTCTAGAAGATCAGAACTAATAGAAAAAGTGTGTGGAGGGGGAGAGTGTGTGGTACATGGAGATTCATTAGCATGGCTAACGCAATAGAAGGCCAGCAACTGTGTGATGGCTCTGTGCACACTGGTGAGTCCCTGGTGCTGGGTCCACATGGAAAGGCTGGCACTGCTGGGGCCTGATGTATATAGATGATGGCCACAGTGACCTTGTACTCAGGAAGAAGGGAGCTTTCCACATGTAAATTTCCACCTACATTCATGCTGAACCTCCCTTCCATCCCCCTTTCCCACATGCCAGTCCTCTTTAGAAATGCCCTCCAAATGCTCAGGGTTGTACTCTGTACCTAGACATCTAGCAGTCACCAACAGCCTCACTGTATAGCTTCAGCTAGCCTTTCCCCACAGTCCTCTGATCTTGGCACTCCTAGGTGTTGGGGCAGACACATGTGTCATCCCATTGGTCTCAGTGAGTTTTCAGAAAGGCTCTTTGTCACAGAGCTGTCCTGATGAGCAGATCTTCATTAGGTAATGGGAAGTTCATTAGGAATGCTTTGAGAGGTAACGAGCCTACTACCTGGGCAGCAGTGGCCCATGCCTTTAATCCCAGCACTTGGAGGGCGAGGCAGGTGGATCTCTTAGTTTGAGAACAGCCTGATCTATGGAGGGAGGATACAGAGAAACCCTGTCTCGAAAAACAAAACCAAACAAACAAAAAGTCTTTTATAGTTTAGCAATCTCATTTTAAGTATTTAAAAGGGATTCTCCTTTGCCTTTGGAATTGTGAGAGAAGTTTTATTGATTTCTTTTTGATGTTCCTGAGAGTAGGATTGTTTTCTTTATTAGTATAAAAATGTAAGTTGAATATAATTGAAATTAGGAAAGTCTTAACCTAAAAAAGGGAGGGAGGATTCTGAGCCATATGTACAACCTTCTGGTTTGAGCAAACTGTTGGCCTGCTTTCTTATAGTGCAGACTACATAATGAAGCAATTTTGTCCTCTGGTTTTAATTTTTGCTAAGACAGTTTCATAGAGAAGGAATGTTTTAGCACCCATTAGGTTGTGTGTTAGATTTGGTGTAAGACAGTTCCAATTAACATATTTGAAAAGTATTACGCCATTAGCATTTTAACAAGTTATTTACAGCATGTTTGGTAAAGTGACTTGCCCATTTTTATATAAATTACTGTTTTGTGAAAGAGGCATGAACTATAGAAGAAATACAGTCAGCCATTAAACGAGTCAGCTTTTGATTTTGTGGCTTTATGTGACTTTCATGGATCTCACAATAAGCCCATAGGAGAATATTATTAGATTTGTTTCCATAAGAGAAGGCTGAGGCTAGGTGACCTATCTGTGATCAGAGAGCTGCTGAGAAGGCACTGAACTTGAAAAATGCAGCATCCAACTCCAGGGCTGGTATGCTGTGACCACTAATTAGGCTGGACTCCTTCCTGCAGGCCACATGTTCACAGACAGACAGTGTGGCAGCACAGGACATGACCTCGGTTATGTTTGCAAGAAGAAAATGATTGTCAGTGTTCAGCCTGGGCCAGGATAGGGGGAAGAAGAAATGGGGTAGAGGACAGTATAAATCTAAAGCCCAGTCCTTCCTCCCACCCCCAACTCTTCCACAAGACTCCCCAAGCTCCATCCAGTGTTTGGCTGTGGGTCTCTGCGTCTGTTTAGGTCAGCTGCTGGGTGGAGCCTCTCAGAGGACTCTTACACTAGGCTCCTGTCGGCAGGGATTGCTTCTTGCCCGTGGGATGGATCTCAAGTTGGACCAGTCATTGGTTGGCCTTTCCCTCAGTCTCTGCTCCATCTTTGTCCCTGCACTTCGTGTAGGCAGGACACATTTTGGGTCAAAGGCTTTGTGGGTGGGTTGGTGTCCTTATCCTTCTACTGGGAGCCCTGCCTGGCTACAGGACATGGCTGCTGCAGGCTCCATATCCCCCACTGCTAGGTGTTTCGGATACAGCCATCCTCCTCAGACTTTCTGGAGCCTTCTCTAGGTCTTTGGCATGTCCTGCTGATTCTGTTTTACTCTCTTAGCCCTCCCTATACCTGATTTTCCCCACCCCCTTCTCCTTTCTCACCCAGTTCCTTCCCTCTGTCTACCTCTGATGACAATTTTATTTCTAACATCCTCCCTAGGGCCTTCCTTGTTAGTTAGCTTCTTTGGGTCTGTGGAATATAGGGTAGGTCCTGTACATAACTAAGTACTTACCATGCATGTCCGTTTTTCAGTCTGGGTCACCTCACTCAGGTTAATATTTTCTAGTTCCTGAGGAACCCAGAGGGGATAGGAACTCCACAAGAAGACCAACAGAGTTAAATAACCTGGACTCTTGGGGCTCCCAGAGACTGAATCACCAACCAAAGAGCATACATGGGCTGGACCCAGCACCCCCTCTCCCACACATGTGCAGTAGATACGCAGATTGGTCCTTCTTCCTCAAGAACTGCGCTTACCCTCGTCTGTTCCCTGCCTGTGCATCCTGTGCCCCTAACTGACTGGCCTCAGTGGGAGAGGATGTTCCTAGTCCTGCAGTGACTTGAGGTGCCATGGTGGGTTGGTACCTAGGGGACCTTCTCAGAAGAGAAGGGGAAGAGGGGAGGACTGTGTGACGGGGAACTGGAAGGAGAGGGGAGGCTGCGGTCAGTGTTGCCTGTGCCTGCCCTTGGGGATTGGAGCTGAGGTGGTGCAGAGTCAGTGGTACAGACTCCAGGAGCAGAGGGGAGACAGCAGTGCTGCAGCTCTCTGAGCACTGTGCAGGCTCCTCAACACCTCCACCCACGCCCCACGCCATCACCTCTCAAACAGCAGCTCCCGATTGGCTGGCAGCCTCTGTGCCAGCAATCTGGGTCTCTCAGGCAGTCCTCAATCAGGTCCTCCTGCGGGAGATGCTTTTGCAGCTTTGGGGCTCCAGTGTTTACATAGAGTTAGCCCCAAAATAATTCCTGGAAAAAGAGAATTAGAGTAGCAAAAAAAAAAAAAAAAGAAAAGAAAAGAAAGAAAGAAGGAAAGAAAGAAAGAAAGAAAGAGAGAGAGAAATTAAAACTATACACACTCTTTGAGATCCAGTCTATATCTAGGCATTATCCTATGTAGCTAAATACAGAAAAAAGCACTAAGACAACCAATACCCTGTTTTGGGTTGGGTGGGTTTTATTTTATTTTATTTTGCTTGTTTATAGTAAGAAATTGAAAATGAGCGTCTATTAAGGTTAGCTAACTGATAGAATGTCATCAAAGAATGAACGTTGGGACTGTCAGTGCTGTTGTAAGACAGCGGTCCTGGTAGCTTTCTGTGAATCCCCACCTATGCTCGGGGCTTTGTCTTCTGACCACTAGTGTAACAGTAATGGTGCCTGGGCAGGGCTGCCTCACAGGCTTTAGCAGCAGTCACTAGGGAGGCCCACGTGAGTTCACAAGGTACCTGACACAGACAGTTACTCTGAGCAGATACCATTGTTTCTGGGTGGTGAAAATCCAGGAATTTGTTGAATTTTTGAAACAATAAGTAGTGACGTTGGAAACAGCAGAGTGGGTGGGGACATTTCCAATGGAGTATCTTTTTAGTTGGTGTGGTATATAAAGCCGGAAAATGTCCAATTAGAGAACTTCTTTTAAATTTCTCACTAAGCATTTTCTTCAAAGCTATCTGTAATCATAAACCTTGATATTTTATATTACCCTATCTTCTATGTCAAATTTAAAGAAATTGAAGTCAGGGTTTTGTTTTTTGTTTTGGCTAGAAAGCAAGCTTAATCATAACACAGTCTTCCTGGAGAAACTGCTTTAATTTGCGGCTGCAATGACAGGCTAGAGTGACGTCAGTGTAGTGTCAGACTTCAGAGTGGCAGGCCAGCCCGAAAGCCACAGTGCATTCATTTCCTTAGTGTTGGTCCTCACGGGACTCATCCTCACCCGGAGCTGCTCTGAGACAAAGGAGTGACATCTTCCACCCCAGGTCCTCTGTGCCCGTAGCTGAGTCTTGAAGGATGTGGTGTGGCGGAGACGGTGAGTGAGTCTCCTTCCTGCTGCCTTGTGCTCAGCAGAGGACAGGACAGGAGAGGCCGAGCAGCAAGCCCTCTGCTGCCCTAGAGCCACGCTTTGGGTGTCATAAATAGTTCTCACTACTACAGTCACGGAGGTGTGTCTGACTTTCAGATGGCTTGAACATTTTAAGACATCAGTGTTGGGAAACCTTCCTCTTAGCTTGTCCTCAACTTCCAGCTGCATAAATATATTGTAGACATGCATTACTTTAAAGCCAAGAATTGTTATTTTTAAAAATCTGTTTATCTTAATTTTCTAATTTACTCAAGTGAAAAGTTGAATACTCCCCCCACTCAGAATTAGATGAATAATTCCCAGATGTTCTTGTAAAAAACTATAGACAATATTATTGCGTAATGTCTTAAATTTTTAATGTAGTTTAAGTTGATGAACAATTAATTAAAATTGTCTTTGTTGGGGTTGGGGATTTAGCTCAGTGGTAGAGCGCTTGCCTAGCAAGTGCAAGGCCCTGGGTTCCGTCCCCAGCTCCAAAAAAAAAAAAAAAAAGAAAAGAAAAGAAAAAAAAATTGTCTTTGTTTCTCTGATCCGGGGCTATTTCTGTGTTGTGATTCATTTCTGTGTCTAGCGGAAAATTTTATATTAGAGGCAGTCTTTTTCCCATCGAAAGAAATTTAGAAGCATGTGCGCCTTTAGGAGTCTCTTCTTCCTGGCAGTGCCAGTTCATGTTTCTGTGAGTTATAGCACAGGTTGATTTAGTTTGAGAGCGTTGACAAGAAAACTGGGTTGCGTAAGCCTCCTTGTGTTTTCAAACCCGCTTTTACTTACAGATTCTTGGCTGTCATATAGGTGTGTTCTGTTTATGGTGTACATATTGGAGCTCCTGCAGCCCTGTCCTATCGGTATTTACAGCAGCGTGCTTTTCATGAAGGTTCAGTAGCAGTTTGATTTCAGCTTAAGAATAGATGTTTTATAGGAGGAAACAGCAATAATTCTTAATAATGTCTTGCTTCAATTTTATATGACAAATAAGTGATTTATTGTATATATTTTATATGAATGTTTTATGTTGATACCAAATTTAAGGACTAGATTGCTGCCTTAGCAGTATAGTATATTTTACCACATATTTGGAAGCATAGAGAAAGGGTTTCAAGTTCATTTTGTTTAACTTGACATCCGTATGAGTCACGTTTTTCCCCTGAACTTACTGAATTTTCAGCTTCCACCTAAGATTCTGCCCAAAGCTAGAAAGTTCAGTAAGTGCTGTATATGGAAAAGTCGTGAATATTTTCTATTCCCTTTAAAAATTTATCATGAATGTGCTTAAAATATTTTAAGATGTTTTAAAAGGCTGCATTTTAAACCTAAGCATGCCTTGGAGCAGATGAGGCACACAGCTGAGACAAAGATGGGTTTGAGGCACTATGACATCAGAGGTCATTATGACATCAGAGGTCATTGGCTGCTGGCAAAGTTCAAGTGAGAAGAGACTGCTCTAAGTTCTGTTTGAATGCACAGGCAGTTAACTCTGACAGAAAGACGGTAAGCATAGCTGTAGGGAGAGGACTTGAAATGGGCCTCAAAGCTCCCCTGGCTCTAAAGCAACGGAAGACGTTAGTGTGGTAAGCCCAGATGACTCTCGGCCCTTTTCAGCTTAAACGATGTACTTTGTTCTCTTGTGATGAGCAAGACAAAACTCTGGGCACATTAGCATTTCGGCATTCATGCATAACTAAAGTCACTACACAAGTGAAGTGAGAGAGAGAGATTCCCTCTTACATTCAGAGCTGCCCACGCCCTGAGAGCCATCTGAGGGTCGGTGCACCCAGACGCCAGCCTGCCTCAAGCCCCTGGCCTGGGCCTGCACATCTGCCCACGTGCCCAGTCGTTGCACTGTCTATCTGCTAAAGGAAGGGGCTCTTCTGGGGTGCGTTTGTGCCACGTGGCAGCAATTGTTGACTAAGCTGAACAGGAAGTGCGTGGGTAAATCTCTGTCTGCTGCCATATTCGCCTACAGTAGTTACTCCTCCTGGCTATTTACTTGTATGAGGCTGTGTGGCCAGTGCTCATTGAAGGAGTAAAAAGCATTTTCTGTGCAAAGAATGACACATTTCTTTTTAAAGGAAATTTATCCTGTTTCACATGGATGTTATTTGACCTAATTCTCATGAAATAATTGTTTCAATACAGCTTGTGTAATTTCTAAAAATAAGTAAATACAGTGGAGAGAAGAGGTAAATTAAGAAGCTGGAGAGTTGGCCCTGGTTAAGAGCACCAGCTGCTCTTCCAGAGGACCCCACACCGGTTATCAGCATCTGCATGGTGTCTCAGACCATCTGTAACCCCAGCTCCACCTCCTCGGCTGCTCTCCCCAGGCACTACATGCGCCTGGTACACTTAGGACAGAACACTCTCGCGCATTGGCATTTCCTGTTAGAATTGGATTATGCACTTAGTCAGTCTGACTCTTAAAACGCATGCTTCGAGTGCAGCAGGGCAGTGGGCCACTTCAAACCGTGGTAACTCACTGTCTGAAGTGAGCGTGTAAGAACTAGGCTTTTCCTGGCTTCCTGTTTGCTTCCTTCCCATTGGTACAGTTTTTTTTTTTCTTTTCTTTTCTTTATTTTTCGGGGCAGTTAATGTCTATTTAGTCTATGTTACTACAGAATATTACTAATTAGCATTCTTGAGGGGGGTGGTAGAGTTATCTAAATTCATGAAATTATCGGATATATATATATATATATTTGGAGCTAAGGACCGAACCCAGGGCCTTGTGCTTGCTAGGCAAGCGCTCTACCACTGAGCTAAATCCCCAACCCCCGGTTATATATTTTTAATGTCACATTATTACTTTAAAATGACATGGAATTTTTTGCATGTTTCCAGTTGAGGTTTTGAGTTTTGTTTTATAAATTCCCACCTATCCTGGGACTTTAGTGACAATTATTTTTTACAAGTTCCATTGCCATTTTTCAAAGTATCTTTTAAACCACTGTAATGTATCCTGTAATCATTTTTATTTTGCTACGTGGCTTCATATATGCTCTTTGCACTCTAGATCGTTCAACAATAAATTCTAAGCATAAGCCATATTATTAGTGTTCCTTGTTCATTAAATTGTAGTTGCCTGTGTCATTTTATTTCATATTAAAGATGGTGACAGTAGCCAAAAATCTTCTAAAGCAAGGAAGTACCCAGTTATATTTGTTTTTAGTAACTAATTCTTCTAGCACATTTAATTCCATCACTATTTGGTAAGGACTATGTCACACTCATTAGTATGCCTAGATGCCACCAAACACTTTATCCTTACAGAAGGGTAGAGCTTGTGTGTTTTGTTGTTTTTCTTTGCTGTATATTTTACAATTGTACAGTATGAAGAATGGATAGGCGACAGTGGGGTAGATTAAGGTGATGTCTAAAATGTCTAGGGATCAGATAAAATGTGGTATATAACAGATACACAACTGTATATGGTATTTTCCAAGTTTTTATTTAAGAAGTAGGTAAACTCCTCTGAGTGTAGCGCTCCAGTGGGTGCAGTTCCGTGGTCGGATTGTCCTATGAAAGTATAGACCCTGACCCCTTCCCGCCCCCGAGGGAGCCTCGGAGGATGCCCAGCGTCACTCAGCACAGCTGTGGCTGAGATCTTCTAGGCTGGCTGTTCTCATGCGCTCTGCCCACTACCGAGATAACATGGCCTAGTACTTTACACTTGAGTTTGTATGACCATCTTAAATTCATGTTTCTGTCTTAACCACACAATGCTTCTTTTCACTAAAATGAACAGATCTATCCAAGTTGCCTACAGGCCAAAAGATATGTTAAAATTATTTTAGTCTTTTCTGTCTTTTATTTACCAAGTGGTCTGAGATGTAACCCTGTCGTGACACCAGGGAGAATGTAATGTGACAGGAACATTTTGTCTTTAACTAGCTTGGTGCTAATTGATTTATTCTTGAGTTACTTCAGAATTATTTAGGATCTATTCTAAGAGTTTATTTCTATAGGTGTATGTAATGCATGTACTATTTTTATTGTTAAAGGGTTTGTCAAAGGACAGTTTATACAACCTCGGGTGTGTGTGCTCCCCCGCTTTGCAGTGTTGTGGTTCTGGTCCAAAAGGAGCTTCCAGCTTCCACTTGGCTGATCGAAGTGTGCTCGAGGTTTCCCACCCATTTCTGGCCCCTCTGAGGTGCTTAGGCCGAGCCGATTTTCAGTTCCTGCTGCTGTGATGCATGCCGCAGAGTTGGTGGCACTTGTAGTCCGTGGTACCTGTGATAGGGGAATGTGACATAAGGTTTCTAATTCTGCTGTGGTGTTAATTTTTATTGGAACAGCTGACTATAAGGGGGAGGGGGAATGATTACAGAGCTTTAGAGCATACATAGCAAGATAGAAAGGCATTGAGTTTAAATGAAATTGGAATTGGAGGTTTCATGACAGCTTTGTGTGGAAGTGGTATTGGTGAGGCAGAGGGCAAAGGAACCCCTAGCCAGGCTGCATGTGCCCTGCCCAGCACTCCCTGCCACTGCTATTCTTGAGAAGAACTTCTGAGCAAATCGTGCTACCTGTTCTGGGTGCCATTGCACCAGACGGTGAGGACAAAACCAGAACTGTCACTGACTGGTGAGTCAGGAAGGAGACCGGAGAGCATAGCTGTGTGCCGGAAGGAAGGCAGCCTGTCCTGGGGAGGACCTTCCTCCCTCCCTGCCCTGGTGAAAGCAGGGTTTAGCCACTCCAGAGGGATTGCTCTATGAGTGCTGTCAGGCCCAGTCCCTAGTGAGCAGACAGCTGGGCCCTGTGGCTCCTATGTTGCTGTGAGAGCTGGCACTAGTGATGTCTGCGTGTGCTGCCATGAAGAGCTATAATAGTCTTCACACGCGTGCTCTCCCTTTTCTCCCAAGACATCCCAGGCGATCTGTTTCCTAAATGGGGAGAGAAGGGTGAAAAGGAGTTAAGTCCTACGGAGCTCATGGTTGGTAATGGGTCCCTGAGGTTAAGCAGGATGTCTGGAAGCACTTAGGGCTGAGTTGCAAGTGGCATTTAGAACCGAATGTGGGGACAGGAAATGTGTACTTCTCATGTTCTTAAACAATTACATCTTTGAGTTGCTAACCCTAGGCTTGTTTTCCCACATAACCAAGGCCTAAGAAGTGGGTTTCTCTCAAGAAAATCTGGGTGCTTCTGGCTTTCTTCTTTTTTGTTCCTAAAATATTGAGTTTAATTGTAGGCCCAGTTTTGTATACCAGTGTATTTTTAGTTTGTAAATAAGTTGTTGAAATAGTCATTATGGCAGCCAGATTTCAAAATAATATTTTCCTCCTGTTTATTAAAATGAGAATAAATAGCTTACTATATAAAGCATTAGTGAATTTTCCATTTAATAATAATAGAAACAGTATTTTGAGTCAGTATAGAAGCCATCAACTTAATAACTAACAGGCATGTTTTTAAAAGCTAATTAGATTTGATTGTCAATGATGGTGGCTACTGAATGACTTATATGAACAAAAATCTTTCCAACATCACATCAAGCCAGAAAATGTACCTGCCTTGTGGTGTCTTGTGGTGTCTTGTGTTACAGCCCTGAGCTGTAACTACAGTGGAAAAGCACATGAGCGCTGGAGCTCTTTCAGTTGGGCGCGCGTGTGCACAAAGTGCATTGCAAGCTCACCTTCAAGCTGCTGCTACAGGTTTCTTACCTACTTGAGAAGCACAGCAGCTTCCGGGGCTCCTACAGGCCCTCTGCCTCCTGCTCACAGGTATGTGGTGACTTGTGGATTGGGCCCTTGTAGAAGTCCAAGGCACATGCTGGCTTTGTTACTGGGGCTTTGAGAAGAGTTAGCAAGCAGGCTTCAGCTGCCAAGCCTCACTGTGCAATCTGTTTTGCTTACTCTAAATCAGATCCATTTCTCTTTGCCTTGAGAGGACTCATGGGCCATGTGGGCTTAGATCTGAACTTAATAACAGAAACACAATCTTTTGGACAGTTTTCTAAAAACACATACTTTTTTTTTTTTTAACTTTTTTCGTAATGGGTGTATTTCCAGCTGTGTTGCCAGTTACAGAAAAAAACCCTGCCCGACAAGCTTGCTTTGCTTGGGTGTAGTACTCCAAAAGATTACATTAGCTGTTAGGGTAACATATTAGTAGTGGTTTCACTGTCTGCTTCTTAAATGGAAAGATGAATTCACTTTCTATTAGTCACTGAAGTTAGTTTGTATACTGAATGTCCCTCGGAGGCCCACATGTTGGTCCCTAGAATAAGAGGCACTGGAACTTTTGAGAGGTGGGGCCTCTCTAAAGGTGATTATGCCGTGGACAACATGCTCACACAACATGCTCTGCAGCCAGGGGCATAGCGCTTGCTCACCACCACTGCTCTCACTCACCGTGGTGTCCTGCCTGGAAGGCTCCAAGTATTGGAACAGTTTGTTAACTGAATCACCAAAATAAACACTTTCTCTTAGTAATTCACAACCTCAGAAAGTTTGTTTCAGTTACAGAAATGAGATGAATATATCATGATTTTTTTTCTAAATTACAGCAAAAGCAAATGTTTCTACAGAACACAGTTGCAGTGCTAAGAATAGCCAGAATTGTAGTTATAGGCCAAAATGTTACATTTTTGAGACTATGCAGAAAACCTCAAGAAATCTTAGTGTTCAGATTAAATCATCGTCCTGGCCTTCCCTAACCTTCCCGGAGGAAGAAAGCAGTGATGGCTCCTCCCCCTTCCGTGTAAAACACACAGTGTTTATGCTCCGATAGCATGGGGGTTGTCTTTACACCACACAGAAAGCTGCAGTGTCAGAAAAGCAGGATGTTTCTTAGCCCTCTCCTTCAAGATGCTACAGTATAGTCTCGTGTATTTATTTTCTTCCCTATGGTTATAGATAAGGTCATGAGTTGACTGTGTAGTTAGTCCGTGTTGGCTTATAACATGACTGTTACGTTTGCCTTTGTGAGTTAGGCGTGGACTTGGACTGTGACTGACAGGACTGTGGAGGAGGAGAGCTGTGGCGTATCGACTAACCAGAAAGTAAAGGCCAAGGAAAGTGCACTCTGAACTTAGTCTGTGTGCACGATGCCAGGACACTGTGGCTATCTGGGCACCCAAGTAAACCGGGCAAGATCAACAACAACAAAGATGGAGTCATGGGGATGGAACCTTGGACTTGATGCAGACTAGACAAGCACTCCGCCCATTACTCAGACTCCTGTCCCATAAAATTTTCTCTTAATATGGGACGTAGTCATTCGCCGTACTTGGTTCAATAAGTTTATGTATCTGTTATTCTTGGTTGATTTTTACACTCTACAGATCAATACAATGTGGACGTTACCGCAAAGCAGGATTTATAATAATGGTTTCCATTCATTAGTGGGCTAAAGCATGAGCTTATTCAATTATTCTGGCTTATATCATTTTAGAGACCAGAAATTTGGGGCCTGAGAAAGGTCTCAGTGGGTTAAGGCACCTGCTACTGGCCTCAGAACCTAAATTCAGTGCCTGGAACCTCATGGCAGAGGGAGAATCAGTTCCCACCAGTCGCCTTCTGACCTCCATATGCATGGACACATACACAATAAATTTAAAAAGAAAAAAGAAAAAGAAAGAAAAGAAACTGGAAATTCAACTTGTCATTAACAGAAAACAATTTCTTTATTTCATCCCATAATTTTATTAGAGTTTATATTTGAAGCGATTATTTTTGTACGTTGTTTATCACATAGGTATGTGGTACTTTCATAGGTATGTTTGTATCATTCTTTGTGTCTGGAGAAATGCAGGAGAGTAAATGATGCTTCCCACTCAGTGGAACTCTGGGCTGTGGTGGTGCAGGGCAGGCTTCCCTCCCTCAGCACTGGGGCCTTTTCGGAGGTACTTTGATGTGGACTGCTCTTCTGCACATTATAAACGTGAACATATTGTAGACTCCGTCATTCCAGTGGCACTCAGTAACAGCTTCTAGCTGTAACATTCTGATGTCTTCTGGTGGACACACACACACAGGACATGGACATCCCCTCTAGAAACACGTGGCTTTCCTCCCTTGCTGCTGGGAATTTCAAGACAACAGGGAGCTCATTCATTCCCTGACTGTAGGAATGTTTTGTTTCAAGATCTGAATTTTATCCTCTTTTGGAAGAATTCTCTTAGAAACACAAATTTACATTTAAACAACATAGAAAAGTCTAACCTCTTTGCTTTCTGTTTTCATGCATGAAGACCAGCAGATCCCTTGGCAAGTTTTCTTTTCTTTCGTTTTGTGACTGGTGCCTATGGTTTAAGCCCAGAGCCTCAGACATGCTAAGCGTGTGCTCCACCACTGAATTTCAGCAGCAGCCCAGAATTTAAATGTGCTGAGGCTGAAGAAATGGCTGGGGGCGCTAAGAGCATCTGTTCTGCATGCAGGAGGGCCTGAGTTCCCCGAGCACACATACAAATGCTGGGTGTGGCTGAGCATGCCTATGACCCCAACTCTAAGAGGCAGAGAAAGACCAGCCAGCCCAGCCTAAGCAGCAAGCTTCTAGTTCAGAGAGCCTGTCTCAGAGTAAAACGTAGAGTGCAGAAGAGCAAGAAGTACAACATGCATACACATGGCCTGTACAGTGTCACACTTGCGTGTGTAACAGAGGGGGAAGGGTGGAAATCAGGCAGTGACAAGCCCAGAGGGAGAAGAGGGATTAGAAGCAAACACAGCTTTACTTGGTGGCAGAGGAGTAACGGTGTAGTCTCCGGAGCTGGTGGTGCGGTGGCACACGTTAGTAATGCAGAGCATGCCGTGACAGGATTCTTGCCTTGAAAGGGAACTACAGTTTGAGGAAGTGGGCATCTTGGGAAGGGCCTCAGCCTAGGAATCATTGGCAAGTGTGGGTGTGTTTCGTAAATAGCTACTGAACTAAAAGCAACTGGGATGTAGCATTGGAGATGTAGGAAGATGTGTGTTTTGTCAGTTTAGGTGGCTGAGTCTGCAGATGCAGTTTTCTACCTTTGTAGTGTTTTTCCAGATTAAAAAAGAACGTGTAAGCAAAAATAGATTTGTGCTGTGCTCAGTTTATTCTCTAATGTATGAGCCTCTGTAGAAGACATTGCCAAACACACATTGTAGCAAAACTGAGGATATTTTTGGTCTGGAAGTAAAATCCAGACCAGAGCAAACCTGATGAACTATGGGAAAGAATGGCAAATATGTGTGAGCATTAGGTTTGCAGAGGAGCAGGAGGAAAAGGACCAAGAAACATTGTCCTCTCTGCCTGCCCATCTTTGATTAGGATGCACATGTGTGAAACTGCTAAAAGAGAATTTAACTTAAATATGCACTTACTTACCTTTATGGGACTTTAGTGTGCCAGTGCCCCTGTGCTGTTTAGCATGTCTCCTATGTATGACTTAGCGTTTACTCTCTGAAATGTGCCTGAATTAGGCCCAAGTTAAAGAAGGCTGGTAAATGAGGTTTGTGTCTCCCCTGTAAAATACTAGATGTAGCAGAAACAGGTCTGGAAGACTGGACTTTGTCTATGAAATATTGAGGAGACAGAGCTGAAGTTTGAGACGGAATGAAGGGCTAGGCTTCATGGTACAGAAGCTGCACGTAACATGGGTCTGTTCAGTGACTCTGAGGTCACAATTTTAAAGTAGGTGCTCGCTGCTAGAATATTAGAAACCATATATGATTATAGAAGTATCTATACAGAATTTGTTTTTTCTTTCAGCCACAATGAAAGGAAAGTAACCTGCAAGCATCCAGTCACAGGACAGCCATCCCAGGACAACTGTATCTTTGTCGTGAATGACCAGTAAGTCGTTTCATGGAGTGCCTGCGCTCAAAGCAGGGTTACACAGGGTTACTGTAACCCATGTCTAACGCAGTACAGTTAAACAGTGTTATCTGGACATTTGTGGTCACATAGAACAGTGTCAGCTCTTTACCACTAAGAGAAACGTGATCTGACTCTTTTCCTTAGGAATGTAATTTTAGAATCTGTTTCACAAGAATTTAAATTCTGCCTCTCAGCTCTAGAGCTCAGGATGTCAGGCTAAAAAAAAAATATGCACACTGTGTTCTCAACTGAACCAAGCCACCTACTTCCTCGACCTTCAGTTAGGGCTTCGATGATTGACCATCGCTGTACATATTCATTTGTTTGTTTGCTGCCGCTGCCCTCTATTTCTGTAACTCGGTGTGTGCGCATGCGAGTGTGTGTGTGAGAGAGAGTATGTGTGAGTGTGTGTGTGAGAGAGAGTGTGTGTGTGAGAGAGTATGTGTGTGAGAGAGTGTTGTGAGAGAGTGTGTGTGTGTGTGAGAGTGTGAGAGAGTGTGTGTGAGAGTGTGTGTGTACGAGAGTGTGTGTGTGTACAAGAGAGAGTGTGTATGAGAGTGTGTGCGTGAGAGAGTATATGAGTGTGTGTGTGTAAGAGTGTGTGCGTGTGTGTAAGAGAGTGTGTGTGAGAGAGAGTATGTGTTGTGAGAGAGAGGGGGAGAGTGTGTGTGTGTGAGAGAGAGTGTGTGTGTGAGAGAGGGGGGGGAGAGAGAGAGAGAGAGAGAGAGAGAGAGAGAGAGAGAGAGTGTGTGTGTGTTTAAACACATGCATATTCAGGTTGACAGAATTGAGCTCAGTGCCTTGTGACTGGCATCACCTTGTTCAAATCTTTGTAACTGATTTTTTTTTAGTTTGTCAAAATTGCAGTATCTACAATAATGCCCATTTCAATATGATGCTCAGTTATGTTAGGCTAGAAATAGAACTGTTGGATTTATTTAAAGTGGGGATAGCATTTAAGTATTACTTTATGGTCAAATTATGTAAAAGAAGGCCATCTTTACAGCCTAGGGAGGCTTCTCTCTGAAGCCGTTCCCATGAGCTGCAGCAGGCTGTAGCATTGGTGTGTTTTTCAGGACTGTTGCAACCATGACATCTGAAGAAAAGAAGGAGCGACCCATAAGTATGATAAATGAAGCTTCCAATTACAACATGGCTTCAGACTATACTGTGCATCCTATGAGCCCCGTGGGCAGGGTAAGTGCTTCTGCTTATTCTTAATTAGTTCTAAGTACTACTTTATATCTATTGCTAATACTCTTTATAGACTGAAATTGGGATTAGAGAATAATAATTACATTTCATTGTATAAGCAGGTAGGTCTTCCCTGCATGGTACTAATTATATTGGCAGTAACTGACAGAAAGAATAGCTTCAAATATAAATTAATAAAAATTTAATGACCTACATTTCTTTTAGATTTTGAGATAAGATATTCAGTAATTTTGTAAACATTAAGGATGTTTGTATGAGGAAATGGGTATTCTGTTGAGTCAACTAAAATTTTAGATGGAAAATTAATATAGTGGCCTAGAAATCATATTTCTTTGTGAAGAGTTCTTATATATGAAATAAGCCAGCAAAACTGGAATTATAGTTTTTCCTGCAAGTAATAGAGAAATCTGGAAAAGATGAAAATTGTAAAAATGGAGACAGTGTTAATAGTTCTGTCCTCTTTCCTGTTTAGACATCACGGGCCTCCAAAAAGGTTCATAATTTTGGGAAAAGGTCCAATTCAATTAAAAGGAACCCTAATGCCCCTGTGGTCAGGCGCGGCTGGCTGTATAAGCAGGTAGGTCTTCTCTGTTCTCAAATGCCTGGTAAGATGGGGTAAGGTCCCCTCCTGTCTGGGGGGTTGATGACTATGAATTTTTAGGAACTAGGATTATTTAGAAAGCAATAACTGAGAGGACACCCAGCACCCAATCTGTCTCTGCCTTTTCTCTTGCTTCTCCCAGACAGTCACACCAGATGCTCACATGTCTCAGTAGAGCGCCCAGAATCTGTGCTGACCCCATGTTCACTGAGTTTAAAGCACTTTAAACCAGTCTCAGTAGCCCACGCCTGGAGGCAGAAGCGAAAGAACCAAGTTCCAGGCCACCCTGGGTTCAACTCCAAACACCGGCAATACTATCTGATTACAGCGGTGGCTTAGTGGCCGTGCAGAGTCACTGCTTTATAGTCAGTAGACTTTTTTGTGGACCTAATAACATTCATTCATTGAAACATACGGTTATTCAGGTGTGGTGGCACATGTCTTTAACCCTGCACTCAGGAGGCAGAGGCAGGTGGATCTCTGTGAGTTCAGAGCCAGCCTGGTCTACAGAGCAAGTCCTAGGACAGCCGGGACCACACAGAGAGAAACCCCATCTCCAAAAAACAAAAAACAACCAACAAAAAACCCCTCATAGTAAATTTGCTGCGATACTTCAGCATCCAGAGATGCTGTTCACCTGGTCGCGGACAGCTAACATCATGTGTTAGAGGAGAGCTGTCCTAAGGGTCATGCTCACGCTCCTCTGCACGGCCAGTGTGGAAGGAAGACTTCTACTCTCTGTACCTTCAAGATAATCAGTAGTTTGTTATCAGCAGACCCAGTCTCGGTCTCTGGGGCTCTCCCCAACAGCTGCAGAGCTTGTCTCTAGTGATGGATACGTGACCTTAAACTGTGTGTATCCTTCCTGTCTGTTCCAGAGAGGATATAATTAAGACTGAAAATGTCATGGACCATTCACACATGCATCCAGTTGGCTTTGGTTTCTCCTTTGGGGTTGCTGTTCATTTTAAAGAGAAACATTTTTGTTTAGGACTTTTTTTTTCTACCCACATTTCATCTCTATCATTTTAAGGTCACTGTTATATTAACTGGAAAGATAGAAAAAAGATAGAAAGAAAGAAGTATTAATGTAGACATCTAAAGGAGGCTGGCATTTTGAGGGCATCCAGCTTTCTCTAGCAGTCTTGCTTACTGACTGGGAAAGTAATTTTATTATGAGTGTGATCTTGTCTGAAGCTGGTAGTTTCATGAAGTTGATACTTATCGTTAGGCAGAGGGAGGCAGCTTCTTCAGATGGCCCTAACTGCAGATGGCAGGAGGTCTTTGTCCACTGTGTGTGTGTGAAGGTTTCTCCCTCACATGCACTGTACCTTCTTACATTTCAAATCATCTCAGTGCATGCGCTGTGCTTCTTGTTAGCGACGAACGCATTAAGTCTGGTTAGCAGAATGATTCTGCACCATTGCATGCTTCCGTTACTCTCTTCCTCACAAGCTCCTGCTCAAAAGACAAGGTAAAATTGCTTCATCCTGTTTCTTTTTTGATATGACTCATCAGGGAACAGTCTACTTGGGACCACCTTAATTAACATGAGTCCCTAGAACTTTTATTGTAAACTTTGTTTAATCATCAGCATATAGAAGTTTCATTTATGAAGAACCATGTGACCTCTTCATATGTTGTATAAGCATTATGATGAAATCAGGAGCTGTGTTGTACATGTTCAGAAGTCCATCTCTCTGTGGTGGGAACATTCAGCCTCTCTGGCCTGTGAAACTGTGTGCTGTAGTCGCTGGCTGTGCAAGTATGAAAGAGAACTTTGATGGTCTTTGACTTGGGCTGTGTCACAGGCAGACCGTAAGTAATACCAACTGTATCTTAAATCTGTGCCCAATGCAGGACAGCACCGGCATGAAGCTGTGGAAGAAGCGCTGGTTTGTGCTTTCTGACCTTTGCCTTTTTTACTACAGAGGTGAGTGCATCGAGTGCCTGGCCGCCATACTCATAGCTGCTGAGCACGGGGCGTGTCCTGAGAGGAAAGACGTTAGTGCTGTTACTGTTCACAGTGAGCAAGGGACACCAGGAAAACCTCTCTTTGCTGATCCAAGGCTCAGAATTCTTTGAGTATTGCTTAAGACAAGAGAGGGCTCCAGGCAGACTGGAGACAAGGTCTTACAGGCTTGCCCTGGCCTGGAACTCACAGTGTAGATCAGGCTGGCTTTAAATTCACAGAGATCTGCCTGCTTTTACCTTTCAAGTACTGGTGTTAACGGTGTGGACTAGCACGCCTGGTCTGCTTCTGTGTTCTGGTCTGTGTTGTGTGAAGAGCTTGGGAATCCTCACTCCCTTGCATTGTCTTTGAATACAGCGTCCTTGGTGGACTGCATCTTTTTTTTTGGGGGGGGGGGAGCTGGGGACCGAACCCAGGGCCCTGCGCTTGCTAGGCAAGTGCTCTACCACTGAGCTAAATCCCCAACCCTGGACTGCATCTTTTTAGAGATGGCATATCACTCTGTACAGAGAGCCTGCCTCAGCCTTGTAGTGTCTAGGATTATAAACATGGTTGTCACTTTCAGTTAAGGTTTTATATGTTAAGTTTGTCAGATCTAGCTGTGAGTTTATAGATTGCCCATAGATAGAACTTTATACAAGTGAGTGTAATGTCAGGAGCTGTTTGTTATAATGGGTTGGAAGATGAAAAACGCGAATTACAAATATAAATGTGTGTGTGTGTGTGTGTGTGTGTGTGTGTGTGTGATACAATCATATATATTTGGGTTATTTTTATTTTGTTTTGTTTTGTTTTTGAGACAGTCTGGCTTAGTCCGGGCCGGCCTTGAATTTGTACTTCTTTCCTTGCCTGAGTACTGAAAAATCAATGATCATTGTGTCCTTAAAACATGGAAAGATCTTGTGAAAGATACATACCAGGCTCTTGCTATCAGCACTGAAGAGATGCAGGGGCTACTGGGTAAATAAGCCTTTCTGGCTTTTCTTATTATTAGGAAATACTAGAACAAGCTCTCATGGTGGTGCCTAGGCCAGCCTCACATTCTTGGACTGTGGCAGGCTCATGTTTACCATGTTGAGCTAATTAATGAAAGTCTAGCAAATTCTCTATGTGGCACCTGTGGGAGAAAGAAGGTTGTACTAATACATGGCTCACTCTAGGACAGTCTGTCCTTTAAAACCTGACTGGAAATTATTGCTTAAGAATTAGAGTCAATGGGCCTGGAGAGATGGCTGAATGGTTAGGACCACTGGCTGCTCTTCTAGAGGACCTGGGTTCAACTCCCAGCACCCACATGGTGGCTTGAATAAGAATGGGAGAGGGGTTAGATTGCCAACGTGTTATTAAGAATTTATGGCTTTTTGCATATATGAGTTATACAATATAAGCTGGTGCATGACAATAAATTACCCACTGTTACTGTGCTGGGACCTGAGACCTTCTATGATTGTCAGTATTTGCAGACCCAACATTTAATACGTATGTATTTTGTTGTGTTTTTTTAAGATGCACATACTTTTGTGTATGTGAAAGTTGCTTACATGTATACCAGATGCAGGCCTGGTGCCCAAGGAAGGCAGAAGAGGGCATCGGACCCCATGAAACTGAAGTTACAGCCCATTGTCAGCTGCCACATGTGGGTGCTGGAAACCAGACCTGCCCCTCTCCAAGCATTGCATGTGCTCCTAACTACTGAGGCGTCTCTCTCTGGCCCGGTTAGGTCTTCTTGGTTCTATGGAGTTGGCTTTCTTTTTCTCTTTTGATTTTTATTTGAACTCCTTCTTTATCAGGTGTCAAAGGAGCTATACTATCTTATTTTTAACTTCATTTGCTCACTAGATTGACCTCCATCTTTGTCTCTCCATCTAGAGACAACAGGCAGTGGGCTTCCCTCGGTCCAGTTGTTTCTTCTTTCCTTTATCCAGTTGGTACAGGAGGTTGGTGGTTGACTGTTAGATATTACAGATTCATTCCTAGGTTTATTTGTTCATTTATTCCTCTCAAGAAATGCACTCTTTCCTTTGTTCATGGGTTAAGACTTCCTTCTCCATCTGTATGTAGTATTTCCGCGTATCGTTACTGCAGGCATCTGCATGTAGTGTTTCTGCGTATCTTTACTGCAGGCATCTGCATGTAGTGTTTCCGCGTCTCTTTACTGCAGGCATCTGCATGTAGTGTTTCCGCGTCTCTTTACTGCAGGCATCTGTGTGTAGTATTTCCGCGTATCTTTACTGCAGGCATCTGTGTGTAGTATTTCCGCGTATCTTTACTGCAGGCATCTGTGTGTAGTATTTCCGCGTATCTTTACTGCAGGCATCTGTGTGTAGTATTTCCGCGTATCTTTACTGCAGGCATCTGTATGTCGTATTTCCGCGTATCTTTACTGCAGGCATCTGTGTGTAGTATTTCCGCGTATCTTTACTGCAGGCATCTGTGTGTAGTGTTTCCGCGTATCTTTACTGCAGGCATCTGTGTGTAGTGTTTCCACGTATCTTTACTGCAGGCATCTGTGTGTAGTATTTCCGCGTATCTTTACTGCAGGCATCTGTATGTCGTATTTCCGCGTATCTTTACTGCAGGCATCTGTGTGTAGTATTTCCGCGTATCTTTACTGCAGGCATCTGTGTGTAGTGTTTCCGCGTATCTTTACTGCAGGCATCTGTGTGTAGTGTTTCCGCGTATCTTTACTGCAGGCATCTGTGTGTAGTATTTCCGCGTATCTTTACTGCAGGCATCTGTATGTCATATTTCCGCGTATCTTTACTGCAGGCATTTGTGTGTCGTATTTCCACGTATCTTTACTGCAGGCATCTGTGTGTAGTATTTCCGCGTATCTTTACTGCAGGCATCTGTGTGTAGTGTTTCTGCGTATCTTTACTGCAGGCATCTGTGTGTAGTGTTTCCGCGTATCTTTACTGCAGGCATCTGTGTGTAGTATTTCTGTGTATCTTTACTGCAGGCATCTGTGTAGTATTTCCGAGTATCTTTACTGCAGGCATCTGTATGTAGTATTTCCGCGTATCTTTACTGCAGGCATCTGTATGTAGTGTTTCCGCGTATCTTTACTGCAGGCATCTGCTTGTAGTGTTTCCGCGTATCTTTACTGCAGGCATCTATGTGTAGTATTTCCGCGTATCTTTACTGCAGGCATCTGTGTGTAGTATTTCTGAGTATCTTTACTGCAGGCATCTGCATGTAGTGTTTCCGCATATCTTTACTGCAGGCTTACTGGTCGACAATGGGACGTCTCAGCGTGTGCTTGTTGTGACATAGCACTTGTAATGTTCTCACTTTCCATTCAGTTATTTATTTTGTGGGTATGAATGTTTTGCTTGCTCACGCATGTGTCATGTGCATGCCTGTTACCCACAGAGGTCAGAAGAGGTTGTCAGACCCCCCTGGAGCCAGAGTAGGGCTGATTGAACCCACCATGTTCCGCATCGTTGTAGACAATAGCTTTGTAGCACACAGTAGTCTAACTTTCACAGGTGTATGTTTTGTGCTTTCCTGGCAGTTAGGACTGCGGTCAAAAAGCTGATGGTGCCCTCATGAGCTTGGGTTTATAACAGAGTTGGTTTCGTTGCTTTCCCTTTACTTTGTGTTTTTAACATCTTAGCTATTAATAAGCCACAGAAAAGTTTTTCTCTGGTGATGTCTATCTGAAACTAAATTCTGCTTTTGTCTGAAGTCCATTTCTTTCTCTAGGTTTCAGGAGTTTTCTGCTAAGTTAGGTTCTCTGTTTGCTTTTTGTTTTTGTGTTGTTGTTGTTGTTGTTGTTGTTGTTGTCTTTTTTCCTCAACTCCTACCTCAATTTTTAGCAAAAGCATTTTTATTTAAATTTATATCAGAAAGTTATAGTAATCAAAATAGCTGTGTACTGGCATAAAAACAGAACATTGGAACAAAATTGAGAGCCAAGAAATCAACTGAACAAATATAGTCAATTAAGTTTTGGAGAGGACACTAAGAGGACAGTCTGAAGAAATTGATGGTTTCTTCAGCACATGAAACAGAGAAACTCGACACTCAGATGCAAAGGAGTGAGCCTGGAGCCTATGGGACTTATGAAACAGACTGTGCACACATGAGACCTGAGCCCTGAAGCCAGTGCATGTAGAAGAGATCCTGGAGGGAGCTCTTTAAATGGCCTTGCATGGAGGTTTTGGAAAACAGGAGACAGACATGCTGGTGAAACAGTGTGAAAGCGCACATTTGCTAAGCCGTCTCGGCCTCCTGAGTGTGTCTGAGGTGTCTGGGCATGTGCTCATGCCATTCATTAGCTCTCAGTAGCCATGCTTGACTCTAGTAGCTCCTGTCCTCATCCCCCATGGTTCCTTCTCCTGCTTGGCCAAGGTGGGGGCGCTTCCTAATACTACTACTACTTCTTAAAATCTCGTTTCCTTATTTTCCTTGCATGTCCCTCACTTTTTTCCCTCTGTATCACTGATTGTCCTCCCTAAGGCCTAAAATGAATGTATTTATTTACTTGTATTATCTTTGAAGTCAGACATGAATTTTGCTCACTTTGAAATCATCCAGCATTTACCTGTGTCACTGTCTTGGTTTGGGGTGTGCTATTGTGATCTCTTGGAAGAGTCTTGCTTTTCTCGCTTGCTCCTGTGTCTGAGTTGCGATGTGCAATCCTGTGCTTTGGTTATTTCTTTTGATTTTACTTGGGAATCTGCTTATTCCACAGCTACTCTTGAGACCACTCAGGAGCAGCTAACACACTGCTTCTGGGTGAGGCGTCTACTTCATGCTCCCAGCTAGAGCTGGGGCAGTTTTCTTCTCTGCTGTGAATTATCCAAGCTTTTCCTCTTTCTTTCTCGATGGACGATGGACGTCTATTCTGTCTGAGATGACTTTTCTCGATGGGATCAAATGCAGGCAGCTTCTAGTACTGCATTCCACCCAAAAGTCCTCTCTCTGTTTGCAGATTTTAAATTTACGTTTGGATTAAAAAACATGTATGGCAAGGTTCTGTGGTGACCTACCAAGGTGATAAATGTGTCTTAACCTTCTACAGAGTTACAAGAATTGTTCTCATCAGTTCGCTGCCCAAGTACTGCTTGAGGAGTACTGCTAAGTCAAAGTTTACCAAACCTATAAGTTTTCATTTTGTCTCTGGACATTGGCCAGGAGCAGTGGTGCTGTCTTAGTTGGTGCTGGGCTCACTGTGGACTTTGCCTCAGTGAGTTTCCTGCCCTTGAGGAGTAGTACCCTCCTTTCCCAGTACATTAGTTGACAGTCTGTAGAGTACAAAATGAAACAAGAAAATGTTCTAAAATGAAAATTTCATAATAATAATTTATAGCAAAAGGAATACCAGCTCTTTGTAATGGTTTTACGTCTGAAAGGTGTGTTTTTGTTTATTGATGACTTGTGTGTGTGATATGGGGATAGACATGCGGACATCACAGCAGATGTGCGGACACTACTCGGATTCGCTTCTCCTTCCAGCTCCTGGGTCCTGGAATTGAGCTCAGCTCATGCAGCAAGTGCTTCCGCCCAGAAATGTGTAAACTTCCCGTAAAGCCAGGCAGTGGTGGTGCGTGGGTTTAATTCCAGTGCTCAGGAGGCAGAGGCGGGCGGAACTCTGAGTTTGAGGCAGCCTGATCTACAGGGTGAGTTCCAGGACAGACAGCCAAGGCTACGAAAGGATGACTGTTGGATCCTCTTCCTCAGTGTAGTTTATGTGCTTGCTTTGGAGGTCATTCAAGCCCTCGGTTTCACTGTGGATCCAGCATCTAGGAAGGACAGGGGTAGAGCTTCAGAGCTCCGAGGTTGTACAGTTCTCATGGCATAACTGGATGCTTGTTATGTGGACATATCTAATCTCATGGAGCTTGCCAGTCCAGGAGGACAGGGAGCACTGTGAACAAGTAGAGCATGGAGTGTGTGGAACATGGGGCAAGTGGCAAAAATTCCCCAAGGACAGAGTCTGACCAACACTAACTTCTCTTCTAGATGAGAAGGAGGAGGGTATTTTGGGAAGCATCCTGCTGCCCAGTTTTCAGATAGCCATGCTTACTGCCGAGGACCACATCAATCGCAAATATGCTTTTAAGGTAAGGAAGTGCAATGCACTGTTTGAAGCTTTGAGAAGTAAATCTTGACCAATAAACTATTATAAGAACTTCTAGTAGGGATGTGTACATTTAAAGTGTATTGGTGGTGCTGGAGAGATGGTTCAGTGGTCAAGGGCACTGACTGCTCTTCTAGAGAACCTGAGTTTAATTTACAGTGCCACATGTAACTCACAGCTGTCTGTAACTCTGGTCCTAAAGAATCTAATGCCCTCTTCTGTCACAGACATACACACAGGCAAAACACTCATGCACACAAAATAAAATAAAATTTAAAGATGAAGCATCTGGGTTAGTGATGTTACTGCCATGCCAGAGAATACTGTCCTTTTAGGAAGTGTGTGCTAACATGTTCTCCATCATGGATGGCTCTGGCTAGATGTCTTAGTGATCTCTGTCCTCAGTTGTTATTTGGATTTTGACAGCTGAAGTGTATGGGAAGGGTGTGGGAAGAGACAGCTCTCTGATATGTCACAGACTTTTTAGGACAGCCTCAAAGAGAGTCTCAGCTATATAACGCTCGGATCCCCTCCCTAGGGTGTGCCTTTTGCTAATAAATATGCTGCATTATTTTTAACCTTGAAGCTAAAAGAGAAGTCAGTTAAAGAAAAAATTTTGAAAATCTGCAGTGTTAAAGTAGTAATGAAAGTGGGCACTGTGCACTTAGTATGGTTTTTCTGTGATATTAATTTGATTTGCCATGTCTTTTGCCTATAATAATAGTAATCACAGTTTCAACCTTTCTTTTGTGGTATTTCTCCTAAATTCTGACTCTGTATGACTGCATTTCTTGATGTCGAGTCTACTCCTATTGGCATGGTAAGTAGGAAATTCATGCTTTTTTTTTTAATTGGATATTTTCTCTATTTAACATTTCAAATTCCCAGTTTCCCGTCCATAAACCCCTATCTCATACCCTCTCCCCCTTCTTCTATAAGGGTGCTCCCCCACCCATCCACCCACCCCTTCCTACCTCCCTGCCCTGACATTCCCCTGCACTGGGATGCTGGGGGGTGGGTATCCAGCCTTGGCAGGACAAAGGGCTTCTCCTCCCATTGGTGCCCAACAAGGCCGTCTTCTGCTACATATACAGCTGGAGCCATGGGTCTGTCCATGTGTAGACTTTGGGTAGTGGTTTAGTCCCTGGGAGCTCTGGTTGGTTGGTGGTGTTCTTATGGGGTTGCAAACCCCTTCAGCTCCTTCAATCCTTTCTCTAACTCCTCTAATGGGGACCTCATTCTCAGTTCAATAGTTGGCTACGAGCATCCACCTCTGTATTTGTCAGGCTCTGGCTCAGCCTTTCAGGAGACAGCTATATCAGGCTCCCGTCAGCATGCACTTCTTAGCATTAGCAATATTGTCTGGGTTTGGCATCTGTATATGGAACGGATCCCCCAGGTGGGGCAGGCTCTGGATGGCCATTCCTTCAGTCTCTGCTCCAAACTTTGTCTCCATATCTCTTCCTATGAATATTTTTGTTCCCCCTTTTAAGAAGGATTGAAGCATCCACACTTTGGTCGTCCTCCTTCTTGAGCTTCATATGGTCTGTGTATTTTATCTTGGGTAATTTGAGCTTTTGGGCTAATATCCACTTATCAGTGAGTGCATACCATGTGTGTTTTTCTGTGATTGGGTTACCTCACTCAGGATGATATTTTCCAGTTCCCTCCATTTGCCTGTGAATTTCATAAAGTCATTGTTTTTGATAGCTGAGTAGTACTCCATTGTGTAGATGTATCACATTTTCTGTATCCATTCCTCTGTTATCCGGCATCTGGGTTCTTTGCAGCTTCTGGCTATTATAAATAAGGCTGCTATGAACATAGTGGAGCATGTATCGTTGTGTGTGAGAGCATCTTTTGGGTATATGCCCAGGAGTGTTTTAGCTGGGTCCTCAGATAGCACTATGTCCAATTGTCTGAGGAACCCCCAGACTGATTTCCAGAGTGGTTGTACCAGCATGCAATCCTTTCTGTCTGACGAGCAGGAGTGGCTATGTGAGTTGCTTTGTTGAGTTGTCTCAGGGCAGGCACAGGATCTTCTTGCCACCAGCCCACTTCCTTCCACTGATCACAGATATGGGCAGTGTTCTTCACCCATTTTCCCAGGTCCAGGGACTGATCATCATCTAGCAGCAGAGGACTTGACCTTTGTCTAGGCCGTGTCCACAGTTGTCTCTGACATCACTGGAGCTGTGTTAGCTGGGGCAGTACAGAGAGAGCAGGGGCCGAGGACTATGCGTGTTCTAAAGACACTAAGCTAATCTGACACTGGGGAGGAAGCAGATCACTGGGTCTTGGCATGGAAGGTATGATTCCAGATGGCGAGCTCTAGTGCAGAGCTTGGCCAAACCCTGCTTCACACTCTCCTCACCTCTCTTAGGCTGCAGCAGTCTTTGCTTATTCAGCCAAGTCTCTGGGTGTCTAATGGGAAACCAGCACAGGACTTTTAGATGGAAACAGACTGCTCATTCCTGGCATCAGCCCCCCGCTCCACAACCTGTTTTCTCTCTCTATTGTGGAGGTGCAATGCTCCCCACACAGTAGCAGGCTCTGATAAAGAGAACACTGCCCCAGTCCTTTCCGTCCTCGCAAACTGCAGGTGTTTGCATGTTAACTTGGAAACCTGAAAAGAAAAGCTAGAAGGCAATGCCACTGGACTCATTTATTCCCAGGTGTCCGTATGGCATCTGTGACAGGCATAAATCACATCTGCTTTTGAAAACTAAAGGCATTGCCCCATTGGGGGAGAATGCTGGCTGAGGCTTTTCAGTTTTGTTGTTGTTGCGCTAAAGCACACCCTGCTTCTGCATTGTTTTACTGGGTCTCCACTCTGGATCATGTTCTAGAATTTACCAAGTAGTCTAGGCTGGCCTCAGACTAATGCCTCGGCCTCCCAAGTGCTGTGCCTGGCTAGAAATACTGTCTTTGAGTGAGAACTATTGGTCACACCAAATCAAAGTGGTTAGAGCTGAGTGAGTGGGGCAGACCTGCAAAGGTACTTAGAGCGTATGGTTTGTACCTTTGAGGTATATGCAGTTGAACCATTAAGAGGATAACTAATGTTGTGCCCTGCTGAGGTCAGAATATCAACTCTAAGTCATGCCTATATGTTATGTAAAGGACAAATGTACTTCCTTAGAAACTTCATAGTAATGGTGAGACAAGGATGGACTCTTCCCTTTCTTTTTCAGAAGCGCAGTTCATGGAAAGTGATGCTGTTGTTTTCACTCAGGCAGCCCACCCAAACATGCGGACCTATTATTTCTGCACTGATACAGGCAAGGAAATGGAGCTATGGATGAAGGCCATGTTAGATGCTGCTCTGGTGCAGACAGAACCTGTGAAAAGGTACAGCCCTGGGGAAGCAGCAGTGCCTCCCACCTTGGTTTCACTCCTGCCTTCAAATACCATTCATTGTGCATGCTCTCTCTGCCCTAGCCTGGGTGCTGTGTCAGCTGACCACCCCACCTGTACTTCTGTCCCTCCCTCCCTCCCTCCCTCCCTCCCTCCCTCCCTTCCTCCCTCCTCCTCCTCCTTACTCCTCCTCCTCCTCCTCCTCCTCGCCTCATTCTCACTGTCAGTGCTCTGGGGTGACTCTAGAATCCTCACGTTCAAACTGAATGTTCTTTCTTCTTACAGAATTACCTTTAATTTCCGGTGAGTACATCTTTTTATTACCTGAAAACTATATAGATTTATGTGCTTCATGGAAGAGCTTGGTTTTGTTTTGTTTTTCAAAGATCCCAAATCATAGAATATAATTCATTGTGTTTTTATATTGTATTGGTATTTGGGAAGTAAATAAATAAACAATAAGAAATTCTAATGAGTTTATTTTTGTTAGTATTTTTTGGTTAATTCCAATTACTTTATTATTAATAATTCCAGAAAATTGAAATAATTTCTAAATGTAGCTACTTCAGGATGAATTGTGCCTTTCCTTTCATACTGTGGTATAAGCTAAAATTGATCCTAGAGTTGTTTATTTTCTTCCCTGGTTGAGATAACAGGTCATGTTTTTATTCCTCATCATGATGAGGATTAGTCTACTAGACCTGCTGGCGCAAGAGTGTGTGCGTGTGTGCGTGCCTGTGCACATGCGAGCGAGTGGCAAGAGGGCAACTTTCAAGGAGTCAGCTCTTCCCCTTTCTCTACATGGGTGGCAGGGATCGTACACAGCATCTTTACCCTCTGAGCGAGTTCTCTCCAGCCCAAGGTGTACACTTAAAATTCAAGCATTCCTGCATAGAAGAGTCTTAAGCTCAAAGCCAACCTGGGCTGCATCACAAACCCTGTCTCAAAAGGAAACAGACCTGATGAGAGAAAATACATTTCTCAAACTACAAATAAAGGTTGAGTAAGTGTGCTTTTGCATCAGCGCGGAGGGTCTCTGTGTAATCCTCCATGTCCTGGAACACATCATGCTGGCCGTGAACATACAAATAATACCTGCCTCCTCTCCCAAGTGTTGGGGAAGACACTTCTTAAAAGTTCCTATCATTTGGAGGTTTATAATGTAATTACATATTGTTTCCAGTTAATGATAGTTAGGTTCATATTTTATATAACTGCTAACTTGCACATCTAAAGGTTCCCCCATCTTTTTAGTGTGTGCGTGTGCGTGTACGTGTGTGTGTGCGTGTACGTGTGTGTGTGTGTGTGTGTGTGTGTGTGTGTGTGTGTGTGTGTGTGTCCCACTTAGCAATCAAGCCCCATGGCATTGAGCACACTACCTCAGTGCACATTTTAGTAGTCTTTGGCATGTTGAATAAAACACTGAATTGAGCCTTTATAAGATACTTGTACCTTCCCCAAGACAGAGTTTCTCTGTGCAGCCCTGACTGTCCTGGAACTCACTCTGTAGACCAGGCTGACCTTGAGATAGAGATCCGCCTGCCTCTGCCTCCTGAGTACTAGGATTAAAGATGTGCCATCAATGCTAGCTCTGTTTATAATATTGCTTTTAAAACCAAGATTCTCATCCAGTTCTCTGAGCATGGAAATAAAATAAGTTTTAGGTTTTCTGTGGGTGGCGACTGTGCTGGAGATCATATCCAGGGCCTGTGTACACTAGGCAAGTGCCAAGCCACCACGAGAGCCATAGCGCTAGTCCTTAGGGTATCTGATCCCAGCACTTAGATGGTGGAGGAGAAACAGTCAAGCATTCAAGGCCAGGGTGAGTGAATGTTCAAACGGGGTAAAGTATTTGTCTCAAAAATCTGGTGGCCTGAACTGAGTCTTCATGGGGGAAAGTATTGTCTTTTGACCTTTGCACATGCACACAGTAGCATGTGTTCCCACACACGTGTCATGTGAATATATACACTGATAATAATACAGAACCCTGTATGGTGGCACATTTTTTTTTCTTTTTTTCGGAGCTGGTGACTGAACCCATGGCCTTGCGCTTGCTAGGCAAGCGCTCTACCACTGAGCTAAATCCCCAGCCCCTGGCACATACTTTTAATTCCAGCATTTGGGAGACAAGGAAGGCAGATCTCCAAGTTTCAGGACAGCCTGGTCTGATGATGATGAGGAGGAGGAAGAGGAATAGGAGAGAGAAGAAGAGGAGGAAGAGGAAGAGGAGGAGGAGGAGGAGGAGGAGGAGGAGGAGGAGGAGGAGGAGAGTCACTTGTACTCACATGCATCATGTACACCCAATACAGTACTAAGTTGAGAGAAAAACAGAATGGATTTTAACTCTTACACCTGTACTTAAAATAATTGAAATCTAAGTAAATTTATCTTTCAGTAAAGCTTCTAGGAATTTTTTAATAGAGTATTATTTATATGTTTCTCATTTTTAACCAATTTCTATCTGCTTTTGTTGAATTTACAATTCTAAAAGCTGGAGCCAGCTGCGATAGTGCACCCCTGTAGTTTTCGCACCTGAGAGGTGGAAGCATGTAAATCATGAGTTCAGGCCAGTCCTAGGCTGTACAATGAAATCTGTGACCAAAAAGTAATAAATTAATTAAAGCCACACATGGAAGTGTGGGTTTGAGATGACGCCATGACTAAGAGCACTTGGGCTTGATTCTCAGCACCACAGGGATGCTCACAATGGTCTAGGACTCCTGTTTCAGGAGATCTGACACCCTCTTCTGGCCTCCAAAGGCACTGCATACATGCAGGCAAAAATGGCCATATACATTAGAGAAAGATACAGTAGTAGCTAGCATGTATAACGAATCATAGATGATGAGTGAGTTACTAGTTTGTCTCCATAACAATGCTGAGCCGGTTGTGTTGTAGTTTCTCCTGTTAGCCAGCAGTTACTGAGTCACGCCTTCAAGCTCAGCCTGGGGTTAGCAGTCGCTTTAGAGTACAGAATTGGCTTACTGTCTTCTATCCTCAACTTTTGGCATTTTTATCCTACCCCATTATGTTTAGGCATTCAATATTGAAAGTATCTTATTTTTATATTTCATTTCCTAAATGCAGTGAGATGTTTGTTCGGTAAGAGTAGTGGGACCCATTTGCTTCAAGGCCCAGATACTTAAGACAGCTCCAGGGCGAATCACTGGAGACAAAACAGCCATGTTGGGTTTTTTTTATTTTTCCTGAATATCAAACCCTAAGTCCCTCTGTGTTAGATAAGTACTCAAGCACTAAGCTACATCCTCAGTCTAACACATCCATGGCTGCGTCCTGAGAAGCTGAGGTCTAGAAACCCCACCAGGACGGCTAGGAAATGAAGAAAGGACAGACATGGATGGGAAAGCCAGGGTCCAGAGGGTCCACGCATGGAGGGGCTCACACCAACTTCTGAAGCAACCTAGAACCTTAGCACGTCTACTAGGTACAGCACACAGAGGGGAAGAGTCAGTCTCAGTAGGAGGTCAAAGAGTCTGACTCAAGCACAGGCTGGCCTTTGTCAGTGGCATGGCCAGCTCATGGCAGACAGTCCACATTTACCCAAGCCTTCGCCCGCTCCTACAGCCTGGTTTAAAACTCAGCTCGTCTGAATTCATGAAAGATTTCATCCAGAAACTGCAGTGTCTTGCTGCCCTGGTACATAGATAATTGCTAACATTTTTCAACTCTGGTTCTAATATACTTTGAGTAATTTCCATCTCTGGGCGCATGGTTTCATCTTGTATGGCCTCATTGTGTTTCCTGACTTCTGAAGAGATTGTGGATGTTTACTTGCATTTGTGTCTGTGTGCTATGTATGTCCCTGATGTGTCTGTGCACTGAGTATGTCCCTGGTGTGTCTGTGTGCTATGTATGTCCCTGGTGCCAGTGGATGCCAGAGAAGGCATCAGATCCTCTTCGAACTAGAATTACACAAACAGATATGAGTTTCCATGTGGGTGCTGGTTATTGAACCTGAGTCCTCTATAAGATCTGTAAGTCCTCTGGACCACTGAACTCTCTCTCTCTAGCCCCCTCAGTGTTTCTCCCCCCCCCCCCTCTCTCTCTCTCTCTCTCTCTGTGTGTGTGTGTGTGTGTGTGTGTGTGTGTGTGTGTGTGTGTGTGTGTGCGTACGTGTACGCGTATGCACTAGGCCAGCCCATGATCTCTTATACTAGGCACATGCCCACTGCAGTGACTAAACTATACCTCCAATCTGATATTTTTATTGTCACTTGACATACAGTGATTTCACACATTCCTATATATAAAGTAATTATACGTGGAACATTTCACATGTATACAGTGCAGTGATCTGATTGGAGTAATTAGTATAGCTGTCGTCTCAGACCATCAACCACAGTTGCCTTACAGTGCTGTTTTGGTGAGGAACTCCTCTTCGGCTGTACAAGTATCTACCCTCTCTGTGCACACTGCTCCCATCCCTCCCCTGCCTCTGGTAACCACTTCTCTGTTCTGTTTTTAGGGTCAGTATTCTAGATTCTGCATATAAATGAGAGGATATGATATATCTGGGTTAGACTTACTTCACTGACATAATGATGTCTAACTGCAGTCTATGCGTGTGCTTGTGTGTTACAAGTTGTTTATCCATGCATTGATGAGTGCGTCATATATCTTGGCTCCTTTGAAGATTGTCTGTTGTGCTGCAGTAAGCAGTAGGCGTAGGAATCTGCTCACTGTACTAATCGGAGAGTCCCAGTGGTCGGATTGCTAGATCGCAATTCTTTTCTTCTTGTTTTGCTTTTGTGTATGTTTTGGTTTGTTTTAGTTTTTAGTCAGAATCTCATATAGCCCAGGCTGACCTCAAACTCATTGTAGTCTAAACGATGACCTTTAGCTCCTGACCCTACGGACTGCACTGGGGTTCAGGTGTGTGTGTGTTCACTCCTGTCTTCAGGTAGCAGTTCTGTTTCTTGATTTTGAAGAACCTACCTACCATTTTTTTTTAGTGGTCATGTTAGTTTCCAACATCTTTGCTGCCATGACCTAAGCATCACTTTCTTACATCAGATACATTTCTTCTGGTTTAGGCTCCTGGTTTTCTGAGTCAGTTTTGTTCCATTTTAAAAAAGAGTCATTGCATGCTTATGTTTCTTCATTGATGTGAGAAAGCATTACAATTTAGACTAGTCTAAAACAGTAGCTGTAGTTTACTGGACTTAGTTTACATTTTAAGGATACTCAGCATTCAGTGTTAAACAACCCCTTCCTGCAGACTCCATTGAACTTGTGGCGTCAGTTTCCTAGTGGCTTCCCCTGAAGGGAAGAAGCCCACAAACTGTCATCGTGAACCACCTCACCCCAGCCCTGTGTCTGCTGTTGTGTCTGATAGAGCAGTGTGACTTGTGTCTCTGCACTGTGTGATTTCACTCGGAGAGAAGGCACTCACCTTTCACTCTTGCTAGATTCGCACTCCAGAGTATCTGCAGAATCTATAGTTCCTTACTTAGCTTTGAGTACGGCTCCATGTGTGTGATGTGTATGTTCTCCACACACCAGAGAACTTAACAGTGCCGTCCTAGAAGTTTTTTGATGAATGGGGTGACTTTGACAATTTCATGTGGGTTCAGACACTCAGCTTGATTTTATAAAAGCTTAGATATGATTGGCTCAGAAATATAACTTGTCATCAGAAAGTTCTAGCGACTGAGTGGTGAACTCAGGCAGCCCAGAAGCACAGCTGACCAACAGTAAAGGCAGTAGAGGCCATTCAGTTATCATTTGGTTCTCATGACTTCCTCTGACATTGCTGAAGGTACTCTGTTTACCAAAAAGCTTACACTGTAAGCTCTAAACCTTGCCCAGAGATGCAGCTAGCAAGGAGAGATGCCCATTGAGACTGGGCTCAGTGGACATGCCTTTAATCCCAGGCAGGAGCCAACAAATGTCTGTGAGTTCCAGCCCAGCCAGGCAGACATAGCGAGACTATTTTATTTAAAAAAAAAAAAGGATAGTAGAAAAAGAGACACCCACTGGGCATGAGCAGTTTAGCCCTGAGAGTCCCCAAACTGTACGTTCTGGGTATGACGTCTCATACCTGTCATGTCAGCAACCATTGCACCTGAAAGACGGAGGATCACTTTAAGTTTGAGGCCAACCTGGGCTACATGGTGATATCACTCCACACACAGGTCCTCTTGCATGCAAGCAAGAGTTGTCATTCAGGTCAGCTCTTTGGTGCCATCAGACTGTGATTTCCAGTTGCAGCAGCTTCCACAGCCAGATCACAATTGTCTCATGATGAGCTGACCTTCATGACTGAGAGCCACATTGTTATTTCAGTTGCTGGCTGCTTTAAGTGGGTTTTGGCTTAACCATTAATGGTAAGAAAGAGCTTTTACTGTGTTTGCAGATGTTAGCAGACAGAGAGAGGGACATTGTATTTGTCTCGGCGGCTTTTGCCTACAGTGTTTTCCTGCATTCCAGTACTAGCCTGCATGATAAGGCCACAGCTCTGAGGCTCTGCAGCCACCTGTGCTCTCTGACTGCTCCTTTGTTGCCTGCTCTCTAGGATGAGCCTCAGGTTTGATAGACACCTGTTCCACCTACCTACTGTGCTTCTCTCCTCTGCTTTCAGAGTGGACAAGATTACAACAGAAAGTGCATCAACTAAAGAAACCAATAACATTCCCAACCACAGAGTCCTCATTAGACCTGAGGTCCAAAACAATCAGAAAAATAAGGAAATAAGCAAAATTGAAGAAAAAAGGGCCTTAGAAGCTGAAAGATACGGGTTTCAGAAGGATGGGCAAGATAGACCATTAACAAAAATTAACAGTGTAAAGTTGAACTCGCTGCCATCAGAATATGAAAGCGGGCCAGCCTGCCCACCTCAGAATATACACTACAGACCCATCAATGTGAATAATTCTGACAGCAAAGCAGTGAATGTCAGCTTGGCAGATGTCCGGGGTGGGAGTCACCCAAATACAGGGCCCCTAGCCACAGAAGCTGATCGAGTCATTCAGAGAACGAATTCAATGCAGCAGCTGGAGCAGTGGATTAAAGTTCAGAAAGGACGGGGTCTTGAAGAGGAGCCCAGAGGGTGAGTACCTCGTATCCAGCCTGCTTTCTCTGGTGTGTGGGGGAGGTGGGCTCGTACTCGTGGGTTCACACTTCACTCCTGTCTCTTGCTCCTGGTGTTTTCTGACTCTTGTTTCTGTGGATCCCTAGCTTTGGTGAGGAGCCATCCTTCCTGGCCCAGGACAAATGATGGGCAGAAGCTGGGGGAGAAATGAGCTTTAGGAAGAGAAGAGGCTTCCACCCTTCTGCCTTCACCCTTCTCCTCTCCTCCTAGAATTCAGAACTGAGATGAACCAATAGCAGTTTGTCTTTAGCACAGTCCATTAGCAGCTTCTGCCTCTCTGTAGACAGGAACCCTGGGAACCAAGTGTGGTAGTGCACACCTGGGACTCCAGGGTGTGGGAATGGAGGCAGGGGATCAGGAGTTCAAGGCCAGCCAGAGCTACTCAGTGAAACCTTGTCACTGTAGGACCACAGTGTGCCTCAAATGCCTTAGGGAAAAGAAAGAAAGAACTATAAAATATTAGATTGTAACTAAAGGTTTGGAGAAAGTTCACATCTGAGGTGCAGAGACGAGAGGCTCTGAGCCTGTGCCTGTGAGCCTAACATTGAGCACGGCGCATCCAACGTGCTTAAAGTGTGACAGTGCACACATTCACCCGGGGACACTGGGACAGTGCACACATTCACCCGGGGACACTGGGACAGTGCACACATTCACCCGGGGCACTGGGATAGTGCACACATTCACCCGGGGACACTGGGACAGCGCACACATTCACCCGGGGACACTGGGACAGCACACACATTCACCTGGGACACTGGGACAAAGGAGGGTGCTCAGGAAAACCCTGCAGAGACCAGCGTGATGGTCCATGCCTTTCTCGGATCCTAACACTCTTGTGCTTGAGCCAGAGGACTGAGAGTTGGAGGCCAGCTCCATAGTGAGGCTCTGTCTTCATTTTAATAAAAGGAGAGGGGACCTGAGAGAGCAAACATTTGAGAATAAGAAATGGCAGAGTTTGCAAAGGTTATCAGGAATATGTGCTGAGAAGTAGGTACATTTCAAAAACCTGTTTTGTTTTTGAGACAGTTTCACTGCATATCCCTGGCTGGCCTAGAACATGATATGTAGACCAGGTTAGCCTCAAACTCACATCTATCTCTGCCTTACAAGTGCTAGAGTAAAGCTGTGCCTCGCTACATCCAGCACATAAGCCGTGATTCCCTCTGAGGTCTTGTGGGTGCCAAGAACTGAACCCCAGTCCTCTGCAAGCACAGAGCCGTCCCTTCAGCCCCTCAAAACACAAAGTGTAAGTCAGGTATAGTGCTG
Source organism: Rattus norvegicus (assembly GCF_021556685.1). Classification (NCBI taxonomy): domain Eukaryota; kingdom Metazoa; phylum Chordata; class Mammalia; order Rodentia; family Muridae; genus Rattus; species Rattus norvegicus. The sequence continues at coordinate 175,543,544 of NC_141537.1, forward strand.
TACCCTTGAGATCTCAGCACTCTGGAGGCCGAGACCAATGGCTCTGAGCGTAAGGCCGGCAAGCATTATTTCAGAGTTAGTGGTAGGACAGCCAGAGCCACATAGTGAGATCCGTTTGAAAACACAGAAACAGTAAATAAAAACTAAGTATCACACCCAGGGACATAGTGCAATGGTAGAGCACTATGGTATGCACAAGGCATGGATTTGCACAAGGCCTGGTATGCACAAGGCATGGATTTGATCCCAGCCTTACAAGTAAACAGATTTTACATTTCTACAAGTATTTTTGTTCAAATTCATTAAAAAGAATCATTGTAATTTTTTTAAATTTTTTTTTAACAGGGAGGGAGGGTTGAGATAAGGTTTTTATGTGTAGCTCTGGCTGTCCTGGAACTCTCTCTGTAGACGAGGCTATACTCAAACTCAGAGATCCATCTGCTTCTGCTTCCTGAGTGCTAGGATAGAAGGCATGTACCACCACTGTCTGGCTGTAATTTTTTTCTTAAAATATGAGTTCTTAGAGAAAGTATGTCTTATTTTAAATGGACTTTCCAAGTTACTTTACATGCTTTACATTGATAATAGTGTCCATGGCATAGTGTGTAGTGATTTTCATGAGATCTCTGTGGAACTTTACTGGGACTTGTAAGTAACAACAGAGAGCCTGACCTGGACGATATTCAGGTTCACTACTGAACCTGTGAGATGGGGGAATTCGTTCCAGCGCTGCTCAGGTACAGTGCACGCCTGCAGTGTCAGAAGCTTACTTTCAGGAGGGTGGCTCTAAAGCCTTAGTAAGCTGGCCTTGTTAGCTCTCCCGAGGCTGCAAGCTCATACCCCCTGTGAGGTGCTGCTCACCCATAAATGACACTGAGTTCACACAGTAGGTTGTAGAGACTTTTGTACAACATAGTGATTAAGTTGTAGTAAGGAATTAATTTAAGTACTTGAAAATTGGCAGAACACTTCATTTTTGAAACAGGGTGGTTCTGAGTGTCCTGGCCAAGAACTCCTAGAGAACTGCCCCTGCCTCTGCCTCGCTGTTGTTGAGATTAAAGACTGCATCTCTGGACCTGGCCTCCAAGATGGTGTCAGAATTGCAAGTTACATGCAGTAATACACACACGCTGATTAGTTTGAGGTAGCATTTCCATGGTGTGTGTGTGTTCTAGGGTATGTCATATACTATCTGATTGTTCCCAGTTTTTTTAGAGTGAAAAAAGTATGACTAAATGCTCAAACTATCAAGTTATCAGAGAAATATACATCAAAGAAACAATGACCACGGTCATAGGTAAGCAAACTACTTAATGACTGGATGAGAACACAGAATTTAACTATTGGTGATCAGCTGAAACACTGTCGGTAGGGAAACAGATCAGTGTGGTTTGATTAGACAAAGACAGGAAGCAGTTCTGAGGGTGAAAGGGTCTGGAAGACTAAAGGTCACAGTCAGGAGATAATTCAGACTTGTTGTTCAGGTTGCTCCCTCTCAACTTAAATCTCACTTCAAAGAAAAATCATCTCCTCAGAGCATCCCTTTCTGTAGTTTAGAAGTGTAGGGAGGGTAGCAGGCATCTGGAATTTCTGTTTCATTTGTGAAGGATCGAGTGAGTGTGAGCGGCCCCCGAGAGGCTTTCTAGCCTTTTCTTCTAAGTGCAGCCTCCTGAAGGAAGAAGGCCTCTTCTCTTCAGGTTCACAGTGTTGTCAGGTCCCTGAGTACTTGAAGTGTCACATTCTTTGCAAATGACTTAAGATCACTTTGAGTCTTTGAAAAGTATCATGTACGATTGGTTCTAAATAAACCTCCCAAACAAACATCTATAAACTCTTACTGCAGAAAGAAGCATCATAATTCATGAAATAACTGATTTCTTTTCTTTATAAAGGCTTTCTTTAACCACTGAGACCCTCATAGGAAGCAGGGGTGGTTTACTGTTGGTAGGTCCCTGCGCCTCTGAACAGAGCTGCAGAGTGTCTTTGTGAGTAGAGGAGCCTTGATTGTCGGTCGCCCAGGGCGGATCCCAGGCAGCTGTGCTGAATGGATTCACTGTGCTTGCCTCTTAAGCCTTTGCTCACAGTGAATCACACTTGGCTTAATTTAAATTTCTTTGGGACAGAAATCAAAGTCCCCCAAAGTTTCAGAGGGCAGATGAACCTTTCACACTTATAACCATTAGCCACACTGGTGGGAACACGTCTGTTAATAGCACACGAGCACTTGGCAGTTTGAGTAAATGCAGCAGCTCACATGCTATTGAAGCCTCAGAGGACTGGCAGTGCTGTCTTTCCAGAGTTGTAGTTTGTACTGTTAGTGCAGAGGTCGTCTGTGGTATTTTAATCTGGCAATGCATGTCCCTTCTCGTGCAGATACATTTCCATGGCATACTGTACTTCTGTAGTGTTTGTTTCTTAGATTTATGACTTGACTTTCTTAAATTTCTTAAGAAGGTGTGGTGGTTAAACTGCTTTAGAGTTCGTCTCTTGGGTGGAAACCCCCTGAGGTAGACTGTTGGAGTGCCAGAGCGGAGTCTTGAGTGGAATCAGCTTCCCCTGGCTGCCACACCTCCTGAGAATACCTGAGTGTGGGTCTCCAGTTCTTCATTTTTGACCCTGATTTCTGGCTTTCGTCTTGTCAAAGAGAAGTGGAGAGGAAAATCTAGTGGGGGTGGGGGTGTGCAACAGGAGAGAAAGCCACAGCTAATCGAACTCCAGTGTAGTCACATGAGACTGTCCCTCTCACTCCACTCCCAGAGTTAGCTGCCTGACGATTGGCTTTGTGGAGGATGGGGTGGGGTGGGGGGTGGGGGGACAAGCTCTGAGAACATTGCAAGAGCCTGGAAGAGGAACCAGAATGATGGAGGAGATCTCTACTGTTCAGGAGAGATGACTGAGGGATCAGAAGTTGTTTGAATATTAATGAGTAATGTGAGTGTAGAGCTCTAGGCGGCTATGATCAGCTCTCTTGTAGTCAAGAAACCACAGTGGCTAAAGGACTCGTGTAGCTACTAGATGGTGGGGACACACGTTTGAAGGGCCCCCAGCCTTCTGTTGGTCACTGCTTCCTAAACTTGATGTCTTCCTTATTTGTAGTTTTGCTTTTAATTGTCATTTGTGGGTATGAGTATCATAGGGGTTGGGGTGTGGGGGTGCCTAGGTGGATGTGAGGCACCTAATGTGGATCCTGGAAGACCAGCAAGCACTCAACTGCTGAGTCACCTCTCCAGCCTGCTGTCTTCAGTTCCAGTCAGTTCATTATGATAGATGAGTAGTTTCATGTAAACATACATGTCTGTAGCGGAGTTTTTAAGAAGGGATAACTTTTTCATTTATATATAAATGTGTGGAAATTGTTACAAGTAGGCATTTTCATTCACAAACTTTTACTATAATGCCAGACATTGAAAGAATATGGATAGGATAACGTGGGTGGCCTGGAACTCACAGAGTTCCAACTGCCTTTGTGCCCAAGTACTGGGTTACAGGTGCACGCCTTCCTCATAGTTGTTCCCACTCTGCCTTTCTCTCTATGTTGCAAAGAGAACTTCTCATTGAGTAACAATAATATAATTTTACATACCAGTAGAAACTATGTAGTGTACCTCATAGCCAAGTGTGCACTCAGTTCTTACACTAACTAGGTCAAGGGCTCCGTGGACTTTTCCATTGTTGGGAGGTCTTGTCCAACCCCAGGCCCCTTAGATCTGCTGCGTCCCTCCAGAGTACATGGGCGAGCAAGAGTGGCTCTGACGCATTGCCGCCCGTAACAAGTCTGTCCGAGATCTTTGGAAGAGCCAGAGATGGCTCAGCAGGTAAAAGTACTTGCTGCTTTCCTAGATGACACAGGTTCAATTCCCAGCACCCATACTGGGTGGCTCACAACTGTGTGTAACTGCAGGTGTAGTGGATTTCAACACTCTTCTTGCCTCCTTATATATGCTCCGCACACACATGGCATTCACTCACGCAGACAGACACACACATATATAAAATAAAAAGAAATCTTTAAAATAAATCTTTGGCTTCCAGTTTGTCAGCCAGAGATTTAGATTAAGAGTAGTAAAGTAGGGGTTGGGGATTTAGCTCAGTGGTAGAGCGCTTGCCTAGCGAGCGCAAGGCCCTGGGTTCGGTCCCCAGCTCTGAAAAAAAAGAAAAAAAAAAAGTAGTAAAGTAGGGGCTGGGGAGGTGGGTGCCTCAGTGGTTAAGAGCACTGGCTGCTCTTCCACAGGACTTACGTTCTGTTCCCAGTACCTACTTGGTGGCTCACAGCCATCTTAATTCTAGTTCCGATGCCCTCTTCTGACCTCTGTCTACACCAGGCTCGAAAATGGTACACAGAAAATGCAGGGTAACACACTCATAATCATAAGTAAGTATAAAACATAAAATGTCCTCAGGAGTTTAGTAAAGTCGCCTGCAGGTCACTTTTCACCCACTTCCTGTGGTGACAGCATCTGCAGACCGCTAACACAGTAGAAGGCCGCGAAAGCAAGTTCAGGATGCAGGAAAGGCCAATCGTGGGTGAGCTGAAAGTTTGTCTTTGGAGCCCTGGAGGCATGCGGGAAGCCTCTGTTGGACCCTACCTTTCCCCCAAAGCCCTGGGTTTTGTTACAGTGACTGTCTTAGGATACAAATGTATGTATCACAGAATGATAGGCTATGATGAGCACTTGAAATTTAATCTTAACTTGGTTTGGTTGGTTTTTTTGTTTGTTTTGTTTTGTTTTTTGTTTGTTTTTTTTTTTAAGGCAAGGCCTTACTATCTAACTAGTTGCACAGTTAATGATGAAGGCTTAAGATTAGTTCTTGAATAGTCTCTTTAAATGTTATTTATTAATATCTTAGAAGTTGGATGGGGGGCAGTTTGGGGGAGGGGCAGGGAGTTGGTTGTTGGGGTTTTTTGTTTGTTTGTATTTTAAGACAGGGAGGGTCTCACTGAAGACCAGGTTGGCCTCAAACTGAATCAATCCACCTACCTGTGGTTATGAAGCCCTGGGGTTAAAGGCCATTTTTTTTTTTTGGTCCCTCCCCCCCCCCCCCCCCCGGAGCTGGGGACCAAACCCAGGGCCTTGCACTTCCTAGACAAGCGCTCTACCACTGAGCTAAATCCCCAACCCCAAAGGCCATTTTTACTACCAGTGGAAATGGGCAAATGCTTCTGCATTAAACCAGATACATTTTGTGGAACTAATAATCACATATAATTGCTGTGGGTTCTATTTATAATAGTATATTACCAGATGTAATTTCATTTAAAAAGCTTTATCTCTTCATGATTTATACTCCATATAACATTAGTCCGTCCTTTCTCTTTCAATTTGTTAAATAATTAGGTTCACACCCAGGGTTTTGCACATGCCACTCCACATGCCACTAAACTATGTCCTTTTAAAAGATAAGCCTGTTACGTGTTTACTTGACAGGAAAACCAGAAATACAGTTGTCACTTAAAATTGCAAAAACAGATCTCCCTGCATTTTATAATAACTTTCATTTTTATAACTTATTTTTAATTTTAGAGTAATTTCTTATCAAACATTGCCAAGAAATATGCCAAGCCACCGAGCCCAGATTCTGGCCCGCTACCCTGAAGGTTACCGAACACTCCCAAGAAACAGCAAGACCAGACCAGAGAGTATCTGCAGTGTAACGCCTTCTGGTCATGAGAAGACAGGGCCTGGGGCAGAGGAGAAGCGGCGGTCCATGAGGGATGACACCATGTGGCAGCTGTATGAGTGGCAGCAGCGCCAGTTTTACCACAAGCAGAGCACCCTCCCTCGGCACAGCTGCCTGAGCAGCCCTAAAGCCATGGGGAAGGTTTCTGACCAGACAATGCACTCCATCCCCACGTCACCGTCCCATGTGCCAGCTGCTGCTTACCAGGGCTTCTCCCCTCAGCGGACATACAGGTCAGAAGTGTCCTCGCCAATCCAGAGAGGAGATGTGACAATAGACCGCAGGCACAGGCCTCATCACCCTAAGGTAAAAGGCTGTTTGTTAACTCATTGCTCAGTGATGATGTAGTTTCTCTTTAATATACTTTTTATATTAAGTTAGAGGCAAGAGGACAAGACTGCTGTTCTCTTAAAACAGGTGACTTCATCTTAAAAATTAAAGCACTCTGTTAGAATCCCATAATAGAATGTGACTTTAATACTTCCGGATCACAAGAGCGATTCCTTTGTTTGTGTATAAGCCTCGTATATGCAGACAAGTGTTTCTATTTGAAGTATGTCTCTCAAGTTTTGAGGCAGAGAAACTGGCTTTGAAGTCCAAGTGGTCCGGCCTCGACCTTGGATTAGAAGTTTGGGCCATGTTTTAGATGTTTCTCTATTGCTATGATAAAACACAATGGCGAAGGCAGCTTTCTGAAGGAAGGGTTCATTTGGGGCTGGGACTTACAGCAAGGATCATTATTCAGACTTGTTAATTAATTAGTAGACCTCTCCCAAAGCAACATGGAGCCTGTCACTTCAAAGAGAAAAAAATATCACAGCGTTTGTCACCACTGATGGTATCTGAATTTTCAGGCAACCTTGGAACTGTCTGTTTGCAGACTGAGTTTGATGGCTTTTCAGGACTGAAGGATTGATGTGACATAAACAAACGTGATCTTTCAGTATTTTATACTCAAACATCTCAACCTGAAGAACATTGCATGCCTTTGCAGATGAACTCTATTATTCCCAGATTACACACGCCAAAGGTTAAAGTGTGATAGAGTAGAGGACATTAGCACCCCAGGAAGTTTTAAGGAAACGCCACTTTATTTTAAGCTTAACTACAGATCAGAAATGAATGTCTACACCCACCCAGATGAGCTGCTCAGTGTACCCACCCCTCACCAACTTACAGATGCCACAGGAGTAACGTACTTTCTCTAAAGACTTGTCATAACAGACTGAATATAAAAGCAGGCATGGGGCTGGAAAGATGGCTCAGCCGTTAAAGGCTAGGCTCACAACCAAAACTAAAACCAGGCATGAAAAAGAGCCAACTAGTAAAATCTGTGAAACCCTCAACCTCTGCCACTCCCATCACTAAGTTTTCTCTAAAGACTCTGAAGCTAGGCCAGTGAGAAGTTCAGTAGGTGGCTGTGGCTGTGTCAGCCTAGTGACCTGAGGTCAGTCTTGAGAAGCCACCTAAAGTGGGAGGACAGAACTAGTTAGTGCCTTAGAGTCGTCCTCTGACCTCCACGTATATGCTCTGCACGCATCCCTTGTGCATAAATGGTGATAATAAACACAAATGTCTGATGTGGGCCCAGGTATAAGGATCATGCCTGTGATCCCAGCACTTGAGTAGTGGAACCCAGTAGATTAGGAGGGTAAGTGTGAGGCCAGCCTGAGTTACATACAAGATCTTCTCTCAGAAACACAAAACAACAGTGCATACACATACACTGTCCATTAGCATCTATATTTTAGTCAAGTAAAAAAATGTTAGTATTTCTCTTAAAAACTAATGACAATTTTAATTAGTAATCCATAATAAAAATTTAAGACTATTGATCAATAATATTGACACCTCCCCCCTCAAAAAAAAAAAAAAAAAAAAAAGCTTACCACTGAATCTGTTCTCTCTCTTTCCTAGCATGTCTATGTACCTGACAGAAGGTCAATGCCGGCTGGCTTAGCCTTACAGGCTGTTAGTCCTCAGAGCCTCCACGGCAGGACGGTGAGTGTGATAAGTCTACTTATCGTATGCTTGCTTTATTTGCTGCCCAGAAAGACGTGAAGCTGACAGTTTGTAAGTGTGAATTTTCAGAGACATCGCCTTCAGAGAAAAGCACAACCGCTTTGTAACTAATTTCAACACAAGAAGAGCATAGACTTACATAGCCATGTCGGTGCCTTTCCCTAAATGTCCAAATAAAGGAGCGCATTTCAAGTTTACTGTTTAACTCTGGATTTTTGATTTGTTATTCCCCCTTTCTTCAAAATAAAAACCAGGCACAATGGTACACAGGGATGGCTATGAGTTAGGCTAGCCAGGGCTACATGGGCATACGTGACCACATGGCATACATGACTACATGGCATACGTGACTACATGACATATGTGACCATATAGTTTGTTTTTGTTTATCTTAAAACCCAAGGAGCTCAGCATGGCATGCTTGCATAAGATACCCAAGACCATTTGAGATCAGCAAGCCCTGTACCAGCAGCTCCCAACCTGTGGAGGGTCACATAGCAGCCTGTATAGCACATATTTACATTATAATTCGTAACAGCAAAATTACAGTTGTGAAGTAACAATGAAAATAATTTTATTGTTGGGGTCACCACAGCATGAGGAACTAACTGTGTTAAAGGGTTGACCCATCAGGAAGACTGAGAACCACTGCCCCACACACACCCAGTACAGACATAGGAGTGAAGTCCAGCCAGCAGCCGTGGCCGCACAGCAGATCTCTGAAACATTTTGCTTGTGGCTTTTGAAAACTGACTCTTGATGTAAAGCACAGGCCAACCTGGAGCTCAGTCTTCCTGGCTGGCCTCCTCATGCTAGAGTTACAGAACCATACTGCCGTTGTTGGCTTTCCTGTGAGATTTACTATAAATTAGCTGCTTTAGAGTCAAAAATACATTGATTGATGTATTTACACAAAGACAGACTACAAACGAGACAGCCGGCCATAGAGGCTTATTTATGCCTTCAATCCTGTCGATCCAGAGGCTGAGGCTGGAAGACTGGGAGTTAGAGACCAGCCTGAGATACGGGGTAGAAGAATACCAGAAAATAGATGACTTTGCTTTGGTAGAATACCAGAAAATAGATGACTTTGCTTTGGCTTAGCTTTTGGGAGGGGGTTCGTTTGTTTGTTTTTATTATCGTTGTTTTGTTTGTTCGTTTTTGCTTTTGCCTTTGCTTTTAGGCAGGGTCTAGATCTAACAATCTTCCTGCCCTAGCCTCTGGCTGACTGAGGTTACAGGTACATGAACACTGCTGAATCCTTTGTCTGGGACCTGACTCTACTTGTCAGTAGATAGTCCTGTTTGTTTGAGGATGTGATTTAACACCTATAGGATTGTTCATTATTATTTAAAATTCTCCCCTACAGCAATCAAAACAAACTCTTAGTATACATTTCGCCTTACACATTCGAAATATGGAGATTGTTTCTGATTTAAAGTGATCTCAGTTTGTTTAGCAAAGATTGTGAATATATTTTATTAAAAACCAAGAACTGTTAAATAAAGTCCAAAGAGACACTGGCTCACCAGCTTTAGAACCAAGAACTATTAAACAGTAGATTGTAGTGTGAGAGAAGCTGGCAGGGGTCACAGAACAGCTGCTAGCTGTCTGAAAGTTACTCTTCCACTTTGCTCCCTCTAGTGGCTGTTCAGAGTCAAACACATTTACCATCACCCCAACCTTTTCCCAGCCAAGAATGCCTCTATTTGACATCCACATGTGAATGTACAGCTAACGTACTACCTTCTGCACTTTTGAAAGTTCCCTCATCATTTTAGTCCATACACAGACTTCTTTGGATTTTCTGTCAGAAATCAGCCTGAGTTTTAGAAAATCCTACTCTGTCAAAAGAAGGAGGAGAGTGTGTCAGTCCTTATCTCCCCACACCTCTGGCAAGACTTCAAGAGCTGGACAAGGTGATCAGCAGATAAATCCTGTCCTGAAGTCACAAGGTGGCTTCACTGCAAAAGCTATCCTTTTGGATTTTGTTTAGAGGGTTTTGGGAGCAGTGGGGGTTCACTCACTGTAGCTTGACGTCACATGCTCTGTCCACTGTTGGCTGTCATTATAAAAGCCTGGTGCCTCCCCTTTGTTCCCGCCTACGCCTGAGGAGCCAGTAGGAGGGTGTAGCTTCCTTCTATGATGCCAGCCGTGCCTGTCTGAAGGCAACAGTGAAAATGCCGTGGGTCTCTAAGAGAACTTTGTGGTCTAGAAAATGGAGAGCCAGAGCCAGTGAACAGAGGAGCCGACATAGAACTGCATGGACACAGAGAGCTCAGCAGGGCCCAGGCCCAGGATGTGTGGGAGCCGAGTCCCTTTCCCTACCCCTTACTGTTTTTAAACAAAGTTCAGAGAAACAGCTGTCCATCTGCTGCTGTAGGACAGACTACAGATTTGAGAAGTTCACCCCCTGTTGAACTCTTTCCTCCCCAAATGTGCAGTGCCACTGGGGGATCAGTCTCCATGGTTCCCAGAGAATGTGTGCAGGTGGGGGGCGGGGAGGCAGGAAGAGCAATATTTGTTTCCCTTTCTATCTCCTTAAAAAAAAAAATGACATCTTAATCATTTTAAAAAAAATGACATCTTAATCATTTAAAAAAAAAATGCTGTGGAAACTCTATTGGTAGGTAGCATTACAAAATGCAAGTGACCTTATATGCTGAATCATGGATTTCAGAAACAATACCCCAATTTTTCATTTCTGAAATGTAATTCTTTTGATTTACTTGTTCTTTGAAATGGTGTTGGATGGGCCAATACTGTTCTGTTGCCAGAAGAGCCTTAGGTATAATTTTAACACTCCGATGACATTTTTAATGAGCAACTTAACGGTTCTCTGTGCTAAACTTTATGGTGGTTTTGTGCTTTTTATTCTTGACAATGAAATACTCTCATGAGCTCTGAATGTCCTGTTGTTTGGATGTACAGTGACACTCTTCCTTCTGTCTCTCTAGATACCTATGCATTTATGTAGGACCTGGCATCATAGTGCCTAGGTTCTATGATGCCAACCCTAAGAGGAAACTTGCCAAGAAATCTTGGTTTAATGTCTGTCACTTAAGACAACAATTAATCTGTTTTCCACTGTTTGGATTCTTAAATTGTACTCCCTCAGCCAGAGGAGCTTACGCTGCTGCTGATAAAGCTGAGACGGCAGCAAGCAGAGCTGAGTAGTATCCGGGAGCACACCTTAGCACAGCTCATGCAGCTGAAACTCGAGGCCCACAGCCCGAAGGTCAGCCATGCACATGTCCGTCTGACGTCATCACCCATCAGTGCACTCTGTGTCCATGGTGTTGCGCATGAGCCTGAACCATCATGGCAGGGGCATCGCCGTCTCCTGCTGACCCTTTGAGAATGCAGCTCCCTTACATGCATGTATAACAGAGAAGATAGAGTGAGTGAGTGCACACGTCGTAGCCTTCAACTCGCCTGTTTGGGAGGAGAGGGGATGGGGCTGCATTGAGGTCTCAAAACAGTTCTGCTGCTCAGTAAATAAATTCTAGGACTTCTGCATCTGATAAAACAGGTACTGAAAGCTCTGGTTTTCAAATAAAGCAGAAAGTGAAAAGTCAGTATAAGCCTTTTTCTTATGAAAAAAAAAAGTGAGCACATAAAAATATGTCTCAGCTGTGCACCTGTGATCCCAGCCCTCAGGGTTGAGTACAGGAGGGTCAGGGAGTTGGAGGCCAGACTGAAGTCTCTCAAAGGGTTAATAGCACCTTTTATGTGAGAAGGGAGGGCAAGGAAAGGACTGGCATGTAAATCTTCTATCTGCTAAAGGCATTGCAAGTGATTTCCTACTGAATAGCTCATGTCTGATTTTACATACTGAGGGTGTCATCTGTACCCTGACAGAGCATGTGTGTGTGTGTGTGTCGCGGGGGGGTGGGGGGAGGATGGTATTGCGCTGTAATAACGGCCTGCTTTTCTCATCACCAACTGACCTGTGGACAATTTGCTCTCTATCGCTCCTTCCTTGATTGATGGCTACTAGAATGAAATTCTTTCACATCATCTTCAAAGGAACACCATATATTTGGATCATCAGGTGGGGTTTGAAGAATTTTCTTATTTTGACACCAGTTAGAACTTAGCATTTATAGTATAATTTTCTTGGCATCTTAGATACTTCAATCACTTTAATTGATTCTATGATTTCTTTACGTGACAGTAAGGAGCCCTGACCCAAAGGCCTCTGTGAGGATCAGTGGGGTACAAGCACTGGGTCACCTCTATCCTGTTTGTTTCCTTGTATCTCATTACAACTTAGGTACGGAGGTGTGTCTGAGCTGAGGTGAGCAGGGAAGAAATGAACACTATAGAGGTCCTGCTGGCAGTGGTGAGGAGAACCGGTGCAGTACGCTGGGTTCCCTCAGGAGAGCGCTTTGAGTTGCCCAAGTGCTGTCTCCTCCTAGGGTTTGATCCTTGCCAAGTATGAAGGGCCTGCCTCCGTGCCCTGTGATTCTCCCCATTAACCTCCTGCTGGGTGGCCAAGGGCAGTGATCTCTAGTGAGCAGTGAAAGATATGGTGTCTGTGCTATTATGGTGGGGTAGAAACCGAGACCCTGTGTTGGAAAGGCAAACACACCTGGAGAAATGAAGAGAGTCAGTGAACAAGGACTATTCGGGTTAGGGTGTTAGACACTGTTAATATTTAGTGGGCCTTGGTATCTTATCAGACATAATTTCTGCTAACAAATTACTTCTTTGATAAAGATAAAGCTAAGCCTCGTTTTGACTTGTCTTGAAATGCATAGATTTGAATATTTTATCAATTATAGTTCCTACAAGAAATAAGACAGATGCTTACATCTTTGAAAGAAAATGGTAGATGCAGCCTTATAAATTATTTCTATTTAAAGAGAGATTTTACACCTAGGTAACCCTTTGCAGACATGTTCCGTCACCTTAATTTTAAAGAAGCTTTAGTGTGTAATTTACATACTTCCCATTAGTTTTTGTCATGATTTTGCCTATTGCAATGCTTCAGAAATCAGCATTTTGTTATCCAAGTTCAGATTTTCAGTACAGAGACTGGGGTGATGAAACTCAAGCTGGCCTCTCAGATGAACTTTGAAAGCAGTATAATAAAGATACCTCATATTCTAAAAAGCTTCTGGGGTCCATACGGAATGAACTGTCTTTAAATTTCCTTTACATTGTAAATAGAGTACCTGGCATGGCCACACACACCCGTGTTTCCAGCAGTCCAGAGGCAGGAAAATCAAAACTTCAAGACCAACCTGAGCTACAGAACAAGATCCTGTCTCAAAAGAAAACTTACCTGACTAGTCAATAAGCAAGCAAGCCTTAGAACATTCTGAAAACCTGTGGGAAATACAACATTACTTTAAAAAGCAGGAGTGTAAGCATGAACTTGAAGTTACCTAGAAAGTCTGGAAGACGCCCAACGGTTTGCCGCGGTTCCTAGTAACCTCAGTAAAGCCTACAGTGCAGCTACTGGACGGACTCGGGGCCTCCCAGACAGATAAACGTGTTGTTGTCCTGAGATGCTTTTTCAGTCCTTCACTGGTTTTCCAGAACAGCACAGAGCCCACCTCAGGCTTGTGTGCCCTCACTGGTCTCTAGATGCAATGTTATGCCACACTAGTGCCCCACTGATGGCTTCTAAAACCGTTACGCATTCTAATATGGTGAAATGAATGCTGGTCGTTCATGGGCTCTGTCCACAGAGTTTTTTGTTTTTTGGTTTTTTTTTTTTTTTTTGGTTCTTTTTTTCGGAGCTGGGGACTGAACCCAGGGCCTTGCGCTTCCTAGGCAAGCGCTCTACCACTGAGCTAAATCCCCAACCCCGTCCACAGAGTTTTTGAGTAACTTGCCTTGTTCTTAGGTTCTAAAAAATTACATTGTTTCCATTTTTAAATTTTATAATAATGGAAATAATATAGAAATGGGTGTTGTGAGTGATATTTGCATTTAAACATACTTCTTCTGAGAGTGAGCATTTGGCCATTTTAGATAACAATTAGAATGTAAAACTTGGACAAGCTGAAACTCATCTCCAAGTGTGCATAACCCTTTTAATTACCATGGAGCTGGGCAGATGGCTCATCTGTAAAGTGCTTGCTGTGAAAGGGTGGGTGCAGGCCGTCCCCAGGGTCCACACAAGAGTCCAGCAGAGTGGCACACGTGTGTAATCCTGCACTGTTGTGGCAGAGACAGCCGGTCTCTGGAGCAGTCTGCTCAGCCAGCCTGGCAAACACAGCAAGCCTCAGGTCCCACTTGGTCTCCCAAAGGAAAAATGGAAATCCATGGCACTCCTGAGAAACAACACATTTGACCCCTGACTTAGATATGCATACACACACAAAAGGTTATGTAAAGAAAATCTCTCCTTACATACAGTTTTAAAAATTGTTTGTAGCACTCTATTGAGATAAATTTTTCTGAACTGCACTGTGCGTTGTGTCTAGCTACAGCTGAGCTGTACAGTATATAAAGTAATTATGATAATTTTAGTTTAGTGGACCTTCTCATTCAGCTCAAACCTTTCCAGCTGTCTGTCTCGTCCTTGCCAGCAGCCTGTTAGAGCTGACCGGGTGTTCAGGACTCACAGACTGACTGACTCATCAGTTTTATAGAACCTGTTTGAGCTGACCAGGTCTGTTGCTTTTGCAGGCATTATTAGGTATCCAAGATTTACAGACTGACTCATCAGATTTATAGACCCACAAATTAGACAGCAGATCAGAGGAAGATGCCCTGGGTAAATTTCAAAGTCAAAGGCATGCCGGTGCTAGCTGACTCTCCCTCTCTGCTCCCCCTCTGTCTTCCCACTCACAAGCATTAAGTAAAGGCCATCTATGCAGAATCAAGGACCCCTCCTTTGGCCTTGTGTAGGTGCCACAGTCACCCACAGGAAAACCTCCATTCATTTAAATTCTGTTCATCTCTAAATATTCATGAACACTAGAACCAGAAGGTGTCCTGTGAGCTATTTCAGAGGTGAGTTCTTTTCTGTGCCACTAGCATGTTACAACAGACGAAACAAGCAGGACACTGGCACGTCACACACTCGGCTGAAGAGCGACTTCTGGTCCTCACAGCCTGAGTGCTAGAGTGTGGTTTCTCATCGCCACCTCTCAGGACAGGTGACACAAGTGACACTAAGTGGCTTTAAAACCACTTTAGCACTGGGTATGTGGTGTATGCCTTTAGTCCCAGCACTCAGGAGGCTCAAACTGACAGGATCGTGGGATCCTGTCCATATAGTGAATTGTGGCCTGCTGGACTAAAGACTTAGGCCCTGTCTCACGAAAGCAAAACATAAGTTACAGTAGCTGTGCACTTCTGTGGGAGGATTTCTGCTTTATTCTGCAGTACACGGTCACAGATTGTGTTTAAATAGCTATCAACTGCTTGAAGTCTGTATTTTTTATGACATTTTGTTTATTCTTTGAGCATTCCATATGTGTTTCTGTTGTATTTTAATCATGTCCACTCCCCCAGGTTCCCCACAACACTCCTCCCTCCCAGTTTCATGCCTTCTTTCCCATACTGCATTGGGTCCCAGCATTGGGTCAGTGTTGTCCCGGTCAGTGAGCTCATCTCATTTGGTTCTTTCTCCCTTTCCTTTGTGACTTTCCCGGCAGTGATGAAGAGCTCTTTCCCTTAATCTTCCTACCCACTTGTAGGTAGACAGGAATAGCAGGATAGCATGCCAGGAGAAGACACAGCAACCCATGAGAGTGCCAGGCAGCAGGGGCTGAGGTCAGAGATTCAGTGACTCCTACCCTGTTGGAGCGGTCCAAGTTGTAAAGAGGTCTTAGGTAGTTTAGGAGGAGGCAAGAAAGTCGATTTTCATATCATGATTCTTTTCTATTTTTATTTTGTGTGAGTTTCACCTGCATGTACATAGGCACACCTTGTGTCTGGTGCTCGAGAGGGCCCCAAAGAGCACATCATCATATCCCTTGGGTTTATAGATGGTTACAGGCTACATTGGGGGAGCTGGGAACCAAACCTGGGTCTTCTACAAGAGCCTTAAATGCTCTTAACCACTGAGCTATTTCTCCAGCCCCCCAACTTCTAAGAGTAAACTAAACTTTCTGTTCTATAACTGATCTATAATAGCATTTAGATTTTATAATACAGTCCCTGTTTATGAACTATGCTCTACAAGGGTAAGTGACTTTGAGTGACGTGTACAGCCCCATGATCGGGTGCTATAAACTGTCTTTCTCAGCGGGCTCCCTTTGTCCTCTCACGAAACGATGACAGGAAAATCCATGCAGATGAGAACTCAAGATTGCAGGCTCTGCCCTGGTGGAGTCTGCAGACTGCTGCTCCGTGTGGCCCTGAGCGGGTGCTGCTGTGGTCCTACTCCTGAGGAGATGGTGAAAGGGATCCTGGGAGCTTTCCCCATGGTAACTCAGCAGCTTCCTTCTGCGGAGCTCCCAGGCAGGCTCCACCCTAACAGTCAAGGGTCTGAAGTTTTCTTTTCTAGGCAGGAGGAGAAGCTTCAAGGCAGTATTTCCAACTGTTACAGAAGACAGGCATTTGATGGAGTAAATTAAGGAAATGAAGGTTTTTTTATTTTGAGAAGACAAATGTGTTTAATCTGATTTAACCCATACATAAGACATCAAAATATCAGTATCACATAATCTTTTTTATTAATCTCTCATACATTATACCGTGACTACAGTTTCCCTTCCCTTCCCCCCACCTCCCTTCTGCAGATCAACTCTGAAGGATGTTCCTTAACTCTTTTCCCAAACTGTTCTCCTCCTCCCCTTCCTCCTCCTCCTTTTCCTTCATTTGCTTGTTTTGAGTTTTATTTTTGATTCTTAAGACAGGGTTTCTCTGTGTAGCCCTCACTGCCCTGGAATTTGCACTGTAGACCAGGGTGGCCTCAAATTCCGAGATCCTCTAGCCCCTGTAACCTCTACCTGCTGAGTTCTGAGATTTAGAGGCATGCCCCACCATTGCCCAAACTAGTCTCATGGCCTAGAAAGTTGATACCTACAATAAATAATGCTAAAAATAAATAATCTTTTTTAAAAATATTTATTTATTTATTTATTTATTTATTTATTTATTTATTTATTATGTATACATCATACAGCTTTCTGTCTGCATGTGTGCCTGCAGGCCAGAAGATGACCCCAGATCCCATTACAGATGGTTGTGAGCCACCATGTGGTTGCTGGGAATTGAACTCAGGACCTTTGGAAGAGCAGTCAGTGCTCTTAACTGCTGAGCCATCTCTCCAGCCCCGTAAATAATCTTGTATCAATCTTTTTACTCCTTTAAAATCTTACTGCATTTATTGTGAGCGTGCATATGTGTGCATGCACAGACAGGAGAGAGTGAGTTTGTGAGGAGTCTGACTCAGTTCTCCCATCTCCCCGTGGGTCCTAGGCATCACACTCAGGTTGTCCAGCTTGTCCACAAGTGCCTTTAACTCGCTGAGCTGTCTCTCCATCCCTTTATGACCACTCTTCATTTTTCTTCTCTCCATCTCTTCTTTTTTTCCTCTTCTTTTGGTTGACACATGGTCTCATATAGCCACTTTTATAGGAGGGGTCCCCCCCCCCTCTCGTGTCTGTCTGTGTGCCTGTCCTTACTGCTCCTTCCCTCTCTCCTTCCCTTACCACCTCTCTCCCTCCTTTTCCCTCTCCCTCTTTCTCCCTTGGTTTCTCCGGAGCCCATGACAGATCCAAGTATGGATAGTATAAAGGGTATACTGTATACACTAGTGTATTCCGGGTCTCTCTCTCTCCCTCCCTCTCTCTCTCTCTCTCTCCCTCTCCCCCCCCCATAAAGCCTGCCTTCTGCTCAGTCCCCTGCTGATTTTCACCACAGAAGCAACCACCCTCCCGTATCTTTCTCAATAAATGTCCTGTGTGAGGTTGTGCAGTATGACCTTGATATTTCTTGGCTCCCTGTTGCCAGGATACCATTCTTTTCAGAGCTGCAACACCTCTGTGGAGGAAACCTTTCCCTTCCTAGCTGAAACACTCAGAGATACCACCAAAGTTCACTGGATGAGTCAGAGTTTTTTTGTTACTTACAGGAATACAGGTGAGGGGTTCCTTCCAGGAGCAGAGATGACTCTGCAGCTGCATCACCCCAGCTCACAAAATCTTGGAACCTGGAGCTCACTGCACAGCCTGTGGCAGCTCAGCAGGTTGTAGAGTGTCCTTTCCTGATGTCTCCACTGGCCTAAACCTCTTCCAGGCAGCTCAGTGTGTTTCTGTTTCATCCAAGCAGCTCAGAGGGCTTTTGCAACTTGGCTCCTCTGAAAGAGACTCGTCTTTTATTGCTTACACTGGCAGGGAAGGGTCTGGTGAATCTGGTCAGTTTACGGGACTTCCTCAAGCTGCTTTGAGTTGTTTCCTCTGTTTATAGAGCTTTCCCATAGGTTGGAAGGTTTTAGTCTGGGAGGAAACTGTTAGATTAACACTCTCCCTCCTTCCACCGTGCTTCCCCGACCCCTGTCTCCCCGCCTTCTCTCCCTTCCCCTTGCTGTCCTCCGTCTCCAGCATATTTGAGCTTGGAAGTTGAGGCCCAGACAGTTCTTGAATAGAATAGGACATCATAATGGCAGAATTCTAAGAAAACTAACTAGACATCAGGTTTATTAGAATTCTGGGTGTAGACTTAATACCCACTTGTCAGTCCTCTGGTCTCTTAACCTGGCCGGCCCAGTGCCTACATGACTGGAGTGATTGTGTCTGATTGGTCAGGTCCCTGTTGATACGTTTCACCGTGAAAGCTCCTTTCCTCACATTCTCTCAACTGTGAGTTCCTCTCCTCAGTTCTCTACCAGCTACTATGTCCTTTCATGTTCTGTCAGAAAGCAGAGCGTGTATGTAACCTTTCCTGATGTGAGCTTATTGGCAAGAAGTTTACCTTGGGAATTGATACCAAAGTGAGAGCAAAGAGTTACAGAGAATGACAACCACAGGTTCCCTAGGCCTCTCCATATTAAATTTTGACAAATGTACAGAAACTCAGGAAATTATTCACAGTTCACAGAAGAATTACCCAGGAGACCCTAGGAGTACCCCTAAGACTGGCTGCCAATGCTCTGAGGCTGTGTTTACATGCATAAGCACTGGGTGTGTTCTCACATGCAGGGTACATGAGCACCGGGTGTGTTCTCACATGCAGGGTACATGAGCCCTGGGTGTGATCTCACATGCAGGGTACCTGAGCACTGGGTGTGATCTCACATGCAGGGTACATGAGCACTAGGTGTGTTCTCACATGCAGGGTACGTGAGCACTGGGTGTGTTCTCACACCGGGTGCATAAGGCACGTGAGTGCCAGACACATCTCACACATAAGTGCCGGGTGTGTTCTCACATTGGAGCAGAAGAGGCTGAGTTGTGGAGAGGCAGAGTTGCTGTCTGGAGTTTTAGTAATGCCTTAGTTCTCCAGCATAGGCCCAGCAGTTCAAAAAGGTGGACTTTTCATCTCTAGCTCTCACGTCTAACAAAAACACTAAAAGCAAAAGGTAAATAGAATCCTCAGGACAGTGTGTCATTCTGACCCAGGGCTTTCTAGAGAGGCCTCCCCATGACTGGATCATTCTGTCTACTCAGAGAGCCTCCCCATGACTGGATCATTCTGTGTACTCAGAGAGCCTCGGGTTGCACAGGAGTTGCCTGGGAAGTGTGTGGAGAGGTTCCAGGGTACGGGGTGAGGGACTACTTCTCTACATAGACTTGGATTGAGAGATTAGATTCCCCTGTGCGTTGCACGGCTTTATCATCTATCCTAATAAAAGATGAGTAGTCAGTAATCAGCCAGCTGTGGAGACGAAAGCGAAGTCTGGCTGCAGTCAGTGAGGTTTCTATGAGCTCTAGTGGAGGAGAGTCAACGACATGGACAGCACACACCTTCAACCCTGGGGAATGAGAAACCCGTGTTTGCTACCATGTAGACGATAGAAACCACAAAGGACAATGATAAGCAGCAGACCTGTCAGCCGTTTCCTCTTGGTATAAGAACGCTTGTCTTTGGAATGCTTTACCTAACTGCAAAGCCCGCTGCACGAAACTCTGCCTTCCTGAAAGCAATCATGAAGGGGTGTCGTGCTCTCCGCCTACCACGGGCGGAGCTAAGGAGGCTTACTGAGTCCCTGCTCGAAATGTTTTATTTCCAGTGTCCATGGACGTTTTATATGTGCCACTATACTATGAGAAAATACAAGGGTTATGAAAATGTCAAGACCAATTTTAATAAGATGTTATCTAAGTGATAAAGATGTTGGGTATTATGAAATTTTAGTATCTGTATAGAACTTAACTATTTTCTGACTTCCTTATAAAGAATTGTGATTCATTTTGGTCTTATTACGGAATGAAATTAAACAAGTACTATTTTTCTCCTTCTGAACTCACAGACTGCCCCCCTCTGGAAAGCTTAGGTTCTCTTGTATTTTAATGTGTTATCTTCTGACATCTGTAAAGTAGCTGTTAGTTGGATCTGTTAATTCAGGTAAAGCCTGCTGTAGCACAGTACGGTCAGTAAGGTTTGTTTATAACCTTTGGTGTGTTTTATAGCTTTAGAGACTGGCTTGGAATTGGTGGTGTACGTTAAGTCTGCAGCCGTGGGGTAAAATGTAAGCACTGTACTGTTAGGAAGATACTAAAGTAGAGGATATATTTACAGTGTCGTCTTTCAAACTACCTGTGCTGTAAACTGATGTTTGCTGTATGCTCCTCCTGATTTGAAATAGATGAAAGAAAATGAACCTATTATCACCATGGTTCACACCATGATTGAGAACTCGGCGCTAAGACCACAACTGTACCAACAAGTAAGGTCTTGGACTCTGAATGACACCACATTGTCATCTGCAAACCCTCAGTGACAGCTTTGTCTCTCCTCAGATTTCCCATAGCATCAGTGTTTTTACCTTGTGTGTGTGTGTTTGTTTGTTTGTTTGTTTGTTTGTTTGGGAAACCACGCTTCATTCATGCTCCAAGCTGCTGTGCTACCCTTAGCATGGCTTCGCTGAACAGTGGCCCTTGAATATTAAGTGTGCCATCCTAAAGCTTTTGTGTACATCATGTGGTTAATAGATACTTGGAGGTCTGCAGTACACTTAGCCAGAGTTACTAGGTTTCCTCTGAAGGTATTATAAATGGATTTCAGGGAGAAGGATTTATAAAGTTTTCCTTTTAAGCACAGCCCTCCAAATCTCTCCTCCTCCAGGGTTAGTACATTCCGTTTCTGTGGGAGGTGATTCTGAGGTTTTGTGTCGATGGAGTAGAACCTCGCCAAATTGTAACATAGCAGGACTGGCTGTGGTTCTCCTGTGTTAGCTATTGTTCCTATGTGTCTATCGGGGTACTGCCCATACCCTATTTCTTTAACTCACAATGTATCGGGGAGTAGTAGGCTTTGATTTAGGAACCTTGGTAACCTGCAGATCTGCAAAAGAAGTCCACGTTTCTCTCCATTGCTTCCAGTTATTATTTCTCCATGGTCTGAATGTCCCCGGCTCTGTGTTCAACAGCATCAGCTGCTTCCACCCGAGCGCCCTCCAGTTCTCTGGGCAGCGGCCTGTTAGAACACTGTAAAGCCTGTCGAGGAGGAAAGCATTAACTCACATGAAAAATGAATGTAGATCCTGCTGCAAATGTGAGAAGCACCAAATACAGGGAAGCCACGAGCGAGCCTGCTGGGCTGGAGAGGTCCAGGGGCTGCCAACAGAGAACATCAAAACACTGAATATTTAAAGTTAAACAGCTTTACTTTAAGAAAATGGAAGTGGTATCTTACCTTTGTGTACATGTACACGTGTGTGCACATAACCCTGTGTAGCACATGTGTAGAAGTCTGAGGACAACTTGTTAGAAGGGTTCCCTTTTTCCTCAATGCTCAGGAGTCCAGCATCCAGCTGTAGTGCACGCATCAGCCACCAAGCCCGGCTGCAACCACCTTAATTTGTATGTTCTCTTAGGGAGCCTCCTGGAAACCCACCTGGACAATAGGTTCTCTCCGAATTGACTGAGTGAAAACATCTAAAGTTTAATAGTAAACAAGTATGAAGTTTTTATTTTATTATTCTATGTGCTTGTACCACACATGTACCTGGTGCCTGAGGAAGCCCAAAGAGGGCATTGAATCCCCTGGAGTAGGTGGAGTCGAGTCCCAGTCCTCTGGAAGAATAGCCAGGGCTCTTGCTGAACTGGCTCTCTAGTCCCTGCAGTCAAGGGTTTTTAGAATCTCCTGAATTTGTGTATTATTCTGCTGACTGACAATATTTATATACCACACTCCTTCTACTACAGGCTTTATAACAAGGTGACTGCTAGTGAAGTCTCTTACCTAATGGACAGTTCTGAACGATGCATGCCAGCCAATCACTGTAGACCTATAAGCATGGTTTGCTTGGGTAGTTAGTTGGTGGTTTTATGAGAATTTTTCTTTTCCTTTTTACCCTTCTCTGTTAGGTCTCACTATGTAGCCCATACTGGCCAAAAATTCACTGGGTAGCCATGCTACCCTGGTCTTAGGTGCCTCCATTCCCCTGCCTCCTCCATGCTGGGATTAAAGATTTAGCCCATACCTGGCTGGCTGTTGTACCTCAGGCTGTCCAGGAACTCAGTCAAGGCAACCCTGAACTTCTGATCCTCCTGCCTCAACTCCAGCAGTGCGAACTTTTGTTTGAGCTGAGGCCTTCATGGACACTAGGTAAGCACTCTACCAACCCCAGCTGACTTTTTTTTTTTTTTTTTAAAGCTCACTGGATAATACATTATCCAGAAGTAATGCCAAAGCCAGGCATGTGTCACACCTGTAATCCCAGGTTCCTGGGTAGGTAAAGTAGAAGGTTTGGTTTGAATTGAAGGCCAGCTTGGGCTGCAAAATAAGATTATCACCAGGGGGGATGGGCGGAAGAAGAGAAAAAGCCAAAGAGATGACTCAGTGGTCAAGAGTGCATACTGCTCTTGAAGAGGACTGAGTTTGGCTGCCTGAATGTCCTTTTCTGGCACCTGTGCGTGTGCACACACACACACACAATTTAAATTTTTTTCCTATTAAGGCAAAATTGTTTTGAGGTATACATACATATATATGTATGTACATTTAAGAAAGACAAAATGCAAGGAATTCTAAAGGTTGGGTTTTATTATGTTTTTGTATGATTGGTTTTGTTATTGTTGTTTGCTCACTTTAGTATTGGGTTTTGTTTGTTGGAAAGGGTTGGTTTGGTTTTGGGGGGTTTTGTTTTGTATTTGTGTTTTTGGACAGGATCTCACCATGCACCGTGTAGCTCTGGCTTGCCTAGAATTCACTATATAGACCAGGCTGGCCTTAAAGATCCACCTCTCTCTGCCTCCTGACTACTAGGATTAAAGACATCTCTACCGTGCCCAGCACTAAAAATTGAATATTAATAAAAATAATTTTATCTGTCATTAATGCCAAGCCGGTTTTAGTGAGAGAGTCAAATGAACATTAGAAGGCTAGAACTTAGCACTTAGCAGCTCTCCTGGACTCTGGGTTCCATCCCCAGCACAACAGAATGGAGAGGAGAGGAGAAAATGAGACCAGGAGACAACAGAGAGGCTTGGCTGCAGCCCTGGAAGCAACAGGACAACTGGCTGGATGAATGATAAAGGTCTTGCCACCAAGCCTACTGCCTGGGCTGGACCCCTGGGCCCCACGTGGTAGGAGAAAGGCTGTCTTTGAGAGTGTACCCACACACATAAACACAAAAGGGAGACTGGGGGGCATGGTTTTTTAGGAGAGTATAATACTATTCTCGTTTAATACATACTATTACAGTTCCAGCACTTGGGACGGAGAGACAGGAGTGTGGGCAGTTCAGAGTCATCGTTGGCTGCACAGAAACAAGTTTGAGTCCACTCCAGTCTTGATAAGACAGTGTCTCAAAAAAGGTGTGGGCATGCTGGAGAGCTAGCTCGGTGGTTAAGAGTACTTGTGGCTCTTCAGAGGACAAAATTTCAGTTGCCAGCATCCTCATAGGGTGGCTTCCAAGTCCCTGTGTATAGCAACAACTCCTGGGAATTCAACTCTTCTGGACTCCTTAGGCACCTGGTGTGTACACCGCACATTCACATAAACTAAAATAAAATACTTGTTAAATGTCCAGTGGTGTAGTAACTACAGATATCCCATAAATTTGATGTATTTGCCTCACTATAAAGACATCACTCAAAAGCTGGAACAGCTAGGTATGCTGACACATGCCTGTCACGTCAGCACTGGGGAGGAGAGGTGTAAGTTTTAGGCCAGCCAGGGCTATATCACAAGGTCCTCTCAAAGGGTTATTGACATTCAGCGGACACTTTTGATGCTATGGCAACTGGTATGAAAATGAGTTTTAAATGGCTAAATAAAAACAGCACAGCGGGGTCCCAAAACAGTCACCACCAACCCCTTCTAGTAGAGCAGTGGTCTCTTCCTTGATCCTTGGGCACACAGTGGGGCTCCTGTTTTTAACCCAGACACTGCCCTGCTAGCAGCATGCACATGCCATGGTCTAGTAAAGCTGCCTCAAATTTAACTTTAAATATGAAGCAAAATGTACTAGAACATCTCAATCGCACAAGGCCTTACGCCTTTCATTCCTTGTAAGTGCAAAACTGAATTTGGGCCTTTCCCAGTTTGTGTCACAGAAAGAAGCATTTTAAACCCACTCTCCGCCCCCTCCCAGGCAAGGGTGGACATGCTTCTTTGCATCAGGTGCTCTGCTCTGGAATGACACGACGTTCATGAGGACACTATTGGCTGGTCCTTACTACAACAGCAGATGAGTTCTTTTACCATCAAATTCATTTTTCATGTACTATTCATTTCTGTAAAACCTCAAGGTTTAATGGTCATTCTGCATACCTTAAGCAGTCACGGTTCACTTGCATGACATATGAGAAGCAAAGTCATAAGATGAATGTGTAATTCCAGGATTTACTTGTATGTTTGAAATGCTTGAGTTTGTAACCTGCTCTGCACGTTTCTAGATCCACTTAGCGTGCTCGGCTGTTTGTTTTACAGCTGTAACAGTCAAGCTCTGTCTTTACAGAGGGGACACTTAACAAGCACATCCTTATGGATTTGTACGTGTGTGTAGATAAAGTTTAGCTCCCCAAACTCGATCATTTGGGGAGTATCTATTCTCCTGAACTGACAGTGAGGGAAGTGTTCCCGTTCAGTAAGCATACAGTCAGCTCCAGCTCGATCTTCCTAATACGTTTTTGTTGCTGTCTAGCAGTCAATGTAAAACCAAAAGACAAGGGAGAGAGGGAAGTGAGGCCGGCAGAGGCTGTGTTGTGCTCTGGGTATGACTGACTGAGATGGCTGTGGAACTCTTGGTAAGCACAGTCAGAAATGAGGGCTCATGTGACTGAAAGACAGGAGAACGTTAAAAGAGGTTTCACCATGAAAGAATGATCCCTTCCAAGGCTGGGGGTGTCATGTGCTTCTCTGTGAGAGCTTGATGCTAATGCAGGAGGCTTTGGGTTCAGTCCCCAGCACTCCAGAATAATAATCAGTGTTCCCAGTATCATACACAGGCGGTCAGTCGACAATACAAACCTCTTTTGCAATTTTTTTTATTCATAACTTAAAGCAGAGGCTTTCGGTTTTATGAGGTTTCAAATGATTTCCTCGTTGCAATTAAACCTGCCCTTTTCCTCATTATCTTTTAGTTCTTAAGACAGAAGAACAAGATAAGTCTCTATTGTGTATGTGTGTTTATATTACATATATATGTACATGCTGTGTCCTAGGTCCCGTTAATGCGGTTGTGCTAAGATGTGTTGGCTTGAGTGCACACACTGCAAGCGTGTGTGCACTGTGACAGACGCTTCCCCTGGATATGCTGATGCAAACATTTGACTCAGTGCAGCTGCTATGGTTGTGTTTGTCCATTTTCCATCCAAATAATGTTTGTCTTTACAGGGGAAAATGGAAGGTGCTGTGTTAATTTTGTTTGGCAGTTTAGTATTTGAGAAGCTTGCCTTGGCATCATTCTCATGTATCTTGTGTAATGTATTACTGCTAAATGTTTATTTACTTTTGTGACGGTTTGTGCTTGAGTTAAATTTCTAGAAGTATAAAAATTATTAAAATCATGCTTGGCATACCGCCATTTTGACAGAAATTTAAAGTATTCACTGTAGACTGGATATATTACTTAATAAGTTTCTGAAATTGCTTTATGGCATTTGTTCTTATAGCTCTCACAAGATGAGTGTAGAGGCACATTATACAAATACAGACCTGAGGAAGTAGATATCGATGTAAGTATTCCTGCCCCCAGAACTCACTTGTAGACCAGGCTGGCTTTGAACTCCTGTCTCTGGCTCTCAAGTACTAGAATTAAAGGCATGCACAACTATTACTAAGAATTAAAAAAAATAAAATAAAGCCAGGAATCATGTTGGCACATTCCTGCAATCCCAGCAAAGCTAAGGCATAGGATCTGAGGACGTCCCAGGCCAGCCTAAGCTTCGGAGGCAGCCTTGTCTCTGGTGAACAACGCTTTACCCTGGGGCTATAGTTTGGAGGTAGGGCATTTGCTTAGCATTCCTGAGACTCTGGGTTTTATCCCCAGATCCAAAAAAGGAAAAATGTCAAAGTATATGATGGCTCTTACTTCATTTTTTAATTTGTTTTTATTTATTTTTCCTTTTTGAATTGGGAATCTCACTACACAGACCTGACTGGGCTGTAATTCAAGGTCTACCTGCCTCTACCTCCAGAGATGAAAGGCGCATGCCTCACGCCCTGCCCAAAAGCCCTTACTGTTACTGGTTCTGATTGAAATAAAACATGTCCTAAAGGGGAAAATGTGATCAGAATATAGCACATAAAATACTTTTTCAATTAGAAGAATTAAGTTTTTTAAAGTTCAGCTAGACAGCCCATGGCTATTCTAAGTGGCTCCCTTCCCCTGGTGACAGGAAAGACTTTAAATGGCTAACAGAACCCATCTTCTCTTCTAGGCCAAATTAAGCCGATTGTGTGAACAGGATAAGGTGGTCCGTGCACTGGAGGAGAAGCTGCAGCAGCTGCACAAGGAGAAAGTAGGGCGATTACCTTTACTCTGCACGGCTGATGTTGCTGCCCGTGCTGTGCTGCTTGTGAGGACACTGCAGCCAGTTACGTGACCTAAGTCACTGATGCAGAACATTAAGTGTATCCTCTTTATTACCACAGTACACGCTTGAGCAAGCCTTGCTGTCAGCCAGCCAAGAGATAGAGATGAATGCAGATAACCCAGCCGCCATTCAGACGGTGGTGCTGCAGAGGGACGACCTGCAGAACGGGCTGCTGAGCACGTGTCGGGAACTCTCCCGAGCCACCGCTGTGAGTGCTCACTTTCCTAGAAGCCATCCAGGTGGCACAGTACTAGGAGATGAGGCAGGATAATCACTAAGTTCTAGACTGCGTGATAGTGGAATGAGTTCAGGGTCAGCATGCGTAACTTCGTGAGAACTTTCTTAAAAGGCTTGGCCACTTGGAATTGCCTAAGCACACCTGCCTCTGCCTCCTACGCAGAGATTGAAGGGGTTGAAGGTTTAGGCCATTGTGCCCTGTGGCTTTGAATACTTCACTTGCACAAGAGAATTAAGCACCACCTTTGCCTGGCCCCTGCTGTGCCTTGAGGTTCTAGCCTCATTTCCCCTCCCAGAGCCTTCAGGGGTCCTGTGTCTCTGTGTTCTGTTCCTTTGATAAATTACAAGATGAACAGGTCAGCAAAAAGCAGAGCAAGATGGCATAGCCTTCAAAGGTACTTGCTTCCCGGTGATCTGGGTTTGAACCCCAAAACCTACATGACGAAAATAAATGACTCCTTAAAAACCTCCTCTGACCTCCACATTGCACACATACAAATAAATAAATAAGTGTATAAATAAAATGTGAATCTATACATAGATTGTTTTGTTTTGAGACGGGTCTCTCTGTGTAGCCCTGGCTGTCCTGGAACTCTCTCTGTAGACCAGACTGGTCTTGAACTCAGAGAGTTCCGCCTGCCTCTGCTTTCTGAATAAAAGATTGCTAGAGAAAATTTTATTAAAGGAAACTGATTTCTATATTTACATAAAAGTCTGCTAAAGTTAGTATTGAAGCTAATATTCATACAGTCAGACAAACGTCATCATTTTATTTCTTCCCTTTTCTACTGGGATTGACCCAAGTCCTTGCATATACCTAGCAAGCACCCTACAGCTCCATATTCCTACAACTGTTTTTAAACCAGGTCTTGTGGAGTACCAGATAGCCCTTGCTTCTAATTCTGAGTAGCAGGGATCACACACAGTCCTGTGTTACTATGCCCAGATTGTGTTTTCAGTGTTACATGGGGAGACCCTGTCTCAGAGAGAGGGAGCGGGAGTGGGGGGGGGGGGAAGCAAGAGAGAGCTCAAATGCTAGAGAGCAGGACCAGTGGTTAAGAGCATTTACTGCTCTTCCTGAGGACTTCAGTTTAGTTTAGTACACACATCAGGCAGCTCAAAACTGCCTGGGACTGCAGCTCCAAGGGATGTAACCACCTTTTCTGGTCTCTGCAAGCACCACACATATGAACGGATAATTTAAAAAAAAAAAACTTTCTAAAAATAAATTGTTTTTTAAGATTTATTTTATGTATATAAATGCTCTATCTGCATGTAAACCTGCATGCCAGAGGAGGGTATCGGATCTCTGAGCCACCATGTTGTTGCTGGAAATTGGACTCAGGACCTCTGGAAAGAACAAAACCGTTGCTCTTTACTGGATGAGCTATCTCTCCAGCCCCCAAAAAATTAAATAAAATAAATAGATTTAAAATTTTTAAATAGATATAAATTCATTATAAAACTTACTTAAAGAAACCCTTTTGTTATTTTTATTTTTTTTAAGATTTATTTATTATATATAAGTACACTGTAGCTGTCTTCATGCACACCAGAAGAGGGCATCAGATCCCATTACAGATGGTTGTGAGCCACCATGTGGTTGCTGGGATTTGAACTCTGGATCTCTGGAAGAACAGCCAGTGCTCTTAACCACTGAGCCATCTCTCCAGCTCATTATTTTCAATTTCAAACAAGGTCTCACTTACACTAGGTGGCCTCCAACTCCCTTTACAGGTGAAGATGACCTCATCCTCCTGCCTCCACCTCCCAAATGTAAGGATTACTAATGTGTGCCACCATGCTCTAAAATTCAACTGGAGTTTACAGTCTGAATTCACAAGAGACTTTTTTCTATTTGATTTAGAGAAACAATGAATTAGAAAAAGACCAAATAGCAAAACAAGAAAGGACCTGGTCAAACAGTGGGCAGAAGAACTGGACAGAAGAAATGCAAATGTCCAATAAAGGCATTTTCAACATTCCTAGCCATCTTAAAGATAAAAATTATAACTACTTTGAGATTCTCCCTTGAGTCAGAAGAGAGATGATCAAGAAAACACAGGAACTGGAGAGGTGGCTCCACTGCTGAGAGCATTTCCTGCGAGGCAGAGTGGCCACACCTGTAATCCCAGCAGGTGCGCCTCAGTGAGTTCAAGGCCAGCCTGATACACGTAGAGCTCAGGACAGCCAGAGTTACACAGAGAACCCTGTCTTTTAAAAGCACTGCTTCTCTTGCAGAGGACTTGGGTTTGGTTTGGTTCCCAGCAGCCACGTGGAGGTCATCTCAGGCAGTGCACACACACACACCTGCAAGCAAGCAAGCAGTCATGCACAGAAGATAAATAAATCTAAAACATTGTGTTAAAGAACATGGACTGGAGAGATGGCTAAGTGGTTAGGGAATGGGCTACAAGGAAACAAAGGACAGCAGATGCTGGGGAGAATGTGGGACCTTTCTCCCCCACTGCTGAGGACGTACACCAAGGTGGGGACGTCAGACTCCCAAAGAGACTCCAAACACAGCCATGTGGCCACCAGCCACAGGAGCGAAGAAATGGAGCAAGCCTGAGAGCACAAAATTTGATAAACAACATGTATACCTTGGATATATTTTTTTTTTGGCAGACATAAAGAAAAATTAAATCCTGACATTTGCACAAAAAGATAGCTGGCCCTGGAGGAGGTGAGGAGGTCATGACATTAAATAAAGTAATGCTGACCCTGAAAAAGCACCACATGCTCTCTCTGAAGGAACTGAGTCTTGAGAAAGAGGAAACAGCGCAGGAGAGTAGACGACAGCAGTTCCTGTTTTGGTGCTGAAGATGTAATTTAGTAAAACACTCGCTTACCACGGTTTTTGGCTTCAGTGTCCAGCACTGCCAAAGATATTTCTATTTTGCCCAGAATAAACCATATCGTTTTCTGAAATCTTGGGAGGTCTTAAGCACACTGATAATACTGTTAAAGTTTGGGTCCCCTTTAAAATGATGAACATTCTCGATTTTAGGAGCTGGAACGAGCCTGGAGAGAATATGACAAGTTAGAATATGATGTGACTGTTACCAGGAACCAGATGCAAGATCAGCTTGATCGCCTTGGAGAAGTGCAGGTAGGAAAGGCACTCTGCTTATAGTCTACCGCTGTAGCCTTCACAGGTTCATGCTGTTGGCCTCTAAAGATACACAGTCGAGTGTCTTCAGTGACAGGACTCTCACTCTCCCACAACGTTCCCCATCTCCTCCATAAAACCTTTGCATCTTACTGGACCCTGATGACCCCTGAAACACTCATGCTTCTTTGTGTTTAGTGCAGCTCCCTCAGCACTCTGCACTCTCAGTACTGTGCTCTCAGTACTTAGCTCACCTCTCAGCACTCTGCACTCTCAGTACTGTGCTCTCACTACCTAGCTCAACTCTCAGCACTCTGCACTCTGAGTACTTAGCTCACCTCTCAGCACTCTGCACTCTGAGTACTTAGCTCACCTCTCAGCACTCTCCTCTCTGAGTACTTAGCTCACCTCTCAGCACTCTGAGTACTTAGCTCAGCTCTCAGCACTGTGCTCTCTCAGTACTTAGCACTCTGCACTCTGAGTACTTAGCTCACCTCTCAGCACTCTGCTCTCTCAGTACTTAGCTCAGCTCTCAGCACTGTGCTCTCAGTACTTAGCTCTCAGCACTGTGCTCTCAGTACTCAGCTCAGCTCTCAGCACTTCCTATAAATGTGGTTTAGACTCTTCACGCGGGAATCAGAAATGCAGTTGTTCATTGTATGCAGTGGTTTGTTTTCCTCTAGTAAGTATCCCTAGTAAGTATCCCACTTGTAGCTCTTGCATACTAAAGTTGTAAGTGCCCCCCAGACCTATTTACCAAATAATATTTATTTTTAATAATTTTTTCTTGGGGCTGGAGCACTTAAGAGCACTTGCTGCCCTTCCAGAGACCCCACATTGAATAGCGCACAACTACTTATGACACTAAGTCCAGGGGATTGATTACCGTCCTCAAGCCTCTGAGGTTCCCACATATGTGGCACACATTGTCTCACTGCTCTATTGCTGCTGCAAGGAGACACCAAGGAGAATTAATTCAGCAGGAAGCGCCAGAGCTTGAAAACAGCCTGACTTCAAGCAGAGGTCCAGGCCTGCCAGGGCTGCTTAGTGAGGCCCTCTCTTAGTTAGAGTTTCACTGCTGTGAAGAGACCATGACCAAGACAACTCTTAGAAAGGACAACATTTAATTGGGGGTTTAACTGGGGCTTACATTTCAGAGGTTCAGTCCATTATCATAGCAGGAAACAAGGCAGAGTGCAGGCCAACTCAATGCTGGAGAAGATGCTGACAGTTCTTGATCTGCAGGCAGCCAGGAGGGGACTCTCTTCCTCACTGGGCAGAGCTTGAGCACTGAGAGCCATCAGCGCCCAGAGCCCACATACAACAGGAACACACTTCCCAACAAAGCCACGCCTACTCCTCCATGTTGGAGGAGGCATGTTACTGTGGGTGGGCTTTGGGCTTTCAAACCCCACAGCAGGCTCAGAGTCTCTCTGCCTGTGGCTGTCAGGTACTACTTCAGCACTGTGCCCGTTTGCTTCCAGCCATGATGATCAGGGGTTAACCATCTGCAACTGTAAGCAAGCCCCCAGTCACATACTTTCTTTTTATGAGAGTTTGCCTTCCAAAAAATAGCTGGGCAGCGGTGGTTTTTGCCTTTAATACCAGCACTCAGAAGGCAGAGGCATGCGGAGTTTTGGATTTGGGGTCAGCCACGGTTACACAGAAAAACCCTGTCTTTGGGCGGGGGAGAGAAAAATATACATATATATATATAGAGAGAGAGAGTGTGTTTGACCTTGGCCATCTGGTGTTTCCTCACAGCAATAGAACAGTAGGACACTGTGTGTCACTTCTGTGGGTCCTCAGAGGCTTGAGAACGTTAGTGTTACAGGTGGTTGTGAGCTCAATGTGTGCTCTCTGGAAGAGCAGCTAAGCTATCATTCCAGCCCCAAGAAAAATGTATTTCTCTGTAAAGGCTCATAAAGATCTAACAGAGTCTTGAAACTGTATGATTTTAACCTAAAGGCATGTTACATAATATTTAAATAAGAAAACGAATGTACCAGAATAGAGTAATGATTATATGTTTGTATTGGAAACATACCTACTTCCTCCTGTCAGTCAAGTGTTTCTTTGGTTGTTAGTGTTTTGTTTATGTTTTAGACTTTAGGAAGTAATGCAGGAACCCTTACCCTCAGGACATATCCCATGCCTTTCAGTGAATCACGAAACTCCAAATGATAGGGTGCCCTGTACACAAAGATTGAGAGGAGGTGGTCCTGGGCATTTAGAAATAAGTCTCACCAGTCTCTCTGGACTGCCCAAGTCCACACCTGCAACAACAACAGCCAGCCACTTTAAGTGGCCAACGATGACACAGTAGCTGCTGCTCCCTAAATCCAGTGCTGCTGTTGTGCTGAGAGCCTTGTGCATGTTGGACAAACGCACTGCCTGCCGCCAACCTGCAGCCCATCTGTGTATGTGTTGACTGTGTATGTGAAACCAGAAACATGGATCTGTGGAAGAGGGAGCCCATCAAGAACCTTCTGTGGCTTTTCAGCTCTTCTCGGGGGCTTGTTTTTACTTAGGAATATTAGGGTTTCTCTCCCGTCCCTTCCTAGAGTGGCGAAGCACACGGCAGGTGTGTGCAATAGCACATTTATATCAGAGAGATCCAGTGGTTTCTCTTCTGCTTTCCCTCTCACCTTTGCAACATCGTGGCCTCATATGCATAATCCTAAATATTCCAGGGACTTGAGCCTCTGTGGCTCTAACTTTCTATTATATAACTAGTAGAACTTATAAGGCTGACTTTTTCATAACTTGCCATTGAATTATTTCCCTGTTGCTGTCATAGAAAACCCTAACAAAAAGCAACTTAGTGGAGAAAGGGTTTCTTCTGGCTCTCAGACCCATTGTGGCAAGAAAGGCATGGCAGGAATGTCTGGAGGCTGGCCCACACTCCGGAGGGAAAGAGGGAGAGCAGGCGCCCAGCTGTAAACCATCAAAGCTCCCACCTAGTCATTGTGTACTCCCTTCATCAAGGCCCCCAGCTGAAACCCAGGGTTCAAATGCATGAGTCCATGGAAAACAATTCTCACTCAAGCACCACAGTGATCTGTCCATCTTTACTGATAGAGTGAGTCGGCAGGAATTCAACGGGCACAGATTCAAAAAGAACTTTGGAGAATTCAAGATGTCATGGAGGGGTTGAGCAAACACAAACAGCAAAGAGGCTCTTCAGAAACAGGTGGGTCAGCTTTGCATGGCTGTGTCTAGATGGAAAGACATCATTAAATTTGTCATCTGAATAGAATTTATCTTCAGAAAACAGTCACTGTGCCATTGAATGGGTGCATACGTTAATAAACTAAAAGCAGTGATTCTGGCAGCCACAGCCACACAAAATCTGAACTGTGTATGTGATTACTGAAGGTACGTTAGCTTCAGCGACTCTTCCCTTCTGAATCTCCTCAGTGTGGGGAAAACTGAAGTGATCCTGCACCTCTTTTCCTCACCCTCCATGTCCCCCTATACACACTTCTTTGAATTTTACTTACTTAATGTCAGAGTGCTCTGCTCCTGTACATCTGCAGGCCAGAAGGGGGCATCAGATCCCTTACAGATGGCTGTGAGCCACCATGTGGTTGTTAGCAATTGAACTCAGGCCCTCTGGAAGAGCAGCCAGTGAGCACTCCTAACCTCTAAGCCATCTCACCAGCCTGCTTCCCCCCCACACCCTTTTAGGAATATCTTTTACTTATATTTTGGAAGTTTCATACATGTACACAATGTATCAACATATGTCAACATCAACTTCTCTTTTCTTGTTTCTGACCAATGAATGCAGTTTCTGCTACCGTTAACATGGTGACTGATCGTGTTGACTTTTCCAGTCCCAGATGTAATAGTAGTTGCCTGAGACTTTCCTTTTCCACATTGGTGAACATGTGCTGTGTCTGGAGTTATGTTTGTTTCTGTCTGAGTCCCTCTGTAACAGGCCTCTCATTCCATAGGCCCACAATATAAAGAGTTAGTAAGTGCTCCATTCTAAAGACTACAGCCAGATTGGTCTCCTAAAAGACGACTGTGTACACCAGTAATGCCTGAGGAAACCTGTTCCATATCCTTTTGTCTCTTGTGTTGAAGACATTTTTTTAAACTTACTTTATGTGTATTGCTGTTCTGCCTCCATGGTCATCTGTGTAACTTGCGCATGTGGAGGCCAGAAGAGGGCAACAGATCCCCTGGAGCTGTTAAAGGCAGTTGTGAGCCTCCAGCTAGAGTACCCAGCTGGCGCTCTTAACCCGAGAGCCATCTTTCCAGCCCCAAGTACCATTTTTTAAATCTAATATTTAGGCCAGATGGTGGTGGTGGTGCACACCTTTAATCCCAGCACTCTGGAGGCAGAGACAGGCAGATCCCTGAATTCGAGGCCAGCTGGTGTACAGAGCAAGTTCCAGGCAGCTAGGACTACACAGAGACCTCGTCTCAAAAAAAGAAAGAAGAAGAAAGAAGAAGAAAGAAGAAGAAAGAAGAAGAAAGAAGAAGAAGAAGAAGAAGAAGAAGAAGAAGAAGAAGAAGAAGAAGAAGAAGAAGAAGAAGAAGAAGAAGAAGAAGAAGAAGAAGAAGAAGAAGAAGAAGAAGAAGAAGGCGGCTTCACTAGGTGTGGTAGCTAACACCATAGTCCTAGCACAAGGGAGGCTGAGGCCAGGGGATGGCCTTGTACCAAGAGCAGCCTCAGTTAGTGTCAGGCAAGAGCAAACTCCACACCATAATCCTAAAAAGAGCAGCTGAGCAAATACAGGAGTACACTGAAGGCTTCAGTCAAAATAAGCAGAGCCAGGGCGACCCAATGAGGCAGCTCAGTGCATCCCTGAGCCTCAAGGTGGAAGCATAGAACCCGCTTCCGGAAGTCGTCCTCTGCCTTCCACATGTGCACCTTGGTACATGTGCATACACATGCCCACAAAATAAATACGTGTAATTTAAAACTTTTTAAATAAAGTAAGCTAACTGAAATCATTCATTCTGTGAGTTTAGAAAGTTGTTCTTGCTGGTCAGTGGGGGCACACACCTTTAATCCAAGCACTCAGGAGTCAGAGGCAGGACAATCTCTGTGAGTTCCAGGCCAGCCTAGTCTAGAGCAAGTTCCAGGACAGCCAGGGAGGGCAGTTACACAGAGAAACTCAGTCTTGAAGAAGAAAAGAAAGTGTTCTTAACATCAGTAGCCATGTTTTCTCATTTCCCATAGGTCTGGCAGGACCAAAGCCTTTCCCAGCAGTTAAGTACAAAAGCGAGGTAAGTCAGCTTGGTTTTCTAGCTCACTTGAAGTATTAGTACTGAGGTTAAAAGTAGTTACACCTTCTCCAGTCCTGAAAGCAGTAGTTTGAGCCTGCCTGGGGTGGAGCCCCCCCCCCCAACCCCAGAGCTTGGGAAGCTGAGGCAGGAGGAGGTTAAGTCTGCCTGGGCTGCATAGCAAGACTGTGTCAGGAGAAACAAGGGTGTTTTCTAAATATATAAATATATTTAGGTTATTTTAATCTTAAAATGTTGATGATTTAGTAATTTGGTGTCTTAATGACTTCTAACATGATTTTTCTTCCTTAAAGTCAAATTAGTGACTACTTTTTGTCTGTTAAAACTTTAACATTATTGTACTTTTTCCTTGTAATTTAAATATTAATCATGGCGTCTTGTGTTTAATAAAGTTTGTAGGGACGGTTGCTAGATGAAGTTAGCTTGGTCATGCATGCCGTAGAGAAATTATAACAAAGAGACACTGTCAACCTAACTGAAGAAAATCTGTGCCCTTGAATTTTGTTTAAAAGCCAAAAAGGAAATTATTTTCTTTTTCTTCTCAAAGGCGTCAAAAATATATAATATGGTTTTTGTTTTTTTTTGTTTTTTTATTTAGCCAGCTCTTTTCCTCTGGTTGTGCAGTGCAGTACAGTATGTTCACATAGTACCTTGTCTGAGCAGGGAAAGCTGCCCCATACGTGTAGGGGGAAGCGCACACGGCCTTTGAAACCCATTATTGGCGATCATGCTAAATCGTTTTGGTTTTTCAACATAAGACTCTTGGCTTGGCAGTGTCCCTTTAATCATACTAAAGTAACTAAGTTAATGTAGCAATGAAAACAGTTTAGAAATGCTTAATCCAATCTGCTCATCTAAATAAGGTGACTTCTACAATCTTTAGGAAGAGGAAGTAGTCCCACCTCGGCCTCCACTTCCTCGGTCTTATGACTTTACAGAGCAGCCTCCCATAATCCCCCCTCTGCCCAGTGATAGCAGCTCCTTGCTCTGTTATAGCAGGGGCCCCGTGCATCTGCCTGAAGAAAAGAAGAGTCACCAAGTTCAAGGATATCCAAGAAATGGATCTCACTGTGTAAGTGGCTGCCGTGCCACACAATGATCATGTACATCTGTTCACTTTTTAAGTTAACTTATTTCATACTCTAGCTTATTTTTGCTATAACTCCATTTTTTAGCTAGTGCTTTTTTTGTTTGCATATAACATTACCCTTTGTTTTTCCAATTTACATTTTATCATTCTCATTTTTTAATGTTCTCATAATTTTAATATTTCATTTTTCATAAAGTGGTTACTTTGCACATTTTGATCAAGCCATATTTTAAATTTGCCATTTCATCGTGTTAGACAGAGTGTTTAGATCAGAAAATAGGGAATTAGCAAAATGGATGGGCACCAGGCAGTTTAGGGCTTCCTGTGACTGGAAATGAGGCTTCAATGGGAAAGAAGACAGTTACCATAAGCAAGAAGGATTTGGGACCTGGGGTTGGGCAGGTGTGTCGTGAGGTCAAGGCCAGCCTGAGCTATAAAGCAAGTCCCTGTTTCCAAGAGAGAACGAGAATGGGTCTTGGCTAATGGCGAGGATGTTGTATTCTCTGACAGCAGTGTAGTTTGGGATGAGCCTGGCTCACTCAGACTTATGTCTAGACGAAGGTTATTGGGTTCTGTGACTATTCTTAGACCTTCATTTAACCATGATAAAAATGTGACTTTGGGCCAGGTATGGTGGCCCCATCTGTTATCCCAGCAGAGAAGCAGATTTGGTAGAGCCATGATTCCTGACCAACCGAGACTGAGTTGCCTCAAGCAGGGTGAGGGGGAGAATAGCCCCCGGAGGTCAAAAGGGTCAAGAGGTCAAGGCAAGCCTGGGCTATACGAGGATCTAGAGAGGTGGCTCAGGACCCCAGATTCAGTTTATTGTTCTTCGCAATGTACAACTGTTATGACAGGAATCCGACATCCTTGTATAGCCTCTGCGGGCACCAGGCACACCTGTGGGGAGCAAGCCAAACACTAATATTCATAAATTAAATAAAGTTTTAGAGTGCATACAAGGCCCTTGGATACCTACACACAGGAAAGCATACTTTGACCTAGGAATATTGTTCATTTTAAAATAGTAAGTTTTACTAATTAAAACTCTTCCTAAAGAAGAAACAACCTTGGAATTATTCTTCGTACTCAGTACCACGTGGTGTGAGTGCGTCATGTGAGAGGGAGCCAGCTGGGGCTTTCGGTTTGCACCTTTAAAGGCAGACTTATTTTCAGTTGAGCCAAGGACCTTTCTGGTGCCAGACAAGGCTTCTAGTGCTGAGCCTCGGGCCCAGCTGAGGGACAGGGTACAGTGACGGCAGCATTTGTTGTTGCAATCGTGTGTCTTCCATTCAAGGGTCCAGATTATAGACTCTACAAGAGCGAGCCAGAGTTGACCACAGTGGCAGAAGTTGATGAATCTAATGGAGAAGAAAAATCAGAGCCAGCTTCTGAGGCAGAAGCTCCGGTTGTTAGAGGTCAGCATTTATAGTATCTTACCTGTTTTCTGTCTTTGTTTTCAGATATTTTAGTATATACTTTCAACCAGTATGTACATAAATCTATAATCTCTTATTTGAAATCTTTGAGATCTTTTTGTTTCCCAGCTACATGTTGTGAGCTGTATGTGGTGATGCATATGTTTATCCTAGCACTTAGGAGGCAGAAGTCAGTGAGCTTCTGTGACATCATGGCCAGCCTGATCTCCATGGTAAACTCCAGAACTCCAAGGCAGCCAGAGTTATATAATGAGACTTTGTCTCACACAAGAGGGAGAGGGAGAGAGAGAAACACTTTGAACCATGTTGACACCAACCTACAGGAGAATTGCTGTGAGTTTGTGACCTACTAGGGCTGTGTAGTAAGATTTTGTCTCAAAATAAATAAAAGAGGGCAGAGTTGGCTCAGTGGTTAAAAGAACTTGTGGACGACCTGGGTTCCAGTCTCAACAATCTATAACTCTAGTTTCAGGAGATTCAAAATCTCTTCTAACTTCTGATGGCACCAGGTGCGCGCGCGCGCACACACACACCCACACCCACACACACACACACACACACACACACACACACATCAAAAATATATGTGTTTTGTTTTGTTTTCTGAGACAGGGCTTCTCTGTGCACAGCCTTGGCTGTTCTGGAACTTGCTCTGAAGAATACGCTGGCCTTGAACTCAAGAGTTCTACCTGCCTCTGCCTCCAAGTTTTGGGATTAAAGGCATGCACCCCAACTTCCCAGCTAAAAAATATGTTTCTAAAAAAATTAAAATTAAAAGAGGCAGAACAGTGTGGGCAATAGAGTTACCGTAAGGAATGGTGTAATGGCCCAGTGATTAGGAGCACTTGCTTTTCTTCCAGAGGACCTAGGTTTAATACCCAGAACCTACATACACATACATAGTTAAAAATATAATGAACGATTCCTTTTGAGATTTTATGCGTGTTTTTTTTTTAAGTCTATGCCTTGTGTGGGTACTCTCAGAGGTCAGGAGAGGGAGTGGGACCTCTTAGAGCTAGAGGTTCCGATGGTTGTGAGCTCCCTAACATGGG
The DNA here is from genome assembly GCF_021556685.1 of Rattus norvegicus. Classification (NCBI taxonomy): domain Eukaryota; kingdom Metazoa; phylum Chordata; class Mammalia; order Rodentia; family Muridae; genus Rattus; species Rattus norvegicus. The sequence continues at coordinate 175,582,555 of NC_141537.1, forward strand.
TACTGACAGTGGGACCCCAAGCCTCTTACATCAGGAGACACTGCCAAGCCTCCTCTCCAATCCCACCACATTGCTGTGCCTGGGAGCCTGTATGTCAGGTTGCAGGAAAGCACTGTTCATGGCTTAGGTCCAATCCCAACTCACTAGAAATCATAATCAGCCAAGGCCTCTAGTGTAATGCTCGGTAGGGCACCACGCCGTGTCACAAGTGCTCAGCAAGGTGCCACACCCTGTCACAAGTGTTCACAAGGGCACCACATCAGATCACAAGTGCTTTGTGGGACTTAACACTGCTTTAACTTTCAGGTTCCCACTTTCCAGTTGGAGTTCCTCTGAGAACGAAGTCACCTACACCTGAGTCCTCAACGATAGCTTCCTATGTGACCTTGAGGAAGACGAAGAAGATGGTGGAGCTAAGAACGGTATAGCCTCCTCACTGCTGCTGAGAGCTTGCTGTTTGTACAGTTGGAGTAGGAACATCGTCATCTTTCTGCTTTTATCTCACAGGACAGCCAATCACAGTATCTTTTGGTCAACCCCAACCTAAGCCTTAGTCTACAGTCAGGCTACACAGTAACATCATGTCTTTTTAGTTTTTTAATAATTTACTTACTTGTGTATTTATTATATGAGTACACTGTAGCTGTCTTCAGACACACCAGAAGAGGGCATTGGATCCCAATACAGATGGTTGTGAGCCACCATGTGTTTGCTGGGAATTGAACTCAGGACCTCTGGAAGAGCAGTCAGTGCTTTTTTTTTTTTTTTTAAGATTTTCTTATTTACTATATATAAGTACACTATAGCTATCTTCAGACACACCAGAAGAGGGCATCAGATCCCATTACAGATGGTTGTGAGCCACCATGTGGTTGCTGGGATTTGAACTCAGGACCTCTGAAAGAGCACTCAGTGCTCTAACCACTGAGCCATCTCTCCAGCCTGACACCATGTCTTTCTAACAGGAAAGACAGTTAAGATAGCCCAGGGTATGGTGTCACATGTTTGTGATCCTAACTTCTGAGGAAACTGCAGTGTACAATGCCTTTGAGGCTAGCTTGGACTACTAAAGACCCTGTCTCAAAATTTACCCCCCAAAATAAAAATAATTGTAAGATAAAACTAATAGCTGTGTATCACTGTAGTGTAGTGTAATGTAGTGGTCATAGTTCTAAAGTAGTGTTATTAAGAGAGAAGAGCTGTTTTTCTCCTTAAGACAAATCCATTTCTGTAGATCCTACCTCAGCCTCCCAAGTGTTATAGACACCACTGTACCCTACTACTGCCAACTCAGGCCAAGGAAATGGAGAAATCTGAATTCTGTCCCACAGATTGTAAAATGTGTTTAACTTTAAAATCTGTCATATAAAGTGTGTTAAAATTTTTCTTTCCTAGTGTGACTAATATTTCTAAGCCCTTCAGTTTATATAAAATGAAACAGACACATAGAAAAACTATGAAAATTACCTATTTGTGACAGTTTACAACTATGAAAACTAAAACTATCTTTATAGGAAATAATATTTCTGTACTTTTATTGTTAATCACAAAACATTATAGGGTATTTTCTTGACTAGTCACTTCATAGTAATGTGTGACGAAAAATATTACATTCCTCTAAAATGGAAGAAATGTCCATTGTGTAAGTATTGTGCCCCATTTCTTCCCTCCCCCATTTCTCCTAATCTGAGGTTTGTGCTGTTTTCTGTTTCAGAGACAGGGGGTAACTTTATTCAGAGAAACCATACCATTTATTCATTTATGTTTAGTGAGACAGGCATCAATATGTAGCCCAGGCTAACCTCAAACTAACCTCAAACTTACAGCATTCCTGCTTCTGCTCTTGAAGGCATTACTACAACAGACAACCGTGTGTTTGGGGAGCGGGGGAGAGGCGGAAAGAGACCCTACAGGGTATCTCAGTGAACTCCAGAAGTCTGCCCTCTACCTTCCCTCACCCAAGGACAGGAATTTAGATAGGAGCTGCTGTACCTGACTTTCTCGTGGTGCTGAGGACCCATACTCAGGTTCTCATGCATGGACTTTACTAACTGAGCCAGCTCTCCAGTCCAGCACTGTCTTTTTAAGCAGCATTGGTGTTTAATAGGATAGTTTTATTTTGGTTTGGTTTGGTTTTCGAAACAGTTTTTCCTATGTAGCCTTGGCTGTCTTGGAAGTCTGTGGACCAGGCTGACCTTGAACTCACCAAGAACTGCCTGGCTATGTTCCCAATACCCCAAAAATATTGCCAACAGCACCCAGTGTCAGCGGGTTAACGGTGTTACGTAGTGCGGATTTGGAGTCTGTGGATCGAGAGGAAGAAGAACTCAGATGGGGTTGGGGATTTAGCTCAGTGGTAGAACACTTGCCTAGCAAGCACAAGGCCCTGGGTTCGGTCCCCAGCTCCGGAAAAAAAAAAAAGAAAAAGAAAAGAAGAACTCAGATAATGCGTGCATAGGCTTCTCTGAGAAGCTCCCTTTGGCTGTTTCATTCTCAGTCATCACACCCTGTGGCTGGCCGAGTTGGTTTTGTCAGGTTGAGGCTGGAGCCCAGGAGGCCAGCACTCTGCCACAGGCTAATGCTTCTGCTGTTCCCTTACTGGTATTGAAGACACAAATTTGTAAATTTACCTTAACATTTTTTTATATATGATATTTTTAGAAGTTTTTATCTGTTTGTTTTTGAGACAATATCTCATTCCCTCCAGTCTTGCTTTAAACTCTGTATAGCTGAAGATGTCCTTGATCTTCCTGCTTCGGGTTTATTTGGTGCCCGGTATCCAAATCAGGGCCTAGTGCATGTATGCAAGTCCTTTATCAACTGAGGGGCTGTGTGCCCGGTGCTCACAGACCTGTTCTTCATTTTAAGGAAAGACCGAGAAGTGCCGTGGAACAGCTCTGTCTGGCGGAAAGTACTCGGCCTCGGATGACTGTGGAAGAGCAGCTGGAGAGAATCAGGAGGCACCAGCAGGCCTGCCTGAGGGAGAAGAAGAAGGGGCTGAACGTCCTCAGTGCATCCGACCCATCTCCCTCACAAAGTCCTTCAAGCGTGAGGGACAGTCCTTCCAGAGTTCCTCAGGTACACTGACTTAATTGTGGTTTAATTGCTTTTGACTACTGTAGATACATCTTTTCTCCTTGTTTGTTAAGAAAACTGACTTATTTAATATGCTACAAAGAGGCAGCCAGCTAATAGTGACAGAAGGGCCACTAGCCGGGGGATTGTCACAGGCTAATTAATTCTCTATCTCAGAAGTATATCCCAGCCCTTACTGCAACCTCACTGAGGCATTAGGGGCCTCCGTGAGCTCGTACTGTAGCGCAAGCAGGCCTTGTGTGGCCTTCTCGTGCTGTGGTCCCATGCAACCGAGGTTAGACATGACATGCGTCACAGACCAGGATAAGACTGTAGGTAGGACTGGCCTTCTGTTTCTTTATTTTGTACATGTGTGTGGGTTTGCTCTCCAGAACACCCTCATGGAGAGGACAACCTGTAGGAACTGGTTCTTTCCCTCCAGCTATCCACGGATTGAACTCAGGTTGTCGGGCCTGGCAGTGAGCAGTGCCCTTACCACTGAGCCATCTCTGACTCGTTTCTTTTCCATCCTTGGTGTTTATAACAAGACCAGGCTGGAACCTTATGTAGCCAAGGCTGGCCTGGCAATTCTCCTTCCTCTACTCCCGGTATTGGGGTTGCAGGCATAAGACACCATACCCAGCCTCTTTAGGTTTTACTGTATTTTAGTCAGGGTGGAAGGGATAACAAAGGTCTCTGCACACATAGCTGAAAGTGACTTTGAGCTCCTGGTCTCTTGTCTCCACTTCAAAGAGACAGCATCCCCTCTGTCTGTCTTTTTTCTTTAGACTTTTCAAGACCAGGTTTCTCTGGACTCAATTTGTAGACCAGGCTGGCCTCAAACTCACAGAGATCCTTCTGCTTCTGCCCTCCCAGATGCTGGGATTAAAAGTATGCGCCACTATGCCCAGCCCAAGAAAAAGTTTGAGACAGAGTCTCACTAACTGTCCATGCAGCCTTGGACTGACCTGTCACCAGGCAGTCCTCTGTCAGCCTGCAGAGGGAGGGCCTGGGCCACAAGGAGGCACCATCGAGACTGCTTCAGCTGAGTTACATGACAGACTTAGGTGTTTGATAGGTTTTCATAGATCTACCATAGAGATAGCTGCTTATATGACTTGGTTATTATAACAGTCAGCTATGGTGGCTTATTAAAATGAAAATAACTCTGCTCGAGAGAGGAGAGCCAAAATAACTGTTGGATACCCTTGTACCACCTGTGGCTTAATCCCCTCAACTGTAAAGCTCATGATACAACGTAACGTCTTTATACAGATAAACATGTAAAAGTTGGCACAAATATAAACTGTCATGCAGGACAGGCCCTGGCCTTGTTTACCATCACACCAGGTCCGTCAACAAGGGACGGCAAGGGGACCTGCTGCCTAGAGATGGCACTACCCACAGTGGGCTAAGTTCTCTGTCAGTTCTCAAGTAAGAAAATGATCAAAGGCAGGCTTGCTTGGTTACTGTGGTTCCGTGTCCACCCCTCCATAGGGCTGGGGCTTAGGTAAGCGATGCACCGCATTTTCCCCACACTGCTGCTGGGTGGGTGTTGGGCTTTGGGAAGCCATGAGACACTGCTCTGGGGTGGGGAAGAAGCACAGTGTGCGTGCAGGACACAGCCGGAGCTGGCTCAAGGTTCCCTGGACCTGCAGGGAGGCAGGGGCTGTCCGGGTCTGACTCTTGAACATCTAGGCACCACTGGAGTGCTGTGGAGGAGCCAAGAAAGGAGTGGGGGCCCACAGGCTGGATCTAGCCTGAGGCCGAAGGGGAAAGAGGGGGAGCTCAGGCTGGTCCCGAGGAAATAGTCCTTGGCTTGGCTGTGGTAGGCTACAGGCTTGGTGGTGGCAGTAGCCACTGGGAGCTCAGCGGGGCTCTCTTCAGAAGATTAGACAGCAGCTCTGTAGGCGAACGCCTTCTCTGTGGCTCCTCATGGTGGATCCCAATAAAAGAGACAGTCCATGGTTTCAAGGAATTGTCATGGCAGAAAGTGGATGAGCAAAACCGTTCCCCACTTCCCAGGGTGGGCCTGAGATTAAATAGCTTTTGCAGGGAGGAGTGTCTGGGAAGGGAAACTCATTGGCTAAGCCTCCAGGCCTTTAGGTATCTCATTATAATAGAAATTTGTCCTGAGCCTACATGACCTGGTCATGTCCTCTACCTGTAGAGGGGCTTGGGCATTGACCTCATATGATTGATGGCCACAAATCTATGGAGGGCTGTCGGCTAGTGATGGCCTGGTTTCCTGGGAGTCAGGTGAAATGCCTACCATCCCTTAGGGTCACTGGGGTTCAAACCTCCTCAACTAGGAACCAGGGTGTCTTTCATGGTCCCACACAGTCTGATAGAGGCAGTCCCCCCAGTTTAAACATCTCCAGAAGCTCTAGGCTATGTCAGCTACATTAGGCTGTGGCCACTGACATTAACTTGGGAAGCATGCTCTATGGGTGTTCTGTGGGAAGTATACAGTATGGTGTTCTGTGGGAAGCGTGCTCTATGGGTGTTCTGTGGGAAGTGTGTACATAGAGTCCACCTTTTCTTCCATCCAGGAAAAGCAGACCTTGCTTGTGGGCACTAGACTCTGACTGTTGAACTAATTTACAAATTACAGATGGGTGATTTTAAAAGAGAGGGAGGGAGAAAAGGATTTATTCCCTTCATTGATTTTCTTTTTAATAGAAATCTTCCCTGTAAGTTTTCCACATTAATGCCTGTGATCTGTGAAAATGTGTACACTCGTGCCCAGTGCCAGTGTGAGGATGCTTTATGAAGCAAAAGGAAAGCTGGGTGGTGGCTCAAGCCTGCAATCCCAGCATCCAGGAGCCTGGGCTGCCTAATGAGACACTATCTAAAACAAAACAGAAAGGGGAGTTCTGTAGAAATGGCTCAGAGGTTAAGAGTCAGTCTGCTCGCCTAAGGACGCAGGTTCAGTTCCCAGCACCCACATCAAGCAGTTCACATCCACCCGTAACTCCAGCTCTGGAGATCTGACTCCTCAGGCCCCACAGGACCCATAGCCACAGACATCCACACTTACACATAACCAAACCAAAGTCCCGGAAGGCCACAGTAGCACAGACCTATGACCGCTGCATTCAAGAGCTGTGACAGGGACTGCAACAAGCTCCATACCAGGCTGGGCCACGCAACATATATGGCCCACCTATAATTCTGCCATCTCATGACGCCCAGGAAAGAGACCCACAACAAGTTCATGGCCAGCCTGAGCAACATTGTGAGTTCAGGGCCAGTGCTGGGTGAGAGCCTGACTCAGAACAGTGCAGAAGTATAAATACTTTTAATAAAAATTCTCTGTGTCTTGAGCAGACTGTAAGGAGGGATGATAACACTAAGGAGCTAGACGCCGTCCACAGAGAAAATGATGGAAAGCCAGACTATGACACTTCAGCAGCAGAAACTGCTCACCCAGAAGAAGCTGAACCCCAAAGTGCAGATGTCGGCCGAAAGGTATGAGTGCGGATGTGGAGGGTGGTCGGGGCTGAGAAGAGGAGACTGAGGGAATTAAGATGTGCTTTCAGTCAGTGAGTCTAAGGGACACTCTCTCTAATTTGATAGATGTGTTCACCACCTAAAAATATCACCCAGTGCCTATGTATGTAATATGTATTATCTCTTGTATAGTAGTAAATAATGTTAATTTTTAATATTCTTTTTTTTTAGAAGATTTATTTATTTATTTTATGTATGTAAGTACACTGTCGCTGTCTTCAGACACCAGAAGAGGGCATCAGACCCCATTACAGATGGTTGTGAGCCACCATGTGGTTGCTGGGATTTGAACTCAGGACCTCTGGAAGAGCAGTCGGTGCTCTTAACCTCTGAGCCATCTCTCCAGCCCAATTTTTAATATTCTTAAATCTACATTTATCTACAAGTATCTGGGGTCATAATATTAAATTAATGTGATCATCTCTGGTTTACTAATAGTAAATATACTAAGAACATGTTGAAAAGCACTTTTTCTTATTTTGCAGCTAAAGAGAACTGAAAGTATTTTTTATGAAATGCTTTACACGCCTGAACCTTTAAATGGACTGACTTCTGAGGAAGTGATGGCTAAGGAGAGGCAGGAAGAGCAGGTGCCTGAAGGTGCCGTGTGCAGGTAAGAAGGATCGACGCCACAGAAATCCGAGGCTCTGGGATGTGTTACCTGGTTCTGTATGTGTAGTGTGCCTGCATGTATGTATGTACACCATGTATGTGCAGTGCCTGCCAAAGCCAGAACTAGATTTAACACACAATTGTGAGCTGCCGTATGGACAGAACCCATTTCCCTCCAGGAGCAACCAGTGCTCCAAACTGCTGGGCCCTCCAGTCCGGCCGTGTGGTTCTCTAACTTAGTGAGCTAAGCTGGGTGTGGTAGGGCTCAGGAGGCAGAGGCAGGCAGATCTGAGTTTGAAGCCAGATGGACTGTAGAGCAAGCTCCAGGACAGCCCGGGCCACACAGAGGCCTCGTCTGAGAGAAGCAAACAAACAAAGCAAGGGTTTGCATCCGAGCTGGACTTTAAGGGCCTAGAGAATGACTTGAGTGCTTGTTGTAGAAACATGAGGGCGTGAGTTCAGATCCCTCGTGTGCACAGACAAGCAGAGTACACTTATGCCTGACACTGTGGGAAGCTGTGCAGAGGCAGGAGCTCTTGTACCAGCCAGTCTAACCAAACCCAAGACGAAACCCTGGCTGGGGCTGGAGAGATAGCTCAGCAGTTAAGGTCACCAGGCTGCTTGACTCGGGTTGGGTTCTCAAAATGCACGGGGCAGCTCACCACTGTCTCTAACTCCACTGTCTGAGCATCCAATGCCCTCTTCTGGCCTCTGAGAACTGTGCGTGCATATGGTATGCAGGCATACAAGCAGACAAAACACCCGTATACACAGAATTAAAATAAATTTTGAAAAGATGTTGGTTTATGGAGTCAGGGTGAGGTTTGGCTGAAACACAAGTGTCAGAGGAGGAGGGCTGGTGGTGAGCAGGCAGCTTTCAGACAGCTCCAGTCTTTCTGTTCAGCATTTTATACAAACGAAAATAACATTATTTATCAGAAAAACACTAACAGTTATTAAATAGAGATGGTAGCATCTTTTCTGTACTGGGGGGGTGGGGAGACAGGGGGATCCCGTGTAGACCAGGCTGGCTGAGCACTCAGGATGACCTTGAACTTGTGATCATCCTACCTCAGGCTTCTGTACTGGGATTGCAGGAGTGGACCACACACCCAGCTTCTGTGTAGTAAATTTCCATTGGAAGTTAGAAGGAGGCCAAGTGTGATGGTGCACAGCCGTGGCCTTATTTGGAAAGCTGAGTCATCAGCTGAGGCCGTGTAGCTAGCTAGACCCCGTATCAGAAGGACAGAACTAGATGGTGTCCTGCAAGTTCTAACATGCCGGTCTATTCCCATCAGCCTTCAGGAAGAGGCTGCCATGGCAAACCATCAGGCAGAAGGCCCCCCTGAGGAAGCAGAGAGTCTTCATGAAGAGGAGGAAGCTCTGGCTTCCTGTGAGCCAGCTCCTGAGACTCCTAGGGAGAATCAAACCACAGGTGCGTGCACGCTCCAAGCTCAATACTTCCCTCAGTGGGTGCTAAGGGGGCCCTGGACTCTACTCCAAGGACGTCAACCAAGGACTCACTTCCATGTGTAACCTCTTTGCCTTTGTGCCTGAGCCTCGGGGTCCTGAACTATGGAGGAAGCAGCCACCCCTTCTCGGACACCGTGGCCTGAGGCTCAGAGAATGGGTTTTCAGTCAGGACACATGAACTGTTTCTCTTGAAGAGCCAGGCATGGTGGCTCTCTTGCAGTTCCTGTATTCAAGGAGGCTGTGGCAGTTCAAACCCAACCTCTGCTAACATAGCATAACCTTCTCTCAGAAACTGTTAGGGCTAGAGAGATGGCTCAGTGTGTAAGTCCCATACCGCTTTTACAGTGTATTTCCTCATGCGGTGCCTTGAGCGCCTGAGATGACTTGTGCCCACCTCCACACAGACTACATTTGTTGTTGTTGCTGAGAGAGGCGAGGCATTGTCCGTGTAACAGCTTTGGCTGTCCTGGAAACCACGGCCTCACACGTCTGCACACATGTGCGTTTACTGTTGTTTTTGAGACGGGGTTTCTTGGTGTAACAGCCCTAGCTGTCCTGTCACTTGCTTTGTAGACCAGGCTGGCCTCAAACTCTCCTGCCTCTGCCTTGAGAGTGCTGGGATTAAAGGTGTGTGACACCATGCCTTGCTATGTAATTTAAAACAAAATCTTTTTAAAATCATTTCTTCGTACATGGAAATCTTATAGGCAGGATCCTTAGAAACCATACCTGATACTTTGGGAGCTGTGGCACTGTTTGCTCTGGTCGGTACCTTGGTACACACTGAGATCTCAGTGTGGGGTAATCCCAGTGACGTCCACAGCACGTTAGAGAGCAGGTGGTTGTGCTGGTCTGTCACCGTCTCTCTCGGGTGGTGCAGTGTGAGTGGGGGTGGAGCCTTGGCCTTCAGATACCGTTCTTCACTCCCGCCCCTGCCTCCTGTACTCTATAAGCAAAACACATTTCAGTCCTCTAAACTCGCTGTCACACCAGCCTGATACCAAAGAGTAGCAACGGTGAACTCGCTTACTGAGGACCCCCTTAGGAAAGTGTCTGTGTCAGTCGCGGTCCCTGTGAGACAGACAGACAGTGAGCATAGGGATTCCCGTGCTGGAGCATTAGAGCCGCTCGGGAGCAGAGTGCCTGCAACACTGACAGCTCCTTGGTGTGAGCTAGAAAAGATACAGCAGCACTTTCTGACATAGCTGGGAATTGACTTCAAAGCAAGAACAGTCCGATGCTGCATCTGGATGGGCGGAAGCCTCGTCTAACTGTTCTTTCTTTTCCCTTTTCCTTCTTCCTTTTTCTTTTTTGATTTACCAAGACAAGGTTTCTCTGTGTGGCCCTGGTGGTCCTAGAGCTCACTTTGTAGACCAGGTTGGCTTCAGACTCAAGAGGCCTGCCTTTGCCTCCCAAGTGCTGGGGTTAGGCCTGCACCACCACTCCCAGCATCCGTTGGGTCTTTAAGCTGTCTTCTGACTTCTGCAAACATGCATACGCTTAGCACACACAGACACACAAGAAATATCAACTGTCTTCGCTCTATACAACATTTGCATATGTGTAGGTATGTGTGTTTGTGTGCGTGTATATGCTTATCTTCTGTTTTCTTGGTGTGTTTTAGTGAAAAGTCTGTCTCCGTCTCCTGACTCCTCCACGGCAGCAGACCCGCCCACTCCGCCCCAGCTCACAGAAGGATCACATTTCATGTGTGTGTAGTCTCAGAAGTATGTCTTCTCTTCTCTTCTCTTGGGTGCTTCGTGTTAGGAGTGTGTTTCTTGGATTGTATCCACTTGTTGGAACAGCAGTAGAGAATTAACCCTGGATTTCATGCCACCAGAGCACCAGGCCATGTCTATGAAGTGCAGGCCAGAGTCCAGGTTTCTCACAGTGCCCTTGCAGGGAGTGGGTCTGTGGCTGTGTTGTCTCTCAGGCTCTCACACCATTGTCCATAAATGCAGCAGAATCTGCACGAGCGGCCTGTGCCAGCCCCCCACAGCACTGCAGCTGTGCCATGGAGACATCTTGCTCACACTCAGGGCTCAGGAAGCAGGTGTTGCCTTAGATGAAGCAATGTTTATGATACAGTCTGGGGCGAAGCCTGGTGTCCCAAAACGGTGTCTGGAGCCAGAATAGACAGAGCTGTGGTCATAGGCACTGCTAAACTATCTCACTGAGCACACACACACACACACACACACACACACACACACACACCACACTCCTACTCTAAACACTGTAGACTGTGTGCACAGTACCTACTTTACCCATAAATTTTTGCTTACAAGTAGTTTCCCTGAAAAACTGAAGTGAGAATTTGTACACCTTTTCTACATGTTTTCTCAGCATCTACCACCTCTTAAAAATGCTGGGAAGTTTTGAGTTACCATAAGTTCTGGAACAGTCATAAGTAGTAGCACAAACTGTCAGGACGTCTTCAGATGTACCTGGCCACCCTCCAGTGGGGCCTCTTGCCCAGGGTCTGTCTTCATGCTCGCTTTTGTGGTAGCTCTCCGCTTTGACTTGAAGCTCCTGTGGGTTGTGGTTTAGTTTCCGTCCTGGGTTGAGGTGCTTCACTAGAGTCAGGAATGACTTCCTGTTACAGGTGTGTCTGTGGCTTGCCTTTTCACTCACGGACCTTTTTGGTTGTGTAAGAGTGACTCTAGTGACAGAATAACACTAGACAGAAAACGTACACACTCTATGCCTGTGGCCTAATGGTGCCCTCTTCTTCTGTTAGTGAACAAATAGACAGAACTTTCACAGGGAGGGCCAGGTAACGTGGCCTTTAATCCCAGCTCCTGAGAGGCAGACACCAGTGGATTCTGTGAGTTTGAGGACAGCCTGGTGTTTACACAGTGAGCTCCAGGGGCCAGAGCTGCACGGTGAGAGCCTGTCTCAAAACAAAAGCTGTCTACAGGAGCTGGGCCTGCAGCTCACCGGAGAGAGCACATAACTAATCCACATAAGTTCTGGGTTCAGTTCCCTGCACCTCAGAGAATCAGCCCTGATGGTGTCCACCAGTGATCCCAGCACTTGGAAGGAGGAGGCAGGAGAATTAAAAATTCCAGGCCAGCCTGAGCCTCATGAGGTTCCATGTCAAAACAAAAAGGGGTTCTCACGAATTTTTGGACAGGCCATGATTTATGCTACAGTAACTGTTTCTGTAACAAAGGACAGCAGGACCTTAGATGCACCGGTCTGATCATTTGTCACTGGGCTGTGTTTACCTTTTATCCCCACTCCAGTGGCAGTGGGCATTACAGCCAGGCATAGACATCACTGATACTTCTCATCCCGCTGTTGACCACTACACACAGCTTAGCTACTTAGGTCTTGCCAATGTGCATGTCACGGTTCTCTGTTTGGCTGAACCTGTGGTGTGGGCAGGATGTAGGGATCCTGACAAGTGCTGCTGTGGATGCAGCTCAAGAAGTTGCTGTGAGTCGGAGAGGCCGGCCGAGCTGGCCTGCTTCACTGATCTGCAGCAGGTAGAGATGTTTCTGAAATGCTGTGCGATTGGTCGTACTCTGCATCTGCCGTTGTCCCCTCACTAAGGAAATGGAGAAAGTGCCCGCCCATGTGTTCTGGCTTTCCAGGCCACGTTTGTCACCTCTGCCTTAGTTACTTTGGGATGTAGCAGTCATTAGCTTTGCAGATGTCAAAAGTAATCTCCCGTCTCGTGTTTTGCAGCCGCATTGCCGTCTGTGGAGAGCACACAGAGCTGAAGCCGTGGACGGACCCTCAGTGGTGTAAGAAGATGTACAGTATACCTTAAATCTATGAAATTCATAGTTCAGATGCTTCTGACCACAGAGCATCATTTTATCACCTTTGGAAAATGTTTATTCCAAAATAGCTTTAATGGCCCGTATGTGCACTCCCTCCTTAGTGTCAAGGTCACCGTCCTCCACAGGCTGCTTCAGTTCAGAGCCTCAGTCAGCTGCTTTCTCCCCCGCGCCGCTCCATGCAGAGCTTGCTTGGTTGCAGTCCCCACATTTGGATGCTTAAGTCTCAGTGAACTTGGCTTTCTTTTGCTTCTCAGTGAGCCTACCCTTTCCTGTGAGGCTTATTTGCTTTGTTTTTTTTTTCTTCCCTTTTTGGCTTCTGCAGTGCTTCGTTTGACACTTGATTTGTAAAAATTTTATATAAATATATTTAAAATGTGCCATTTTATCACTGCTAAGTGAAGTCTGTCCTGTTCTCGGCTCGGGCCTCCTCAGTGAGACTGCACCGTCAGCAGTTCTGCCGCGCTCCGTCTGCTCCACAAGTGCTGCTGCTCAGCTTTTCCGTGGAGAGCCAAACAATTCCAAGTGTGGGTATTTTGAAGTACTGGACATTACGTCACGGGGCTAGACGTGTCCAGCAATAAGCGGGCTTCTAGAGCCCGTGCTTGGTCTGTGTACAGATGTAATATGTTCATTGTGCGGACGTCACACAGTGAGCACATGTAATAAGGCTGCGGACTATAGTCTGATGCAAATGTTCATAGCTCATTTCTTTTTTATCATGTTAAATAAATGTTGATGTTCTTAAACCGTTTGCGTTAGAATATTTTTCTTCCCTCCTCCATCTATCCGTCCATCCGTCTGTCCATCTGTCTGTCTGCCTGTTGCTCTCGAGGGTTTCAAGATTCCACCATGTTTCTCTAGCTCGTCTGGAACTTGCTATGTGGCCCTGGCTTTGAGAGGCTGCCTGGCTCCCCGAGTGTCGGAGGTAGAGACATGCACCACCCACGCTTGGCTAGAGTCTTCTATGGAAAAATGGAGACTCTTCGACCAGGAGTGTAGCCCAGAGGTAGAACACTTCCCCAGCATGTGTGAGTCCCTATGTTCAACTTCAACACCAGAAAAAGAAAAGGTGGGGAGCGCTTCAGAGACCCACGTGACCTCTAAAAGAAAAAGTGGTGTGTTACTGTGCCTCCCTGGGCAGCATCAGTAAAAGGCCTTGTGTATGCCTGCAGCCCTCCTGTGACAGAGTAGAGGGACCTGAGAGGAACAGGAAATGGTGCGACCACGGCTCATACCCACGGTTCATGACACAGTGTAGACTTCTCGTAATTGCAGCTTAACACCAGTGAGCAGTTTTCAGAAGTCTCCTGCCTGGGGTCCATGTCTCCTGCAGTCCCAGTGTGCTTAGAGAGTGAGCATGGAGGAGGGGCAGACAGGGCTGTCTGCCATGGGGAACTAGACAGTTCTCAGGAGCGGGCCCTTGGAGATGGTTTCTTTAGGATACATTCTTTGCAGATGTTCACGCTCTTCAGAATCAATTACGGTTCCTTCCCCTGTAACCTTTTGTTGGTGTTACACATTGTTCCCGCCTTGAATAGCCCCAACCAAGTTGGCACTGGTCAAGTCTGTCCCCCACCCCATGATACACTAAAAAGATTGTAGACTTAATTGGAAATGCAGGTGTGTAAAAATGCATGCGGCTGCAGACGGAGACAGGGGATCGGGCTCAGCTGGAGTCTACGGAGATCAGTGAAAACCAGTCGGAACAGCATTGCAAGCGCCAGCAGCGCCCGTAAACGCTCTGCCTTCACCCAGCCAAAGAAAAGTCTCAGACTGTGCCCTCGGCTGCAGCATGGTACCAGGCGACCTTATGATGAGAGATAGCTTTTGTCTTTCCCAGAGAGTCTTCGGACTTCTCTGAGGGTTTGAGTATTGAGGGAAGAGTCTCTTTTTCTTTTCTTAAAGATTTGTTCCCTACCTTTTAAGTGTGTATTTGTGCACGTGAGTTCAAGATCTCACTGAGGCTAGAGATATCAGATGCCCCTGGAGCTGGAGGTACAGGCAGTTGTGACTACTCTTAATCCCACCAGGCAAGAATAAGACCACGATCACAATTCAGAGCCAAACTTGAAGCAACCTTTAATTAAATACTGGCCACATCTATTCTGGAGTTCAGGAAATGGCCACGGAGCCACACTGGCCAGCTGTTTATAAAGGCTAACTCACCAGATGATGTACTTCTGCCTTGGTCTAATGCTGGCTGGGCTGTGGGGCAAGCAGACATCCTGACCCACTTTCTGCCTAGGTGCCTCTGGCCTACATGTGACCAAGCACATCTGGTGCAGGGAAGTGAAAACCTGTGGCTTGTTATCTTATGAGATCATCAGCCTCCAGCGTCTCAGGAAATTGCTGACCCTGGGCAAGGGCCTACAGCTTAGAGGCAGGCATTTTCTGTCTCATGCATCTCTTAGGCACAGGGATTAAAACTTAGAACATAACTTTGGCTCTTCATTACCTGACACGGGTGCTGGTAACCAAATGTGGGTCCTCCAGAAGAGAGGTATACACCCTCAATTCATGACATCTCTCCAGATCCTATTTATTTTACCTCACTGTCCTCAGACACCAGAAGAGGGCACCGATCCTGTTACAAATGGTTTCGAGCCACCATGTGGTTGCTGGGACTCGAACTCAGGACCTCTGGAAGAGCAGTCACTGCTCTTAACCTCTGAGCCACTTCTCCAGCCCCAACTTTGAAGCTTTAACTGTAAAATGATTTCCATCGAAAAGTCAACCTGAAACTTGAAAACGCTGAGAGTAATCCAGCTGGCAAAACTCACCCCGGTGCCGTGGGACTAAGCCTGTGGCAACTCTCTTCAGCATAAGTTAGGCCGGGACCAGTGCCCCTGCACACCACTCCAGCACTCCCTGGTCTCTGGTACAATCCCCGTCTCAGTTCGGTACAAAGCCATATCCCTCAAGCAGCATGTTCTAAAGGTATTAGATTGTTGTAGCAGGCTTAGATGGGGCCATGTGTTTTCACATCAAGGGGCAGAGGAATAAAGGCTGCCTCCTCTTACGGGGCAGAAGCGACTTCTGTGTCTGAGAGGGAAGCTGGGAGATGTCTTTCTGCTGGGAACTATCATTCCCAACTCAGGGAATATTAAAAAAAAAAAAAAAAAGCAGCTGGGGCATTATTGCTGTTCTGTACAGAGGAGGGTCTTCATTGGAAGACCATTGAAGGGAAGGGAAGGGGGGGGGGTCCTCTGATCATGTAGCAAAGGGAGAGTCTCCACTCAATGAGTTGTGACGGATCATGTGTTTGCCATTTGTCTGTACTCACGAAGAGAGGTAGGAAATAATATTTAGAGGGCCACAAGATGATTTGATTACAGAGTGAGTTTTCCCGGGAAGGTCAAGGGAAAGGAAGGGACAGAGGTGAGAGAGAAACGGAGTGGGCTGGGTAGGAAGAAGTGGTCATAGAGCTGATTCAAGGGGCAGTGACTAGTTCTGAGAGGACTGCTGCGTGAAATGATCCCGTGGAAGCGTCAGGGAGCTACAGAACATCAAAGAAAGGGAACAGGAGAAAACAGGACTGATGACAAGCGTTGTATTGACTTAGGGTGAGAGGGATAAAGGTCCCTCCTTGCTGGAGTTTCTCTACAGCACCTAAACGACCTTTCTGCAGAGTAACTTCCGGTTTCATTGCTGGGAAGAGACACCATGTCCACAGCAACTCTGATAAAGGAAAACATTCCACTGGGGCTGGGTTTCAGTTCCAGAAGTTTAGTCCATCATCCTGGCAGGAAGCATGGTGACACGAAGGCAGACATGGCGCTGGAGAGGTGGCTGAGAGTTCTGCATGGGGATCAGCAGGCAGCAGGAAGAGAGAGTGACTTGGGGGCCTGGCTTGAGCTTCTGAAATCTAAAAAGCCAAACTCCCTTAACACCTACTCCAGGAAGGCCACACCCACCCCAGCAAGGCCACACCCACCCACCAAGGTCCCACCTCCTAATGGTCACACTCCCTATGGGCCTCAGGGGCATTTTTAGTCACACCACCACACAGGTATCAGGAACAAATGGGGCTATGGTAGAGGAAGCTATTGGGGAGAGCTTGTGTGGAACATTTTGTTGGGTGTAGGGTGAAATCCAGTAAGACAGGATAAAAGCGCAGGTGTGGGGAGGAGGAGGGAAGAGGGCTCAAGGGGAGGAGCCAGAGTGGAAAGGCACTTAGAAGGATTTGTTGTCTGGGCCCTAGGTTTTTAGGCTACATTTCAAACCGGTTAGGACGTGTTTGTGTGGAAGCAGCATCGTTGCCTTAGGAGGGCTCAGATCTCACCCCTGGCATCAGTCAGATGTAGCTCTTTAATCTTGGAGCACTGCATCAGCCAAGGAGTCCGGGCTGTCCTGATGGACATTGTCTGAGCTGGTGAGACAGAGGTTAGCCGGTGCATAGGAGACCTCAGTCCAGCCACATTCGTTCTGAGTCCGGTTTGTCCTCTCGCAGCACGGAACAACTGCACGGCATTGTGGCAACAGCCAGGTGTGCCTGGCTTACTATAAAAGGGGCTACCTGCCTTCTCTCTCTCTCTCTCTCTCTCTCTCTCTCTCTCTCTCTCTCTCTCTCTCTCTCTCTCTCTCTCTCTCTCTCTCTCTCTCTCTCTCTCTCTCTCTTCTCTCTCTCCTCTCTCTCTCCTCTCTCTCTCTCTTCTCTCTCTCTTCTCTCTCTCTCTCTCTCTCTCTCTTCTCTCTCTCTCTCTCTCTCTCTCTCTCTCCCTCTCTCTTTGGAGCTGGGGACCAAACCCAGGGCCTTGCGCTTGCTAGGCAAGTGCTCTACCACTGAGCTAAATCCCCAACCCCCCTCTTCCTCTCTCTTGCTCTCTTGCCTTCTCACTCCCTCCTCTGTCCTCTCCCCCCATCCCCCCCATCCTTCCCCCTCCCTCTCTCTCCACGTGCTCATGGCTGGCCTCTACTCTACTCTCTCTGCCTTTCTCTTTCTCTCCTACCCTCTTAACTCCCCTCCCCATGCCCTGAATAAACTCTATTCCCTATACCGCCATCGTGTGGCTGGTCCTTCAGGGGGAAGAGATGCCTCGGCATGGGCCCGAGGATACACCCCCTTCCCCCATACCTCACCACACATCCACAAAACATATTCCTTCTCTCCCCTTATCTTTTTATAAAACACAACAAAGGCCGTGGTAGGTGGTCATTTGTTTACATCAGACTCCTGCATAAAAACCACCTGGAAGCCCTGTAAAAGAAGTCAGTTAAAGGTGGCGTCCAGGGCCTGAGCCCGAACACAGAGCATCTGGACTTCCCGCTCTCATATGCCGTGGACTGCGTTTACGTATGAACAACACCAGCTACTACGTAATGGACAAAAACAGTATCCCAGGAAGAACAATTTTTGGTTAGAAACCGTTTGATAGGTTAAGTTCTAAAAACGTGAACTATTACCTTAAATGACCATATCTTGTATTGGAAAACAGGGCAATAAGGTTTTTGTTAACATGGGTGCAAGATCACCAGCCAAGATGGCGGCAAGCCACATGGCTGTCATTGACTTTTTTTTTTTCGGAGCTGGGGATGTCATTGACTCTTACTCTCTTGTGAGCCACCAGGCATACAGCCCTCCATTTTCCTTTTTAAGAAATTCCCATAAACAAAACTTAAATCCAAGTTACATACAAGCATCTTGTAACAAATAATATTATCTATGTACAGATTTTTTTTTACTGTCAACCCTTCCTGTTAGGTATTTTTAAGATTTATTTATTTTATGTATATGACTACACTGTCTCTGTCTTCAGACACACCAAAAGACAGCATCAGATCCGGTTGCAAATGGTTGTGAGCCACCACATGGTTGATAGGACTTGAACTCAGGACCCCAGGAAGGTCAGTGCTCCTAACTGCTGAGCAATCTCTGCAGCCCTTTTAAACCACACCCAATGAGTTTACAAATCCTAAGTTCCTAAGTCTTACAGATGCTCTTTAGCCAAAGTTTTAGATGTCATTGGGGACAATATTCTGAGCTAAAATCAAGGAAAGGACCATTAGATAAGCAGCCCTAATCCCTACTGGGAATCATTTACTTTTAACTGATTATAAGCACCTTGTGTCTTCTCCTGGGCTGTTCTGTTTTCCTTCCCCCTTTTCCTAGCACAGAGTCAGGTGACCCACTGTAGGAGGCAAGGAAGTCCTTGTGCTCACAGACAGGAGCCTAGGGGGATCCTGGAAGGTTAGACACACGGGAATTCCGTCAAAGGTAGAGATGCATGACTTATTGCCTACCCCGAAGGCTGGGAGGTGACTTGGTTAATAGCCTGGTGACCTTTGTGCTGTCTGTATGGCCACACAGAGTCCCCATGTCCAGACGTCCACACCAGGTCCTCCCCCAAGACCCTTGTCATGAGTTTGCCAAGCTATAGAGCCTGTCTTCATAAAGGCGTCGCATGCAGTCAACCTATAGATTGCATCTCTATGGAGGTGTCACATGACCTTTACAGTCTCCACACCATCCCCATCTGATCTTTGCTTATTTTGTGATGTATTGAGCACAGGGGATTGACTTAATTGTCACCAAGAAAGTGTTCTCCCAAGTGTGCTGTGCTTACATATGTCTAAAATAAACTGCTCAGGCACTCAGTGTCAGACTCCCACAGTTCCAACAACAC